>NC_047085.1:266826333-267126333 GCF_902459505.1 Geotrypetes seraphini | reverse complement strand
CCCAGTTTGTACCAAGCCGAGAGCGAGTTAAATTCAAGGGAGAGGGAGAGAAAAGCCCTATCCAGCGGGGAAAAGGAGGGCAACTCCCCGGACGGCAGCCGAAGCGAAGAACAATAACTATGAAGTTGGAGATAGAACAGTACGGACCCTGCATTCCACGCCCAGTGTTCCTGACATGCAAAAAAATCCGGCAGTCGCCCCGAGCCCAGCTCCACAAGCTGGCCAACAAATCGGCACCCGGATCTGCTAGCCCGCACAAAGAAGCCATGTGTACCCGCAGGGAAAGCAGGATTAGCCACAAACTCCAAGAAAGGGGAGGGGCCCGACGAACCCCCCACTTCTCTGCGCCACCAACCCCAAGCGGTCCGCAAAGGTCGCAACAAGGAAGCACAAGTGCCAGCCCCGGGTCTCAAGAGATTGAACACTGATACCGGGTCCGCCAACATGGACCAAAATCCCCGCGGGGCAAACTTAGTCTCACCCGTATAGATTTCGTGCACCCAACGAAGCAAAGCCGCCACGTTATAGAGACGAAGATCCGGGAGATTTACCCCTCCCTGAGACCGCTCTCTAATAAGCTTTGGGTAACCAATTCGCGCCCGTTTAGAGCGCCATATGAAAGAGGAAACAATGCCTTTATATTTCCTAAGATCTCTACATGTGACCCACAGAGGCACCATCTGCAGAGGATAGAGCAACTTTGGCAAGAGGACCATCTTAAAAAGAGCAACGCGACCGAGAAAAGAAATCGGAAAGTCCATCCACCGCTTGCAAAGCGCTCCAACCGCATCTAGTTTGTCTAGTACATTTTTTCTATATACCACCCGCGGGTCCGCATGCAAAAACACTCCCAGGTATTTAAGCGTGCCCCCAGACCATTTTAACGGGAAAGAAGGGTCATGATGAGCCACACAGTGCGAGTGGACCGCCAGAGCTTCCGACTTTTCAAAATTAATACTCAGACCGGAAAACATGCCAAATTGTTGGATAATTTGGATTAGTGCAGGCACTCCCGTAATAACATCCCCCAAAAATATAAGCATATCATCAGCAAACAAATTGATTTTAAATTCTTGCGTCCCCAGATGTATACCCCGCAGAGTTGTAGTTTGCCTGATCCTAATCGCTAGAGGTTCAAGGGCCAATACGAACAGCATAGGAGAGAGCGGACATCCCTGACGCGTGCCTCGAGATAAGGAAAAGGAGGAGGTGAGCGCCCCATTCACCAAGATCTGTGCAGTCGGCTGCTCATATAGGGAACGAACCCCGGCCAGAAAGCTCCCCAAGATACCCATCTGTGGTAAAATCCAGAATAGATAATCCCAGAGAACTTTATCAAATGCCTTTTCCGCATCCAGGCTTACAATAAGGGCATTCTCCTGACCCTGGTGTCTCCGTAACATCGCCGGGTTTTGAAGCACAGATAGGGCTCGCAAAACATTAGCAGACGAATACCGCCCTGGGACAAACCCGGCCTGGTCCGGGTGAACCAGACCGGGCAAGACCTTGCCAAGTCGTGCAGCCATAATGGCCGCGAAGAGCTTAATATCCTGATTTAACAGGGATATAGGCCGATAGGACCCCAGCTGATCTTCCGCCCTTCCAGGCTTCGGTAATACAACAATATGAGCATGAGTGAGCCGATGCGGAGACAAACCCCCCTCACACATGGCCTGACATAAAGCCTGAAAGGGACCAATAATCTTCTCCCCTAGCAATTTGTAATATTCGGGGCCCAGCCCATCCGGGCCAGGAGCTTTCGCAAGCTTTAAAGCCCGTATAGCTCTCTGGATCTCAATGCCCTGCACTGGAGCATTAAGTGCATCTCTCTGGGCCTGGGACAGCTCGGGAAGGGGAAGGTCGCGAAAAAACTCTGCTCTCTGCTCAGTGTCACAGCTCCCCCGATCATACAGTGCCTGATAGAACTGTACAAAGCTCTGTTGGATAGCCTCGGGCGAAGTTGCCTCAGAGCCATCAGGAGCCCAGATTTTGGAAATATGTTGCCTACGGGCCCTGTGATTAACCAAGGAGGCCAACAACTTCCCCGCCTTGTTGCCCCACCTATGCAAACGATATTTATACATCTGAATATCCCTTAGGGCCCTCTGCGCCAGCAAATCATTAATTTGACGTCGCAGCTCCGTGTATTGATTCTTGAGGGCTATGGAACTCTTTCTATGCAGCTCCCCCCGCACCTGACCCAGCTGACGGGACAGATCCAGCAGTGTCTTATCCTGTACCTTCCGCTTATGGGAGGTGTAAGCTATGATTTTACCCCTTAAAACAGCTTTACTAGCCTCCCAGTATACCACCTCGGAAACATCACAAGAGGGGTTATCGGCTAGATAAGAATCCCATTGTTTTACCAAGAAAGTGCGGAAATCTTTATCCTCATACAAAGTGGGATTCATTCTCCAGCCCGACAAGGTCCTCTGGGGCGCCTGGCGATCAAGAAGCTCCATCCAGACCATGTGATGATCGGAAAGTACTCCATCCTCAATCATCACTCTCCGGACTCCTGACAGAAGGGGTGGGGCAACTAGCAAATAATCCAATCTACTGTGTGCTTTATGCACTGGGGAGTAAAAAGTAAAATCAGATTCGTCTGGATGGAGCGTGCGCCAAAGGTCCACAAGGCCCAACTGCGAAGTAACAAAGTTGATCCCCTTATGGTCCCCTTGAGGTAAACGAGGCCTGGGAGGCTTACAGTCAATTAGGGGGTCAGCAGTAATATTGAAATCCCCACCAAGCACCAGTTGGTACTCGGAAAAGGGAGCAAGGGCTGCAACTAATATAGAGAAAAAACGATGAGAATACACATTAGGGGCATATATAGAGCAAAAAACATATTTCGTTCCCTGAAACACCCCTGCCCAAATTACATACCGGCCCTCAGAGTCCGAAATCAGTTTGTGCATAGTACAAGTATGTTTCTTATGGAAAAGCACAGCTACACCCCTCTGTCTGTTATTAAAGGAAGCAAAGACAAGCTCACCCACCCAGTCCCTGCGGAGCTTAGCATGCTCAGACGCGTTGAGATGTGTCTCTTGGAGAAGCAAGACATCCACCTGTAATTTCCTACAGTATTGAAGTACCTTACTACGCTTAACAGGAGAGTGCAACCCATCTACATTAAAGCTAGCAACCTTAACCCCAGGCATAATAACCAGATATAACCAAAATACACAAAAAAGACCAAAGATCATACGGGACGGCCGCACCAGCTTCCCAGCCGAGCCGGCGCTCCGTCCACTCAAACAAAAATTCATGCTGAGCCAGATTCCTAGGATGCAACCCATACCCCAAACTACCCACCAACTCAACTGTCAACTTCTTCAAACAGATCCCCCCCCTACAGTCAAAATAACCCACCCCCCATCACTCCCGCATCTCCACCACCTCTTCCCCCATCCACACTGGCGACCCCACTCCCATGTCACCAACACTCACCACAGTCAAACACAGATGCTCACACTCCCCCCACACCCTCCCCCAACCCTCCCCCCCCCCACGCAGCTCCAACCACAAGCACCAGACACAGCCATGACCAAACTAAAATAAAATAAAACAATGGAGAACAGAGGACAGGAAAACATCCCAGCCCTTGGGCACAAAGGCCAAACACAGAGGGTCACATAATAGTGAAAGAGACCCAAGACAGCCAGCCCCGCACATCAAAACAAGGCAGCTAGCTCTCCTGGTCAGGCCAAGTCAAAGAGGGAATCAGAAAATAGTTTTCAAAAGTCCATTCCTGCTCAAAAGCCGGCTGAAAGGGGTAGGAGCATCCCCTCCCCAAGTGTCTTGCCAACAATCCGCCAAAGGCCCTCCAGCACGTATCCGGTGGCAACGCAATTAAGTCCAAACAAATAGGCTCCTGCCAAAGGGCAGCAAAGTAGTCCGAACAGGCAAAAATAGTCCTCGTCCTAGATGAGTCCACGAGAGGGCATGGTAGGCCCGAAGGCTCATCCCCAAAGCATAATTTTCCTAATCCTCTGGCAGGGATGCCCCCTGAAGAACAGGCACATTACTGAGCAGGGAGACTCTCAATGAAGCGCTTCAGCTCCTCTGCCTTAGATATCGTTAAGGTGCGGTTCTCGTAGGTCAAGCGCACCTTAGCCGGGTAAAGAAAGGCAAATCGAATTCCTCTGGAAACCAGTTGAGAGCAGTAAGGCGTGAAGGTTCTTCTCAGCTCCGCCACTTTAGTAGAGAAATCTTGAAATATCAGTAGCTTAGCGCCCTCATATAGCAGATGTCGCGCCTTCTTAAACAGATCCAGTAAGCGGGCCTTAACAGCATAGTTGTGAAAGCGGGCCAACACAGCTCGAGGTCTATTATTGCCATCCGAGTCACGCCGGTGCCCCACACGGTGAACACGCTCCACCACCACAGGTCCCTCAGCGTCCGGGAAGCCGAGCTCCTTGGGCAGCCAATTTTCAATCAAGTGCTTGAGCTCGGAATCTTGTACAGTCTCTGGTATTCCAATAAATCTAAGATTCTTTCTGCGAGCCCGGTTCTCCTGGTCTTCCACTTTCTCCTCCAACTGGGAAACCCGGGCCTCCAGAGAAGCAAGCCTGCCATCAGCTATTCCAGCCCTGTCTTCTTGAGCCGATAGTCGCTCCTCTACTTGTTGCAGTTGTGCAGCCTGCCCCACCAGGGTATCTTTAAGGTCATCCATAGAGGCATGCAGCTTGGCCAGTTTTTCATCAAGCAGCTGCGAAAGGTGCCTCATGGAGACCTGCATCACCTCGTCTGGTGAGTGGGCCGGCACGACGTCCGTTTGGGTCTCTGCCATCTTACTCGCCGGGCTCCCAGAGGTCTTCGTCAGCCGTGAAACCTTTGGCGGCATACTCCGCCACAGAAGAATGCAAGCCGCGGTGGAGCTCAGCCCCCGGTCGGTCCCGGCGCCTGGCAACAACTGCGCCGTTAAGGGTCTATCAAGGGTCTATCAAGGGCCGAGCAGAAGCACACCAGGAAAAGAGGAAGTCAGTGTCAGTCAAAGGAGGCAGAGCAGAGGTCAGTTTTCAAGCTCACCAGCCTGCACGTGGTCCCCCGCCATTTTGTGCGCCGTGCTCCCCAAGGGCTGTTTCGGCCCCGAAATCGCTAGCGGCTCACTTCGCCGCTGGGGCGTGCAAACCGCGTGTTCAGCCCTCCGCCGGCTCCCTGCGCCTAGCAACGGCTGCGCCGCATATTTTAAAGCTTTTGCCGGTCCGGAGTGCGCCGGGAGGGGAGGAAATCGGGGGAGGCAGAGCGGAGCTCAGTGTGCAGACGTCCGCTCAGGAACCAGCCATCACGTGACCCCCTCACCAGATTAATCCTGCTGTTTCCAAAATGTGTTGGACAAGTGGCTCTTCCACAGGTAATTTGCAACATTTAATATTTGACTGTCCACGTCTACATAAATATTGGAGGGATGTTTGGTAAACTATTACTACCATCCTTTCAATTTCTGATTCTTTATCTTTACAAATTGTCATTTTAAAAGGTACTTACTTTAAACTGAGATTGCAAAACATTCCTGTCTTCTGCTGGACACTCTTTTAACAATTGCTTTGAAAGTGATTTGTGCCTCTTAGAAGGACCTTTCGCAGACTTCGTATGTTAGATGGTTGAATCTCCTATGTCTTTACTTACTGCTATGAATGTTACTCAACTAAAACAAAAAAAAAAAATCATTTTTCTATTTCTTCTTCCACTTCTTACTCATCCTTCCAGGAGAAATGGTTTGCTTTGATGGATTATCTATCTAAAGCTGATAATGATTAAGTTTAATGTTATTCCATGTACGAATTTATACACTATTGCAGGGGTAGGGAACTCCGGTCCTTGAGAGCCGTATTCCAGTTGGGGTTTCAGGACTTCCCCATTGAATATGCATTGAAAGCAGTGCATGCAAATAGATCTCATGCATATTCATTGGGGAAATCCTGAAAACCCGACTGGAATACGGCTCCTGAGGACCGGAGTTTGGCTCCTGAGGACCGGAGTTTCCTACCCCTGCACTATTGTGATATGTATCATTTGCATACCACTGTTTGCTGTCTTTTTTGTTGTTGTTGTTATTTCAAAATTTAATAAATAAACTAAGACAAAGATGGACTTGGGCAAATCCACTGCTTAATCCTGGGATAAGCAGCATAATATATGTTTTACTCTTTGGGATCTTGCCATGTGTTTGTGACTTCGATTGGTCATTGTCGGAAACAGGATACTGTACTTGACTTGATGGACCTTCAGTCTGTCCCAGGATGGCAATTCTTATTTTCTTATGTAGATAGATCGCTATCTCCCGCTGAATATCTGGCTTAGCGGACTGGCCAGTGACCAGCCGTATCGTGTGACATAGCTGGTCACCACCAGCATTCAATGGCTCGTCAGCTAAGTTTGACAGCTAGACAGAGCCGTCTAAAAGAGTGTTCAATCTTTGACCATTAATACTTAGTTGGCTAGGCCCTGAATATTGGCCTAGCCGGCTATGGCCAACCATAAACAGACCAGAATTCAATGCTGGTCACTGAATATGTTGCCAATATTCAATTTCTATGTTTGCTGAAGACTGTGAGAGATTGCCAGTAATATCCAGTGGTCTAAATATTAGGGGGGGGGGGAGATTTGTGGAATAATGTGGAGTTTTAGCATATATGCATTAGCACATAGAGGACTAGATTCAGTGATTGGTGCCAAAATTTGGGCACCAGAAAAAATGAGCACTGATCACTATTCTATAGATAGTGCTCTGAGTTGGGTACTGTTTAAGGAATAGTGCTTAGCGCTGAGATTTGTACCCATTTTGAGTACAAAGATTTATGTATGTGCCCATCTTTAGAGAATAGTGCCTAGAACGATGAGCTCTTAAATTAAAATTTGTTTCCAATTAGTGACAATAGTTGTTGTTAGTGACCAATTATCAATGCACATTATCCACTTAAATTGCATGTGCCCAAATTTTTGCACCTAATTTTGATTGCCCCTTATAGAATGTTGGGGAGAATGCTCCTGCAATCCAGTCAACAAACATTCTACAGACCTTAGATGACAGTAGAAGTCTTGCTAAATGTTTCTTCTGAGGGTCTTGTTTAAAATAAAGTAACACAGTAAATTAAGGCAAAAAGGCCCAATCCCTATAGTAAAACCTTGTTGTCAATGAAGTAGCAAATTCAATTTTTCTAATGATTGGGGGTACCATTAGCAACCGTATAACTCAAAAGCGTGCCCTGGCTAGTTAGGTACCTTTCTTTCAGCTCCGATTTGGGCAATGCTCGAAGGCTGGCTATCCGTAGCCTCTTTACGTCAGGACACTATCATAGGTTCAAATTACTCGTTTAAACTGTTTCACGGTGGCCACAGCAAGATAATGAGCTTTGAGACCCCCCCCCGGCCCGAGGGAATCAGTGCTTCGTTGCCCCCCTTCCAATCTTTAAACTGCCACAGAGCCCGACAGCAAGAGGAATTCTGCATTGCGAATATCCTCCCCGAGCCCGGGACTGCGGCCAGAGAGCAGCATCTCACCTCCTGCGACTGGTGCTGCTTAAGAGTGGCAGGTGCCAGGCCGAACCCCGTCTCCCCCTCCCCCCCTCAGGTGCCTCGCGGACGGCACGCGGGAGCGCAGCGCTCTCAGAATCCTCGCGTGGGGGAGGGCCTTTGGCTGCGGCCGGGGCAAGGTTGCTCGCGAAGGCACGGACGCAGCCGGACGCCTCCGACGGAGCGGCCGGAGGAGGGGCCGTTATAAGGGAGCGCACACGTCCCTCAGCCTTAAACGCTCCCATTCCCCCTCCCTCCCTCCACAGCTGCTACAGGTCTAAAAGCCCTGCTCTCATTTCGCATCTATAATGGTTTCGACCTGCTCCGAGGTTTCCCAATCGCCCGAGCACTCTCAAGATACTGTATAATTAACCCCTTTTGTGCTGCAGTGCCCGCCGTCCCATATCACAGCAGCAACAAGCTCCATTTGTTTTGTTTGTTTTTGAGAGGTTAAAAAGGAACCGACGGGTTTCTCCTGTTCCTATTTCACATCTATGTTCCCAGAGGGCAACCTCTCGGGAGGGAGAATGAAATTCGTCAAACACCATTTCTGTGCTCCCCAGTCAATTGTATATTGATGGAACAAAATCATGAAATACAGCCCTTCATTTCCCGGGCATCTCTCCCTCCTCCTCATCCACATGCAGCTCTCCTCCCCCCCCCCCTCCCTTTGCTGAGCAGCCCCCCCCCCCCCACCGTCTACTGGAGTCTCTGCCGGATTCCTCTTATAGCCTGTCGCTCCGCCACCAGCGCCTGGCGCGTAAATCCCTTCCTCGCCATTACCTCAGGAAAGCCGGGCTGCCAACTGATCTCGGGAGTCGCCACCGCTTAATTCAGAGAGAGGAAAGCAAGCAATAGCTGGAGAGAGAGAGAGAAAGGGCATCCGTCCTCCTGCTCTCGCTGCCCGCTGGGGACCTAAGGGATATCTATACAGTATCTATCTATCTGTATTTATTTGTTTGCGTCTTTCTTTTCCTCTGAGGAATATACGCTTCCAGATTCTAGTATGGTATGTCGGGGGTTGTGCGGCCGCTGACGCCGCGCCTGGAGAGCGAGAGCTGAGGGAGAACAGCCGCCGGCCCCCCTGAACACTTCTTTGGGTTTATTGTTATTTCGTTTTCTTGGAGACTGCATTTCGGGGGAACCGCGGAGGAGGACTGGCAGAGGGGGGGAGGGGGAGACCCTGCTCCTCTGGAAACCTCTAGGAAGGGAGACTTTGCAGCGCCTCCTCCCCGGCCGGCGCGTGTCTCCCCGCGTCATGCGAGCCGAGTGAGCCGCGCGCTGCCTCTCCTGCACACGCCGGCATGGCTCCCTCCCCGAGGAGACCGCGCGCCGCCGCCGGGGCTGGGGCCGGGGCGGCGGGCGACCGCGGGGCCCCGGCGCTGCTGCTGCTGCTGCTGCTGGGCTTGGGGCCGGGGCCGGGCTTGGCGCGAGGCTCGGGCCGGGGGACGACGGTCGGCCAGCCCTCCAACGGCACGCCGCTCTCCATCATGGGCTTGATGCCGCTCAGCGAGACGGTGGCGAAGGGGAGCATCGGCCGGGGCATCCTGCCCGCCGTGCAGCTGGCCATCGACCAGATCCGCAACGAGTCCCTGCTGCAGCCCTACTTCCTGGACCTGCGGCTCTACGACACCGCGGTAAGCTCCGCTCCGCACTCCTTCCGATTTCCCTTGCAAAAAAACAAACAAAACTGCTCCCACCTGTTATCTCCCTCTTCTCTGACTGCTTGCAACATGTTGGAAGTGTTTGGGTGCTAAGTGGATTTGGACCGATGTGATGATACGAATATAGCCAGTTTATACACGTATAGATAACGAATGGTCGGATTGCTGTTTCCGAGGAGGAGGGAGGGCGACGAAAAGTCGCAGAGTAGATAGGAATGCACTTGATTGCCTAGACTTGCTATTACAAATATGGGATTTTGGACCACAGGGGCTTCGGCAGTTCTCTTTCTTACAAAGCACGCTTGATGTCCCTGAAATGCTGTCAGCCTAGCTCGAGCATAAGAAAAGCTGTTGGAGGTGGCAGCGAATCAGAAATGCCCAACGCCGTACTGCTGCATAGGTGCATGTTTAGCTTCCCGGGCCGCTGCATGATCTTAGCAAACACAGGTGTCTGTGTTCTGTGTCTACATGTTTTTTCAGTATATAAATATCAATCCGTGCTGGGAATGGTTGTGCTCGTTGGGGGAAATCGTATCTGCAGGTTAGCACTCTTGCATTCCCATTTGTAGCGTTGAGAGGTTATTAAGCACTAGCTGCACGTAAAAGCTATTTAGTTTGCTTGCTCTTTCCCTTTATGTGAGCAGTCTAAGCTTTAGGGTATGATTTTTTTTTTTTTTTTTTTACGCAGTTTGGAAGAGGCTAGAGGAGAGAACCTGTGGGTTTTGCAGAATTTTAGTTTTGCATCATACCTTGCATTGGTGGGAGGAAGGAGATCTGTCCTTCTGTGGTGTGTTTAGGTGATGAATACTAATTAGTACTGATGACAAAATGTCCCAAGGATCTAATTTGTTCTTGCTGTTCTGTTCTGTGGACCGATAACAGATTTGTGCTTTTGGTACCTAGAGTGATGGGAAAGGAGAACGAAATCCTACTGACTGTACAGTTCTAGCAACCACCTCATACAGTATAGTGTCTTCCCCTAGAGAGTGTATTATGTTGTGTTTTTTTTTAATGCTTATGAAAACAAAACACATTGATTTCCTGGTGCTATGGATGAGATTAGTAGGATGGATAGATAAGGGCTGGAAAAATCATATACATTTCACTAGCAGTTCCTTCTGTTTAGGAAAATGTGTGGTAGCCAAACATGATTTGCTGTCGCCTCAGACAAGTGCTATGCTCATTGATACTGGGAAGGACAGTGTGTGGGGCACAACAAGAAACATGAAATGTGTAGGCAGGCTTTTAATTTGGAAGCTTTTCAATAAGTAAATGTTTGTATTCCATGGCAGAATTCGTTTTTGTGCCAAAATTCATGTGTACCTGGGGATTGTATTCCCTTATTTTATATCTAGCAGCTTACTTTAGGCATTGTTGCAGCAGTCCTTGGCTGGAGGCCATGTGCTGGGGTATCTTCTAGAACAGTGGTTCTCAACCCTGTCCTGGGGGGACCCCCCAGCCAGTTGGGTTTTTAAGATATCCCTAATGAATATGCATGAGAGAGATTTGCATATAATGGAAGTGACATTAGGGATATCTTGAAAACCCGACTGGCTGGGGGGTCCCCCAGGACAGGGTTGAGAACCACTGCTCTAGAACAGGGGTAGGCAATTCCAGTCCTCGAGAGCCGGAGCCAGGTCAGGTTTTCAGGATCTCCACAATGAGATGGATGAGATGTATGAGATGGATTTGCATGCATTGCCTCCATGAGATGCAAATCTATCTCATGCATATTTATTGTGGATATCCTGAAAACCTGACCCGGCTCCGACTCTCGAGGACTGGAATTGCCTACCCCTGTTCTAGAACAATGGTTTTCTTCCCGGCCCACCTGGCCAGTTGGGTTTTCAGGATACCTACAATAAATATGAATGCGATTTATTGGATAAAAAAGGAGGCATATGCAAATTTAGTCTGGCTGGCCAAGTGGTTCCTGAGGACTGGGTTGAAAAGCACTGTTCTAGAATCCTGTAGTCATGGCCCCTAAATTTAGCCATTTGGAATTGCTTTTGCACAGTGACTTTGGACAACCTCCCTAGAGACTGTGAAGAATGCTTCCTGATTATTAACAGCCCTGACAGATCCAGGAGGGGTAAGACCTGAGCTAGAAAGCCAGTACAGGTCCTTCTGTGTGATAATGCACAGCACTTCTACTGAACCCTTGGGCCAGCCCTAGGGCAGTGGTCCCCAACCCTGTCCTGGAGAACCACTAACCAGTCGGCTTTTCAGGATAGCCTTAATGAATATGCATGGGGTAGATCTGCATTCCTATCATCTTCATTACATGCAAATCTCTTTCATGCTTATTCATTAGGGCTATCCTGAAAACCTGACTGGCTGGTGGTCTTCCAGGACAGGGTTGAAATGAGAACCACTGCCCTAGGGCATCCTTTTTTTAAATAGCTCTCCTTTTGGCAAAAGGTGATGGTCAGAGATGGTCTATTATTGATTTTAGTCACGACTGGAGTAAATATGTAAGAAATGTTGCTGATTGAGCATGTACCTGAAGATGGCAGTAATTTCTTATGCTAGTGGATGATATCCATTTCCAAGGCAACCTTTGGTAAAGCAGTTTGCTACTTGTAAATTGCACTTCGTTTATCGATTAAAAAAATAACAGTACAATCTTACTTCTGCTGACACCACGCAGCACACACAGGCAGGTTTATAATGGGATGCGTTGGTAGCAGTGCTTCATATCATATGTATCAGTGGTAAATGAAGTAGGAGTATTTCACTTATACAGCTGGAGCTTACATAGACAGGTGTAATGTGAAAAGCTATCCATTAGAGGAAGGGTTTCGTGTATGAGTATAGGAAAATGTCCATATTTTCACAATAGGGGAATCCTGCCCTATTAAGAAACAGTTTATATCTAATGGAAAAAAGTACACTATGTTTTGATAATTTAATTTAAGTGATGATAAATTGTCTTTTAATATAAATCTGTTGGAGTTGCCCAGGCTGTCACATTGTCTTTGTGCTGTTATTGATCAACATGAGAAAAGGTTGAGTTACTGACTGTGGGACTGATCCTAATTAATCGGGTTGTCCGGAGATGATGTGCAGTATTACTGCATTTTCAGTTCAGGGCAAGTGCTTAACGTTTTAAAATCTGACAATTACCTCATGTAATTTCCCTCAAAGTTGATTTAAAACTTCTTAAAAGTCTGTTGAATATTAAAAAAAAAAAAAAAAAAAGGTTTTTGTATGGTGGCTTTCATACTTATCCTTTACCCTACAGGTTAAACTCTCTACTGTGCTCAGAGTATTAATTTTCAGCTGGGTTAGGATTCATGTTTTGAGACAGACAATGTGTTGAGGCATGGAAGAGAAATGTCATCAGACACACACATTGGATTCACTCAGCCCTACCAACCAATTTCCTGAATTCTGAGCATTATTTTGCCACTGTAGCTGAAAAGAGTTGTATCTTATTTCATTAAGTACCAAATTGCAGAAACAAAATTCTATGTTTTCACATTGTTTTAGATCATTGATTGAACCATATCCATGTCATTCTCTTCTCAGTTGGGCTGAGAACTTTTCAGGGCCCCCTTATATATCTTGTTAATATTTAAACTCAGTGCTGTAGTGAGGGTAAGTGGTGCCTGGGGTGATGCCCCCACCCTCTTCTCCACCCCCCACTCCTTCCCAACACCCCTTGCCGCGTGGGTGTACCCTTTCCCTTTTTAATTTTCCAGGCGAGAGCAACAGCATGAACATGTTGCCTGCATCGTGTTGGCTATCCCTCTGATGTCACTTCCTAGGTGCGGGGCCTGGAAGTGACATCAGAGAGAGGTGAACGCAGGCAGCAAGTTCATAATGCTGCTCATGCAGGAAACATTAAAGAGGTATGAGGGAAGGGAGGGGGTGCATATGTGCAAAGCGGGGGGGGGGGGGGGTGAGGCAGGAACTAGGGAGGTGGAGAGGAAGATGGGTGCCTGCACCCTTTAGAACGTCCGCGCCCAATGTGGACCACCCCCTGCACCCCTCTTACTACGCCAGTGTTTAAACTGATAGGTAATTTGAAGAGGATCATTTGAATACTATTAACAGAAATCTTGTGAAGATAGAACCTGGACAAGACTTTGGGGCTGATATTCAAAGTGAGTTAACTGGTTAAGACAGGATCTTATCTGGTTGACTCATGCTGACCAGCCCCTAAGGCAGGGGTGTCAACAATGAATATGCATTGAAAGCAGTGCATGCACATAGATCTCATGCAGATTCATTGGGGAAATCCTGAAAACCCGACTGGATTCCGGCCCTCGAGGACCGACTTCGACACCTGTGCTCTAAGGGAACATTCTGTGGCCATTGAATAGCCTCCCTAACAGCTAATGCTGAAACTGGCTATCCTTTGGATGGTCCAGGGGTAGAGTCAACACTTAACCTGATATGTGCATGTATTGAGCCCTTAATTGGTCCAATAAATTGGCCAAACAGGACTGCATATACAGTATAGCAGTCCTGACTTACTTTGTTTTAACTTGACAGGTTAAGAGCTGAATATCAGCACATCAGGTTAAGTGCTGTCCACATATCTGGATATTTAATGCTGGTACTCGGACATGGCTTGGCATTGAATATCTGGGCATAATATTTAGCTGACCACTGCCAGCTAAATATTACCCCCTCCTTCGTCTTTCAGGTCACACAGCAAACTGAAGCTTTAATTATTTAATTACTTTGTAAGGAGGTAGACTTTAGAAGCTGGTCCTCACTTAAAGTAATTAATTAATGCAGATCTTTCTAGCAAATAATGGAATGGATGTCATATAGGTGGTAAAAAAGGAGTGATTTTACCAAAATTCACTCTTTCACCTTCAAAAAGGGAAAACAGAGCACGTCGGCATAAGAACATAAGAATTGCCATCTCTGGATCAGACCCTGGGTCCATCAAGTCTGGTGATCCGCACACGCGGAGGCCCCGCCAGGTGTACCCTTGCATAGTTTTAGTCCCCATATCACTGTATGCTTCTCAAGGGAGATGTGTATCTAATTTACCCTTACCCATATCACTCTATGCCACTCTTAAGGAGATGCGCATCTAGTTTACCCTTAAATCCTAGAACGGATTTATTTATTTATTTATTTTGGGTAAAATTTGTAAATTTTTTGTAAAATTGAGCTACCCAGGAACAGCTAATGAGATTGATCTTAGAAGGTAATGGATGTCATTTAGCACTAGCTAACTGTGGGGTGGCAAATCATTTGGAAAACATAAGCAAAAAAGGAAATCATATGGCTTTCTGGTGTTTGCAGACTGATGTCAGGTTTTCCCTTGGTAATGCAATAAATTCCATTTTATATAGACATAGAGTTTCATATCTTTCCTTGAAGCTGAAAGAAGGCAGCACACTTATATTGTACAAAAATATGTTGAATAACATGAGTATAAAAATGGCAGAGCAGTTCTAGAAGCTGATATGTTGAACAGCAAAATTACTTTTGTTGCAGAATTCAATGAGTAAAAAAAAATGCAAAAAAAAAAATTCTGAAATTTGTGGAATTGTTCACAGTATGCCATTTTGGATTGCAATCAAGGAGCTCATAGAAACATAGAAGATGATGGCAGAAAAGGGCTACAGCCCATCAAGTCTGCCCACTCTGCTTACCCACCCCCTGTCTATGCCCTAATGACCCAATTTTCTTATCTTGACCCACGTAGGGATCCCACATGGGTATCCCATTTATTAAAGTCTGGCACGCAACTATATACAATACCGGCAACAGACATCAAATAAGCTAAGTGCCGGTTTTTCAGTTGCGTTTCAATAGCATTTTAAGCTGCACATAAAGTTTATTGCACATTGCATTATAAAATTCTTAAAAAAGTTTTAGAATACTCTATAGCTCGATGAAAGATACCACTTTCTTGCTTAAGTTGGCTAATATACAATATGGTAGCTAACACAGGCGTCTGAGAGCTTAAGAGTTAATCACCTT
Organism: Geotrypetes seraphini; assembly: GCF_902459505.1. NCBI lineage: Eukaryota > Metazoa > Chordata > Amphibia > Gymnophiona > Dermophiidae > Geotrypetes > Geotrypetes seraphini. Next base: position 267,111,199 of record NC_047085.1, on the reverse strand, counting down.
TGATGACAACACTATAAGTCCTAGTTTTGTTCCATGTTATAGTTCGAGGACTTTTTTCCATTACCTTGATAGATTGTTCACAGTATGCCATTTTGGATTGCAATCAAGGAGCTCATAGAAACATAGAAGATGATGGCAGAAAAGGGCTACAGCCCATCAAGTCTGCCCACTCTGCTTACCCACCCCCTGTCTATGCCCTAATGACCCAATTTTCTTATCTTGACCCTCGTAGGGATCCCACATGGGTATCCCATTTATTCTTAAAGTCTGGCACGCTGTCTGCCTCGATCATCTGCACTGGAAGCTTGTTCCAATGATCAACCACTCTCTCTGTGAAGAAATACTTTCTGGTGTCGCCATGAAATTTTCCGCCCCTGAGTTTGAGGGGGTGCCCTCTTGTGGCCGAGGGTCACTTGAGAATGAAAATATCATCTTCCACTTCGACACGTCCCGTGAGGTACTTAAATGTTTCGATCATGTCTCCCTTCTCCCTACGTTCCTCGAGAGTGTAGAGCTGCAATTTGTTCAGTCTCTCTTCATACGAGAGACCCTCACACTTTCATACACAGCAGACTGCACACAAATGCTTCAGCCAAAAATATGAAATTTTTTCACAAAAGCCTACCAAACATTTTAAAAATGACCCTGGGCAAGTCACTCAATTCTCCATTGCCTCATTACATTAGAGAGATTGTGAGCCCACTGGGACAGATAGGGAAAAATGCTTGAGTACCTGATTGTAACTTAGATAACTTTGATAGGCGGTATTTAAATACCTTGACTAAATAAATCAAAAAAGCTCTAATGCTGCTTGATAAAAGGAGCCCGTTATGATTTATTGAAAACTGGCATGTGAAAATGTCTGTGCTTGCTGGTTTTAGAATAAAGGATAAGTACACCTCAGTAAGATGTAGTTGTCTTTCTTGGGTCATCTTTTCCTGGATTCTGTATAGGTCGCCCAAAGTCGGGCATGCAGTTTTGGGCACGGATCTCAGATCCGTGATTAAGTTAATTGGCCAAATAATAATAATAATTTTATTCTTATATACCGCCATACCGAAAAAGTTCTAGGCGGTTCACAACAAGGTGAGCTAATACATGGGACTCAGTGTTCCCGCTAAGCTGCGCTGGCCTGCGCTCACGCACAAAATATTACATCGCAGCGCACAAGTTTCTCTTCACAGCGCACACACGCGTCGCAAAGGTAAGGGGAGGTAAGGTAAGGGGACGCATTGGGGGGATTGCACTTCCCCACAATTGCCATGCTTCGGTTCCTCTTCTTCCTTCCTTCCTCCCCCCCCCCCCGCGGGACCCTGCGGCACCATCAACTCTTATTCCCTCTAATGTCGGCCCTGCAGCTCCAGACTTCCTCGCACCTTCTCCCCTCCCCCTTTGGATCGCTATTATTTTAAATGTTATAGCCGCGGAGCTGTATCCATCAGTGGAGATGTCTAACCTCGGCCTGCCCCGGAACTCTTACTGCAGCAGCCGCCCGTCTAGGCAGGAACAGGAAGTCACTGTTGCAGTAAGAGTTCCGGGGCAGGCCGAGGTTAGACATCTCCACTGATGGATACAGCTCCGCGGCTATAACATTTAAAATAATAGCGATCCAAAGGGGGAGGGGAGAAGGTGCGAGGAAGTCTGGAGCTGCAGGGCCGACATTAGAGGGAGTAAGAGTTGATGGTGCCGCAGGGTCCCGCGGGGGGGGGGGGGAGGAAGGAAGGAAGAAGAGGAACCGAAGCATGGCAATTGTGGGGAAGTGCAGAGCTGCAGGGAAGAGTGTTGCGGTACCCAGCTGGAGGGAGAAGGAAGATGAGGGAGGGAATTAAAGGAGATGCCAGGGCTTGGAGCGTAGGAGGAAGGTATGCCAGTCTAAGGGAAAAGGAAGGGGGAGATGTGAGAGCATGGAGGGGGAGCGAAAGATGGAAGAAAAGGAAAGGAGAGAGATGCCAGAGAATCAGGGAAGGGGAGATACCAGACTATGAGGAGAGGTGTGGGAGAGGGAAGGCGAGGAGAGAGATGCCAGACCAATGGGGTGAAAGGAGAGATGGAAGGGGGAGGCATACAGTTTCTGGAAGGGGCATAGAAGGAGAGAAGATGCCATATAGGGGAAGAGAGACGGCAGACAGTGGATGGAAGGAAGAGAGTTACAAGAAGATGAGGAAAGGAGAAACCACAGAAGACAAAGGTAGAAAAAAATTTCTATTTATTTATTGCTTTAGGAGACATGTGTCACTGTTTCTGTGAAGCATTGTATGCAGAGTCCAGCTTCTTGCTGGTTCAATTTAACCTTTGTCTATGTATTTTTATTTTATCCCCCCTTTTACAAAACTGTGAAGCGTTTTTAGCACCAGCCTTGGTGAATTTGGCCAGCCTTGGCCAGAATTTTATGAGCATCAGAGCTGTTACCTCCGTAGCTAAAATCCACACTACAGTTTTGTAAAAGAGGGAGGGGTTAGTTTGTGATTACATATTCCTTACTAGGCGAAGGTGTTTTCTGTGTTCTGTGTGTTTTCTGTTAGGATTGACGGTGTAGGATTGATCTGTGCTGGTCTGGCTTGTTTAGTTTTACAATGGGTGTATTGATGTACTGCTCACTGCAATATGTAAGATGCTGCCTTTTCCTAGGTACTCATGTGTGACGTGTGGTTTGTTACTAAAAATCATGTTTTTCTTACAGATGGGGGGGGGTGCCAAAAAATGATGGGCCCCGGATGTTACATATGCTAGATACGCCACTGTATGTAAAGATACCAGAAAGCTGGCGTAGCAAAAACTTCTAAGTTTTGAGTATTTAACCCTCCCACAATCTCACGGGCACTCGTTTCAAGTTTATTGAGATTTTGATTTAAACGCAATATCAAATATTTTCAATGCGTATAACAAAAATAAATTTGGGGAAATAAATAAAACCATTTGAACCAGTGTTCCCGCTAAGCTGCGCTGGCGCACAAAATATTACATCGCAGCGCACACGTTTCTCGTCACAGCGCACAATCGGAAGAGGCGTACGGCAGATGGCAGGGCGGCGAGAGGAGAATCGGGCGAGTTGGCTCATAACTTGCTGGCGCCCGATATTTTTGGCTCACGGTGAAAAAAGTTTGCTCACAACACCCGCCCGCTTAGAGGGAACACTGCATGGGATACAGATAAAATACAAATTAGAATAATGGACTTAAAACAGATAAAGACACAAAGCATTTACAATATAATGCAGAAAATACCGGCATGGCAGGGAAAGAAGTAATACATAGAACAGATAAAATACATCAAGTTGAATATATGGAACTTGATTGAAAAAAATGAAGCAATTAATGACAATTAATTATTAAAGATTAATTAATAAAGTGACAATTATTAATGTAATCAAGCACTAATTGGCAGTCGTTAGTAGAGATACATGTGGATCCACCTATACCCTTAGGGACAGATTCTGTAATTGGGTGCCTAAAAAGACAGGCGCCTACAGTTAGGCACCTATTTCATTTTAATCACACTTAGATGCACGTTACAGAATCGTGCCTAATTAAAACTTAGGTACCTACAATGTAGGCCAGGGTTTTAAAAGCCTACATTATAGAGATTCACACCTAATGGTGCCTAAGTCCTCCTCCACCCCTAAACATGCCTACTTTGGAGTTAGGCGCTATTAGGCACCATAAGATAGGTGCCTGTCTTTTATAGAATCATGCCTAAGAAGACAGGTGCCTATCACCCAATTAATTTTATGTTTTTCAATTACGAGCTTATTAAAGCTCATAATTGAAGCCAATATACTAATTAAGTTAGGTGCCTAGTTTGTGCCTATGTTTGGGGTCCTTTTATAGAATTTCCCTCTTATTCTTTTTTTTTTTTTTTAACTTATGTTTATTGAAAGGGTAAAGTACAAAAACAGCCAAATACAGAGAGAGTACATCAAGGGGTGTAAGACCCGCTGAAAGAATGCCCCCTAATCAGGAAATCCCGAAGTACAATATATCCATAAAGCAAAGACTGGGCTCACTGCCCCTGGCGAGTAGCTAAAGGCATGGAAAAAGAAAGAGTCAACGACAACTAGTAGAGTGCCTTTCACCATTTTTTTTGTATTTACCCCAAAACAGCCATACAGTCTGCACACCTCCAAACACACCCTCATTCACACCAAACACTGTAACAGGCACACCACCATGGAACCATGGAAGCCAGGAAGAAACCCCGAAAACCACTCCGCTGTAAAACCCAGAAAAGGTACTCCCAGAAGATGCTGTCAAAGGCCTTCTCCATGTCCAGCCCCTGGCCGGCATGGGTATAAATAGCCCCCAAGACCTTCAATAAATTCATAGAGACATAATGCCCAGGTACAAAGTCGACCTGATCAGTGTGGATAAGACCAGGAAGGAAACAGTTCAGGCGCCAAAAAGCTTAATATACTGATCCAAGAAAGAATTTGGCCTATAAGAACCAACCATGTCCAGGTCCTTGCCTGGCTTAGGGATCAAGACTACATGGGCCAAATTATCTGGGAAAACACCCCCGCCTCTGCTACAGCATTGCACATTGTGCTAAGGGGCTCCGCCACCAGATCCTGGAGGATCCGGTAGTATTCCGGCCCAAAACCGTCAGGCCCCAGTGCCTTAGCCAATGTGAGAGACTTGATGGACACCAACATCTCTGCCCCAGTGACTGGCGCATTCAAAAAATCGATCTTGGTGTCAGCCAGTTGTGATACACCTAAGCCCTGGAAAAACACTTCAATGGCCTTCCAATCCAAAGGTCTCCTGCCATACAAAGTTTTATAATAATGAACAAACTGGTCCGCTATCTGCTGCTCCCCCTCGTACCGTGTCCCATGCGGATCTCTAATAGCTGTGATAATTTGGTGTTTCTTGAAGGGGCAAACCAAATTGGCTAAAAGCTTCCCCGTCTTGCTCCCCCAACGATAGAATTGATAGCGTTGGTAATAAAGGGATTGCTCCATGCGCTTGTTTGACAGGGTTTGTTTCTATTTTCCCATGAATACTCTTGTATTCCAAATGGTCTGAGTCGGACATAGTGGTAATATGCGCTGTTCTCAAAGCCTGCATTTTCCTAGTCAGCTGTAGGAGCTCCCCCTTCCTTCTCCTTTCATTTAGTGGCCATGTAAGCAATGATATGACCCCGCAGGACTGCTTTAGAGGCATACCAGAAGAGTACGGGGCCTGTCTCAAGAGAGGTATTGGTAGCCTGGTAGTCTAGCCAGCGGGCCCTCAAGAATATCCGGAACTTGGGGTCATTATGCAAGTGTGGAGCCAGCTTCCACAAGGGGGCTCTGTGGGTGGATGTCAGGGTCAAAGTAAGCTCCACAATCGCATGATCAGATACCGCAACTTCAGAAATCTCCGACCTGAGAGCCTTAAAGAACATACGCTTATCAAGGAGGATATAATCCAGCCGTACATACACCTTATGAACATGGTAGTAAAAAGTAAATTCTGTGTCAAAGGGATGTAGTGCGCGCCACACATCCACCAGGTCTAAGTGCTGTGTAAGAAAGCCCACCCCATGGTCCACATGAGCCCTCATTCTGGCCCTGGGGAGTTTGCAGTCCACCCCTGGTTCCACCATAATAGTAAGGTTCAGATGATAGTCAGGGTATCCCGATACTAAAGATAAAATGGATGAGAAAAATTTATGACAGTAGATGTTTGGGGCATACAGGTTACAAAGAAGTAATTTCAATCCCCAGAGTTCCCCCAAGACTATAATAAACTGCCCGTCCTTGTACTGAATTTGTTTATGCAGGGTAAAGGGCAACCTCTTGTGTAGTAAGATTGCCACACTCTGTTGCTGCCCGCTAAAAGTGGAAGAGTAGACTTCTCCAACCCAGTTCCTCCGCAACTTGGCATGCTCCAGCAGTGTGAGATGAGTTTCCTGCAAGTAGGCAATATCTGCACCCAGTCTTCGCAGACTGGTCAGGTTCTGGGATCTTTTAATGGGGGATCCGAATGCCATCCACATTGAAAGTAAGCAACCTCAAATCAGCCATACCTCCAGGAAACAAGGAAAGTGAAACAGGGTATAGGGGAAATCAGATCCACCCCTCAATAGCAGGTACAGCAGTATGTCAGCCATGGTCATCAAACAGCCAACAGCACATGCAGGAAAAACTATAGTTATGGAGCACAAACGGAGCCTCTCAGCTGAGCTCCGTGGCTGCCAGATAATAGGTGCCCATCCACGATTGCAGTGGTACCACGACCCACCCCCACCCTCCCCCTACCCCCCAAACAGGGCCCATACATACATACACCACCAAGCATACCATCCCACGCTCTAAACCTTTCCCCTTTCCTCCCCTCCACCCTGCTCCAAAAGCATGTGCGCCACTGTAGCACACAACACCATAGAAAACCCCCCAGCCTACCTTGAGAAAAAGCCTCCCCCACCAAAAAATTCCCAAAGTCGCCCCCCCCCCCTCAGGACTAAAAACAACAAGGTGAATAAACAAGAACATTGCAAAACAAATCATTCCTAGCATACAGCAGAGGGATGCCAGGACCGAGCAGCCAGCTGACTGCCCCGCCGGCCACCTCCCCCCTCATGCATTGGTATGAGTCCCCCAGGTCTCAGCCAAGCAGTCCAGATACTTCCTCCAGGGAACCCCATGGTAGAGAGACATGCACAGTCTCCAGCTGGGCTGGGCCTCCCACTCATAAAGAAAGGTAGTGGGCCCAGGGAATACTCCCTACCACAGACAGCAAGTAGGTAAGGTCCATGAAAACTCTGATGCCTGGTCTTAAGCCATCAGGTCCAGCCAGAAACCGGGCCAGTCACTGTAAGGAAAGTCTGTTAATCCAGTTCAGGGAAGGCGGTATAAGCAGTCAGGGGAGCACGCCAGTGATCACTCGCACCTTCTCCACCCAAGTTCAACAGACCGACTCCCCAGCCGACCCCACGCCACCAGAATCTGGGCAGATGCCTCCCGGTTGCTAAACAAACAGTCCATGGGTCTCCCCTGTAAATCTCCAATGTAGAAAGGAGGGCACGATCTCCACCTAGATGGTAACAGCAGCCCAGAGAGGTGGAAAGCAGATCCAAGAGGGCACCCCCAGGCAGCAGCAGGCAAACAGGCCTCGCGAGGGCTCCCAGATCAGACAGGAAGTCTCCATATCTGCGGGAAAAGGAAGCCATGCACAAACAAAAAGCATGCTCCAGCACAGCAAAGCAGGTGCACTGAAGAGTTAGGCAGGGAGGTGCTCCACAACTCGGGCCTCCTCCGCCATGAGCAAGGTAACCGTTTGGCCACTATGCCAGAGTCACAGTGTCGTCGGGTATACCCACAACTGCCAGGCAGTCCTCACATATAATCCTCCTTAGTGAGGGACTGGCTAAGGCGGGCCCGCACAGGGAAACAAGCCAAGGTAGTCCACCTAGGCCCAGAGTCCAAGCAGCCAGGCTCCATGCCCTAAGTAATGCAGGAACATCCAATGAGGGGGCCCCCAGCCCTCCAGAGAGAGACAGGGAGCGCCCCGAAGCTAGGGAAGCAGCTCAGCCAGATCAGGTGGAGAGCCACTCCAGGAACACTCGAGCCTCCTCAGCTGTAGCCAGAACGACAGACTTGCCGGTATACCATACTCTCAAGTTTGCTGGAAATAGCAGCACAAATTGAATGCCCTTATTATGTAGATCTGTACAGAAGGGAGTCATTAGTTTTTGCTGAGCTGCTACCCATATGGAATAATCATTAAAGAGCAGTACCTTAGCTCCCTCATAGTCCAGGGCCCCCGCCTTCCTAAAAGCCTTAAGCAGCAGCTCTTTTTCTCTCCAGCTAGTGTATCTAGCGATGGCCGTTTGGGGTCTGCCCTCTCCCGTAGGGTGAGCTCCAATGTGGTGCATGCTGCTCTGTTGGTTAGGCCCAGCTTGTCCCGCAGCCACTGGCTAAATATTAGATACAGGTTGGGTCTTTCACCGTTTCCGGGAGTTCTACCAGCTGGAGGTTATTACGCCAGCTGCGATTTTCAAACTCCTCTAGCTTGTCAACGAGTTCTGAGGACTTGCTCTGCGCCGCCAGGCCTGTACATGTGTCCTCCTGGGCAGACACCCGCTGCTCCACCTCCGTTAATCTCTGGCTGTGCAAGTTGAACTTTTCATGCATTTCATCGACTGCAGATTGTATTTTATTAAGCTGGTCAGCGAGAGCTGCCGACACCGACTTAGTGATATCCGTTATCCAGTCTCCAGCAGGGATGGTAAAGGTAGCCGGCTCCACCGCCATCTTAGAAGGGGTCGAGGGCTGCTTGTCCTTCAGGCCTCATGCCGATTTTATAGGCATAGCCATCTCAGCTGGCAAGCCGAATGTTCTCTTCCCCAGTTCACACACACAAAAGTTCCCGAGGGGGTGCTGACAAAGCAGGTAAAATAAGCAGATTTTAGCGGGGTAAGACGGGAGCTCCTCTCACACACATCTGCTCAAGCAGGCTGCATCACGTGACCCCCCCAATTTCCCTCTTATTCTATAACCCGCACTCCTAACACCTTGTGCGGAGCTCCAAAGGAGGCATGGCCAGGGGAGGGACAGGTGGGTCAAGGGCGTTCCCAGGATTTATGTGCACAGTTATAGAATATTTGCATTTCGGTGCCTAACTGACAGTGGTTGGATATGAGCATTTATACCAGTCTTTGGCTGGCATAAGTGATTGTTCCTAAAGTTAGACACAAATATTGCACATTAAGCTAGTATTCCGCAAATGTAACTTTCCAGTCCGCACCGGCAGGTTGAAATCTCCCAACAACAGCACCTCCTCTTTCTTTCCAAACTTTTGGATATCCACAATCACATTTTTATCAATTTGCTGCGATTGAGTTGGAGGTCTGTAGTCTACACCCACGTAGATAGAAGTTCCATCTTCTCTTTTGATAGCGATCCTTATCGCTTCTTCCTCTCCCCAGGTCCCTTGCAAGTCTATGTGGGTGTAGTCTACAGACCTCCGACTCAATCACAGCAAATTGATAAAGATCTGATTGTGAATATCCAAAAGTTTGGCAAGAAAGAGGAGGTGCTGCTTTTGGGAGATTTCAACCTGCCGGATGTGGACTGGAAAATTGCATCTGAGGAATCGGAAAGAAATAGGGAGATTGTGGATACCTTTCAAGAGGCTCTGCTCAGACAATGGTGACGTAACCCACGAGAGAAAAAGCGATATTGGATCTGGTCCTCACAAATGGGGAGAGTATCTATAATGATCGAGTGGGTGCTCACCTGGGAAGTAGTGATCATCAAATGGAGGGCGGCCGCACAATACTAAAAGTCCTAGATTTCAAATGTATGGATTTTAATAAAATGGAAGAGTACCTGAAGAAAGAGCTATTAGGATGGGAGGACATAAGAGAAGTGGAAAAAACAGTGGTCTAAGCTGAATGGAGCAATAAAAATGACTAAGGAACTATATGTGAAGAAAATAAATAGAAACAAGAGAAAAAGGAAACCGACATGGTTCTCCAAACTACTGGAGGAGAAGATAAAGGCAAAAGAGTTGGCGTTCCTCAATTAAAAAAACCCCCAAGAGGAGTACAGAAAGGACTACCGGGTGAAACTGAAAGAAGCCAAGAGAGAGATACATCTGGCGAAAGTGCAGGCGGAAGAACAAATGGCAAAAAATGTAAAAAAGGGAGACAAAATTTTTTTTCAGATATATCAGTGAAAGGAGGAAGATGAAAAATGGAATTGCTAAACTAAAAGATACTAGGAGCCGATATGTGGAGAGTGATGAGGAAAAAGCAAATGTGCAAACAAATACTTCTGCTCTGTGTTCACGGAAGAAAATCTTGGAGAAGGAATTTACTTAGATTTCAGCAAAGCCTTTGACCCGGTTCCTCATAGGAAATTCTTGAACAAACTTGAAGGGCTGAAGTTAGATCTCAAACTGGATTAGAAACATGATGACGGACAGACGCCAGAGAGTGGTGGTTAATTAAAGTCACTCGGAGGAAGGAAAGGTGAGTAGTGGAGTCCCTCAGGGTTCGGTGCTGGGGCTAATCCTGTTCAATATGTTTGTGAGTGACATTGCTGAAGGGTTAGAAGGAAAGGTTTGCCTTTTTACTGATGATACCAAGATTTGTAACAGAGTAGACACTGAGGAGGGAGTGGAAAACATGAAAAAGGATTTGCAAAAGTTAGAGGAATGGTCCAATATCTGGCAACTAAAATTCAATGCAAAGAAATGCAGAGTAATGCATTTGGGGATTAATAATCAGAAGGAGCCGTATATGCTTGGAGGGGAGAGGCTGATATGCACAGATGGGGAGAGGGACCTTGGGGTGATAGTATCCGAAGATCTGAAGGCGAAAAAACAGTGCGACAAGGCGGTGGCTTCTGCCAGAAGGATGCTGGGCTGTATAAAGAGAGGCATAACCAGTAGAAGAATTAAGGTGTTTATGCCCCTGTACAGGTCGTTGGTGAGGCCCCACTTGGAGTATTGTGTTCAGTTTTAGAGACCTTATCTGGTGAAGGACACTAGAAGACTTGAAGCGGTCCATAGGAGGGTGACAAAAATGATATGAGGTTTGTGCCAAAAGATGTATGAGGAGAGACTGGAAGCCCTAAATACGTATACCTTAGAGGAAAGAAGGGACAGGGGAGATATGATTCAGACGTTCAAATATTTGAATGGTAGAACAAAATATTTTCCAGAGAAAGGAAAATGGTAAAACCAGAGGACATAATTTGAGGTTGAGGGGTGATAGACTGAAGAACAATGTAAGGAAATTCTTCCTTATGGAGAAGGTGGTGGATGCCTCGAATGCACTCCCGAGAGAGGTAGTGGAGATGAAAATGGTGATGGAGTTCAAAAAAGCGTGGGATGAACACAGAGGATCTAGAATCAGAAAAGAATAGTAAATATTAAAGAACTAAGGCCAGTACTGGGCAGACTTGCATGGTCTGTGTCTGTATATGGCCGTTTAGTTGAGGATGGGCTGGGGAGGGCGTCAATGGCTGGGATAGTGTAGATAAGCTGGAGTGAGCTTTGACGGAGACTTTGGTAGTTGGAATCTAAGAACAGTACCGGGCAGAGCTTTGGATTCTTGCCCAGAAATAGCTAAGAAAAAAACAACAAATTTTTAGATTGAATCAGGTTGGACAGACTGGATGGACCATTCGGGTCTTTAGCTGTCATCATCTACTATTTTATGTTTTTTTATAAAGACAGTTCTGCGTTGAACTGCCTTTATAGAATATGTACTTTGTATGCATCATCCTGATACCTAACTTTGGGCGAAACAGAGGACAGAGAGAGAGAAGTTGGAGCTAGGGTGGTGTAGAGGAAGAGGGAAAGAGATACTTGAAGGGAAAACTGTTGGGAAGAGAAAGGGAGAAATGGTGGACCTGGGAGGAGGGAAGGAGTCAGGGAGGTAGGCAGGCAGTGGGAGAGATGGGATGGGGGCAGTTGTGAAAAGAAAGGGAGAGAAGTTGGATCTGTGGATGAAAGGGAGGGAGAAATGTCAGACCAGGGGGTGGGGGGTGGAAGGGAGAGAGAGATGCATCTATCTCTTTTTTTTTCCCTTTCTTCTCATTGTTCAGCATCAAGGGGGGGGGAAAGAGAACAACAGAAAAAAGAGGGAGCAAAATGTTGGACCATGGAGAGAGAGGAGGAGAGATGTGGTAATGGGGAGTAGATAGAAGAAAATAGGAGGCTGGGAAAGGAGTGAGATGGGAAATGGGAGAGCTAGGGACTGAGAGGAGATGGAGAATTGAGAGGTAGCTTACAATTTAAAAAGAAGGGTGAGAAAGAGGGCAAGATTTGAGTGGATAGAGACAAAAAAGAAAAGATAAAGTTGAATAGGAAAAATCAATATGTTGGAGACAGGCATAAGGAGGGAATGGAACAAGAGAGAAGAAATGGAGACACTGGAAAGAGAATTAGTAGAAGACAGACAAAAAGCAGAAAGAGAAACTGGGACCAAGATGATGGAAAACCAAAATGACCAGACAACTAAAGGTAGAAAAATAATTGAATTTTCTATTTTGTGATTACAATAAGTCAGATTTGAAATGTGTATCCTGTCAGAGCTGGTGTTAGACAGCAAACGTGAACTAGGACCTAAAAGAGAGAGGAAAAGTTTTTAAAAATTTATTTTGTGTACACCACAGAGCCAGCATGGGGTTGGAGAAGTTGTAACCCTCTACTTCTACTAAGACTAAGGGCCTCTTCTATCAAACTGTGCTAGCAGTTTGTAGCGCGGTGAGCCATGCTGAATGGCCTGCGCTGCTCCCGACGCTCATAGAATTCCTATGAGCATAGGGAACAGCGCGGGCCATTCAGTGCAGCTCTCTGCGCTAAAAACTGCTAGCGCAGTTTGATGGAAGAAGCCCCAATGGCCCGCGACTTAGCCTGTGTTTTAGATTTCGGCCCCTTATGTGATTGAGCTTGACACCCTTATTCTATCTGCTTATATATACCTACATGTACATAGCTGTACAAAATATATCATATATTTATTCATATTATACCTTCTTATACACGCATATAAATACATACATCAGGGATCTCAAAGTCCCTCCTTGAGGGCCGCAATCCAGTCGGGTTTTCAGGATTTCCTCAATGAATATGCATTGAAAGCAGTGCATGCACATAGATCTCATGCATATTCATTGGGGAAATCCTGAAAACCTGACTGGATTGCGGCCCTCAAGGAGGGACTTTGAGACCCCTAATATACATCCATATTTAGTATCGTGTACTGTGTTCAATCTATTTATTTATTTTGTTTTCTATCTCGTTCTCCCCAAAGAGCTCAGAACGGGTTGCAGTTTAAAATACATAATATACAGTTAACAGGTTACAATTTTCCATAGTACAGTACAAGTTCTTTTGATATAAATTTTTATCTTAACTATTCCTATTTCAATTCATGCTTAGTGTCTGTATCGTGATCTATGTTCATCTTGAAAGTACTAACTTCCTGATAAATCTGGTTATCTCTGCTATGATTATCTTATCCCCTGTCCCTTCTGTGTTTATCCTATAGCTGTTCCTAGTGGAGACTAGCCAACTGTCTCCTCTTTGTTGCATTATTGGCTATAATATTCTGTGAAGAGGATAGTCTTCATCCCTTTTTTGAACTTTCCAGTGTCCTTTTCTAGTTTTAGTTCCTTAGGAAGGGCGTTCCACCACCCTGGAGCTATCATTGAGAATTTTTTTTTTTCAGACGCTTTTGTATTTGATGTCTCTGAAGGAGGGTAGTTCCAGCAGGAGGTTTTGGCTTGAGTGTAGTACGTGTGCTGGTGTGTGGTAATGTAGTCTGTTCGCTAGAAATTGTGATTCTAAGAGATGACCAATTTTGTGTGTCAGCAACAAGATCTTGAATTTCACCCTGCTTTCAATTGAGAGCCAGTGTAGCTCTTTTAGTAGTGGGGTGGCACTCGTCAGCCTCGATTTTCCCAGAAGAAATCTCACTGATGCATTTTTTATCATTTGAATCTGCTTAATCATGTACTTTGGAATGCTTAGCAGGATCGCATTACATTAGTCGAAGATTGTGAGTACTAGGGTTATTATTACATTGGACATTACTTGGTGGCTGAGGTAGGGTTTAAGTCCTCTGACCCAGTAGAGTTTGCCATATGATTGAGCCTGGTCAAGCTTTGACGTATTTTCTAGGAAGTCTGATATTTGTTAGCAGACTATTTTGTCTATTAATTTAGATATCCATGATTGCTTGGCTACTGGTCTATAATTGGAGAGATCTTCATGGTCATTTACTTTATATTTCAGAATGGATTTGGTGACTGAGAGTTTCCATTTAAGTGGAACTTGCCCCAACTGTAGTGATTTGTTAATGATGTCCATGAAGTAGGAGAGTCCCGGGCCTTCGAGTTCTCTCATCAGGTGTATCGGGCATGTGTTGAGGGATGGTGGACCCGGTTTTACTCTTCTTAGCAGTTTTTTCACTTGGATCTCTGTGATGGGTTCAAAATCTTTCATTATAGAAACATGGAAACATGATGGCAGATAAAGGCCAAATGGCCCATCTAGCCTGCCCATTCACAGATCCCACGTGCCTATCCCACGGCTTCTTGAATTCAGACACAGTCTCTGTCTCCACCACTTCTTCCGGGAGACTGTTCACACATCTACCACCCTTTCTATAAAAAAGTATTTCCTTAGATTACTCCTGAGCCTTTTACCTCTTAACTTCATCGTATCCCCTCTCATTCAAGAGCTTCCTTTCAAATGAACAAAACTTGACTCATGTGCATTTGTGCCATGTAGGTATTTAAATGTCTCTAACATATTTCCCTTCTCCCGCCGTTCCTCTAAAGTATACATATTGAGATCTTTAAGTCTGTCTCCATATGCACCATTTTAGTAGTCTTCCTCTGGACTGACTCCATTCTTTTTATACATTTTGAATGAGGGGCCTCCAGAATTCTACACAATAGTTTAAATGAGGTCTCACCAGAGTCTTATACAGGGGCATCAATACCTCCTTTTTCCTACTGGCCATACCTCTTTCTTTGCACCCTAGCATCCTTCTAGCTTTTGCCATCACCTTTTCAACCTGTTTGGCCACCTTAAGATCCTCACCTACAATCACAACCAAGTCTCGCTCTTCTGTTGTGCACATAAGTTCTTCATCCCCTTAGCTTAATCGGCACTGATAATTAAAAATGCCATTAAAAACCAATTAAAAATGATTACAGAAATAAATATGTTATCTACCTGTTGGTAGGAAGCCATATCAATTTGTATACATTGGAAGAAAGGCGGGAGAGGGGAGATATGATAGAGATGTTTAAATACCTATGTAATGCAAATGCGTGTGAGTCGAGTCTCTCATTTGAAAGGAAACTACAATGAGAGGGCATAGGATGAAATTAAGAGGTGATAGGCTCTGGAGTAATCTAAGGAAATACTTTTTTATAGAAAGGGTGGTAGATGAATGGAACAGTCTCCCAGAAGAGGTGGTGAAGACAGAGACTGTGTCTGGGATAGGCACATGGGATCTGCGAATGGGCAGATTAGAAGGATCATTTGGCCTTTATCTGCCATCATGTTTCTATGTTTCATATATGCAGTAAATGTACTGATGAGTGGGCTCAAAAGTGGTTGTCCGAGGTTTTTCCACCGCCATTTAAGAGATTTAAAAGATCTATACATAAGAGTGACATTTCAAACAGAAGCAAAAGTTTTTGTGTGACAAGTTTTTCTCCACTGCCGTACATTTAATTTGAAATTCACCACCATACCAGCCACAGAAACGTAGTTATATATGATGCAATCTTAGAAGTGTGGTTTTATATTTTGTCTGCATCATAGTCACAATCACTGTCAATACATGATTAAAACAACAATCCAACAATGTTGCTTCTTCATAGTAAAACATTCACATAATTAGAGGCATGATTTTCAGTGATTATGAGTGCATTCATTAATTATGTGTGAAATTCTGCATACAAATAATTTTGTAATTCCTGGAGATGTACCTGAGGGAGTAAACAGAATAAGAACATAGTAATAGTAAGCAATGACAGATAAATCCTAGCAATGGCTACCCAGTCTTCCTAAATAAAAGTGATTAGGATTGCACCTGCTGCTCAATATATGTTCCTTCTCCATTTTTTAGGGTAACTGCCATTCTTTGCAGGTTTATTCCTTTTTTAAAAAGTGTGAAAGTCATTTGAGTTTTGCTTTGAGTAGGAATGCTCTCTATTTGAGGCATTTAATATGGACAAATGCAAAGTAGTGCACATTGGCAAGAATAACCCAAATCACAGTTGCTAGGGTCTACCTTAGGGGTTAGCGCCCACGAAAAGCATCTGGGCGTCATTGTAGACAATGTGATGAAACCTTCTGGTTAATGTGCGGCGGCAGCCAAAAAACAAGATGCTAGGAATTATTAAAAAAGAGATGGTTATCTCTGACGCACCACCTGGGTTTTGGCTATGGTGGGCAGATGTGCATCAATTGGCCTGTTGGGAAGCTAGAGATGCAAAAGGTTCTCGGAAAGGGGGCAGAGATTTTTGTAAACTTGGGACCCGTACTTTCGGCAGTTGCATCCCAAGGGCCTCAGTCTTCTCTTGAATGAATTGTGAGTGGTGTGGTAAGGGTGTGGGGGCAGCTGGGTTGGGGGGGTTAGGGAAGTTCGGGGATTGGGGGGGGGCAGGATGCTGGTGGGTGACCCAGGGGTGGAGTGAGATTGCGGATGATGGTCAGTGTGGTTTGTTTCCTTGTTACGCTTTGTGGTCCTGTAGGATAGGATATGTTTTAGATTTTCTTGATCATTGGGGGGGGGGGGGAGGTTTGGGGTTGCTGCTTTTGAGGATAGGTGTGTAGGGTTGTACTGATGGTTGGGGGGGGGCTGGTTCTTGGTCCTATTATTATGGTAGAGCTTGGGAATTATCAGAACACAGATTCTCAGTTCGTTTTGGGTTTGTTGGGCTTGAGGGTACTGTGCTATCCCTTCCAGTTTAGAAGTAAGTGGTGGAAGTGGGGGAGGGACGGGGGAGGGTATGGGGACTGTTTGGTGATGTACTTGCTGTACTTGTATTCTATTTTTGATATAACATCAATAAAATTGTTTCAACACTAAAAAAGAGATGGTTAACAAGACCAAGAATTTTATAATGTCTCTGTATCGCTCCATGGTGCGATCTCACCTGGAATATTGCATTCATTTCAGGTCTCCTTATCTCAAGAAAGATATAGCGGTACTAGAAAAGGTTCAAAGAAGAGTGACCAAGATGATAAAGGGGATGGAACTCCTCTCGTATAAGGAAAGATTAGAAAGGTTAGGGCTCTTCAGCTTGGAAAAGAGATGGAGGGAGATATGATTGAAGTCTACAAAATCATGAGTGGATTAGAATGGGTACAAGTGGATCGATTTTTCACTTTGTCAAAAATTACAAAGACTAGGGGACACTCGATGAAGTTATAGGGAAATACTTTTAAAACCAATAGGAGGAAATATTTTTCATTCAGAGAATAGTTAAGCTCTGGAACGCATTGCCAGAGGTTGTGGTAAGAGCGGTTAATGTTGCTGGTTTAAAAAAAGATTTGGACAAGTTCCTGAAGGAAATGTCCATGGTCTGCCCTGGATCGGTAGCATGGAATGTTGTTACTGTTTGGTTTTTTTTGCTAAGTACTAGTGAACTGAATTGGCCACCGTGAGAACAGGCTACTGGGCTTAATGGACCGTTAGTTTGACCCAGTAAGACTATTCTTATGTTCTAATTTTATTTATCTTTGAACAATATAGGGATTCTCTGTGTTTCTTCCAAGTTTTTTTAAGCTCTCACTGTTTTTGTCCCTACTAACTGCCGCAGAAGAGTATTTTAGGCATTCACAACCCTTTCCGTGAAAAAATATTTTATGATGTTTTTGTTTTCTTCCTTGCAGTTTCATTTTATGTCTTCTAGTTCTGTAACCTCCCTGTTTTTGGAAAAAGGTTTGGTTCTTCATTAATATTTGTATCTTTAAAGTATTTAAATATCTACCTCATAGTTCCCTTTCTCTCCTCTCCTCTAGGATATACTGTACATATTTGAGGCAAAATGTCTCATGTCATCTGATACAGATCCCTTACAGTTCCTTCCTTCTGAACAGCTTTCAGGGCTCCTTTTACAAAGGCGCGTTAGGGCCTTAATGCGTGGAATAGCGCGCGCGCTAGCCGCTACTACCTCCTCTTGAGCATGCGGTAGTTTTTCGGCTAGCGCGTGCTAATCCATTGCGTGTGCTAAAAATGCTAGCGCACCTTCGTAAAATGAGCCCTCAGTCTTTTTATGTTTTTTGGCAAGATGTGGCTTCCAAAACTGAACACAGTACTTGAAGTAAGGTATCAATAATGGCTTACTACCTCCTCCTTTCTGGTTGTTATACCCTTCTGTTCTCATGCAAGCATCCTTCTGGCTTCGGCCACTGCCTATTCACATTGTTTCACCAACTTCAGCTCCTCGGATACTATCACCCCAAAGTTTCTTTCCTGTACACATCAGCCTTTTATCTCCTATTGCATACTGTTCCTTTGGATTTCTACATCTCAAATGCATCTCTTTCCATTAATTCAAATTAAAACTTAACTGCCAAGCATTAATTCAGGCATCTAATTTTTGTAGATTACTTCTCATTCTTTCACTCCCTATGGTGTGTGAACACTTGTTAGTCTTCATGTCATCTTCAAAAGGCATATATTTCCATCTAACTATACAGCAATATCACTTACAAAGATATTGAACAGAATCAGCCCTAGGACAGATCTCTGGGGTAGTGAGACACTCCACTACTTACCTTTCTTTCTTTTGAGTGAATTATATTTACCACCACCCTCTGATGCCTGTCAATGAATTTTTGATCTAGTTTATCACCTTAGATCCTATCTTCAAGCTGCTTTGTTTATTCATGAGCCTCCTGTGAAGAGCAGTATCAAATATTTTGCTGAAATTTAATGACTGAAAATTTCTATACATTTCTCCTTCCATATTCGCGGTTCCAGCATTTGTGGTTTCGATTATTCACGGTTTTTAGCTTGCTGGCTCCTCCCTCCAAATTACATCAGCTTGCATAGAGAAATCGCTGATTCCCAGCACTTTCTTCACCGTGTTTTGCCTCTCCTTCAGGAACAGACCAGGTCTCCCACCATGTTATTTGCGGTTTCACTATATTCACGATGGTTTTTAATAGAAAACAGCAAATAACATATAAAAAACTGTTTATGTATAATTTCTTTCTACGCATGAAGCCCTTTCCTCCTTTGGGACTAGGAATGTACAGTCCAGGAGGTTGATCTAAAGCTGTCATTAGTCTATTTTCAAATCATGTTCTATCTTGGCAGCATGATCTTACTTATTCTCTCTAGAATTTGATTTCCCCCAGCTATTGTACCAGTTTTCATGAAAGCAGCTGCAGTTTTCATTTTATTGGTTTATCCAGCCGTTACTAATATTAATGGCTTCTCTTATTAGCTCTTTGTGCTTGAATTTCCTTCCTTACCTTGTGGGTAACCCTGTAATTTATCAGAATCAGCCCTAATTCTGGTGTTCAAGACCTTGATTAATCTCTCATAGTACTGGCTTTGGTATATATTTGTTTAGATTAAGCTCACATTTTCATTGGTAGCTCAAGGTGAGTTAACATTCAAATACAATAGATATTTCCTTGTTCCTAGAGGGCTCATAATCTATGGGTACTATTTACTAAGTTTTGATGAAGCTCATTGTTATGCTATTTTACCATGTGAAAATTTGTCACGGGATTTGCTAACCTGTACCATGTGTTAGTGAATATTCCATTGCTGCAGCTGGGAATGTTGTGTGTTCCTGCCTATAGCAACACGGAACAAAAAGTGGAAAATCATTTGATGAAGAGCTCCTTTTACGAAGGTGCGCTAACGGTTTTATTGCATGCACTAGATTAGCGCGTACTAGCTGAAAATCTACCGCCTGCTCAAAAGGAGGCGGTAGCGACTAGCACACGTGGCAATTTAGAGCACGCTATTCCGCGCGTTAAGGCCCTAGCGCACCTTCGTAAAAGGAGCCCTAAGTGTATATCCCTCAATGGAAACTGCCCCATCTTTGTTGGTTGGGCTGAGAACTTTTCAGTGGCCCCTCATAGATAGTGGCCACTTCATGATGCTGGGATCCTTTCTTATGCTAAAGCAAAGGCATATACTGTACATTGGCTGTGTAACCACTTCTATAGAATTAGCCAAAATATGTTGACACCTTTTCCACATTCTACAATATCATAGACTTAACAAAAATCTTTACATTGTACTACTGACACAGAATGTTTGGATGTCCTATAGAGATTGTTTTAATTTAGATGTAGCTTTATTTTGTTCTTCAACAACAGAACTCCACTTGTTAATTAATTTTTTCAGCAGCCTACGCACACAGATGGAAGTTCTGCAATAATGGAAATAATATTTCTCTTTTATATGAAGTAGTTAGGATAAGAGTTAGTGCAGATATATTTCCCAGTGGTGTTGATGTATTTATTTTCTTGCCTGGGATTATACTCTATTTCCACAAAAAACAGTTACCTGCACTTCCAGAGAATATAATAATAATAATATCTGTTTATGTACAGTCATACCAAATAGCCCAAGGCAATGTACAAAAGATGGAAGAACATTAAAAATACTTAATTCACAGAGCTATACACGACAAAATGCATCAACTCATATGATCTAATAATAATAATAATAATTTATTTTTGTATACCGCCATACCCAGGGAGTTCTAGGTGGTTCACAGCAGATAGATGAAATTGAAGAACATAACAAAGCATAACAAAGCAAAGCATCATAGAGTCAAACAAGTTATATGTCTACAATTTAAGTGAAGGAAAAAAAAAGAGAAATACATATAAGCCAAAAGGAGGGAGCAACAATCTTAATAGAATGGGAAGGGATAGTGAAGGAGAACGTTAAGGATTTGGTCTGTTGAAAAGTTGAGTTTTAATCTGTTTTCTGAAATTGAGATATGAAGAGGCATCAAGCACCATTTGGGCGAGCCATGAGTTTAGTTTGGCTGCTTGAAAAGAGAAGGTTTTTTCGAAGAATCTTTTAAGATGACACGATTTCAGTGAGGGAAAAGCGAACAGATTTATTCTGCGGGAGCTGTTATTGTTGTAGTTCAGGTTGAAGTGTGGGTAAAGATAATCCGGTGACAGACCAAATATTGTTTTGTAGCAGATGCATGAGAACTTAAATAGAACTCTGGATTCAAACGGCAGCCAGTGCAACGTGGTAGAAAGGGGTTATGTGTTCCCATTTCTTCAAGCCAAAGATGAGACGGACGGCAGTATTTAGGACCAACCTCAACTTCCTGGTGATTTTCTTAAAGGCGCCTAAGTATATGATGTTACAGTAATCCAGAACACTCAGAATAGAAGATTGTACCAACAGGTGAAAGGAGGCGTCGTCAAAGTATTTTTTAATGGTGCGGAGTTTCCAAAGCACCAAGATACTCTTCTTAAATACTAGGTCAGAGTGTTTCTCCAGAGTGAGATGCTTGTCTAAGGTGACTCCTAGTGTTTTTAAGGATTGCTCAATACAGTAATCCAGCCCATTTATATGTAGTGTAGTTTCCTTGATTTTGTCATGAGGGGCTGCCAAGAAAAATTTAGTTTTTTCTGAATTTAGTTTTAATCTAAATGCTGACATCCAAAGTTCAACCTGATTTAGAATGAATGATAGGGAATTTTGCAGCTCAGATGTAAAGCAGGATATCGGGATGACTATGGTGATGTCGTCTAAGTAGATGAAGAATTTGAGCTTTAGACTCTGCAAGAGGTTTACTAGGGAGGCAAGGTAGATGTTAAACAGGGTGGGGGGACAAGGGGGAGCCCTGTGGGACCCCACAGGGATTTGTGGTATTGCGGTATACAAAAATAAAGTTATTATTATTATTATTATTGTCCTTAAACACCTTATAGGATCTATTTCCCAGAAACCCTTGGAACCAATTGAGAACATGGCCTGAGATTCCAATAGATGTCAAACAGTCCAGCAGAATAGCATGGTCAACCAGTTCAAATGCACTACTCAGATCAAGTTGCAATATCAGAGCACATGAGCCTTGGCTGAAAAGTAGGTGGAGGTAATCAAACAGAGAAGCAATAATTGTTTCGGTACTGTGACCTGACCGGAAGCCGGATTGGTTGTCATGTAAGATGTGTTTCTCCAAGTATGTGGTGAGCTTGTTATTTACCACCCCTTCTGCTATTTTGGTTGCCAGAAGGATATTGGCGATAGGTCTAAAGTTAGATGCAATGTTAGATGGTTCTTTTGCATTTTTTTTGATTGGTGTAATCATAATGTGACCTTGTTCCACAGGGAACTTCCCTGCGGATAGTAGAAAGTTTACCCAAGTCAGTATCTTGGCCTTAAAATTGACTGGGGCAGATTACATGACATTTGGAGCACATTTGGAGGATCCAATCTGCAGTAGGAATTAACATACTTATTGTAGTATTTACTAAAAGTTTGCCAGTCAATGGTTGAGAATTTGTTACAGTTCAGAACAGCTCTGGAATCGTCTGAATCTTGCAGAATGGGGTAGCACCAGTGCGGGTTGGCCGGGGTGGTTAGCGAAGATCTTAATCTTAGTATTTTGGAATTTAAAAAATCAGCCATGCTGTTTGCCGTTAGAGTAGGTTCTTCGGGAGTGTCAGTAAATGTTTCTATATTGTATAAATCATTTACCAGCTTAAAAAGGCTGCTACTATTGGTTGAAACGTTGCCGATTTTGTGGGCATAGAAGTTTTTGCGTTTTTCTATGGACAGATTTTTGTAGTTTTTTAGTTTTAATCTCCAGGTAACTCTATGCTCTTGTGCTCCTGATTTTAGCTATTGTCTTTCCGATTTTCTTAAGTCTCTCTTAATCATCAGCAGCTCTGTATCAAACCAGCCCTCTAGATTTCTAAGTCTCATTCTACGGGTTTTAATGGGAGCCATTTCATTTAGAATGTTAGTGCTATCATTAATCCAGGAGTTCATGAATTGTTCGGTTTCTTCATTTTGTTCTGATATGATCTCATAGTGAGACCAGAATTCTACAGGATTTATCTTACCTCTGCTAGTATGGAATTTTTTATTTCTTGTTTTGGAGATGTTGTTTGTTGGTTTAGTAGTCTTTGATTGGCAATTAAGTTCAAAATTGCAGAGTCTGTGATCCGACCATAGTGAATCAGTCCAGTATTCTTATTTCTAGTAAATTTTGGGATTAGGCAGTTCTCTAGTAGAGAAAGTAACTAAATCTAACTGATGGCCTCTTTGGTGGGTTTTAACTGGGGGAAGTTTGAAGTAACCTAATGAAGATATGAGTGACCAAAATTCTGTAGTTTCTGATTGGTCTGTTTTCTCAAGGTGAATATTAATATTTCCACATAATAAGTTGTAAGGGCTTAATAAAGAATTCAGAGAAGTCCTCCTTGGCTAAATTCAATTTTTTGGGTGGAACGTAAAACAGTATTGTTGTTAAAGCAGCCGCTAGGGATTTGGATGATAATGAGAGTGAGAGAATTTCTAGGTTGGAAGTAGATGGACATTAACTATAGAACTTAGCCAAATATCAGATTTTCACCAAGTTCTGAGTATTCATGAAGTACTCGGAACTTGGGGACTCATTTTCATAAAAGAAAAATTTCTAAAAAGTGGCTTAAAGGGGCAGATGGACATTTTTCTTGCAAAACCCTTCCAATTCACTATTTTCAAAACCTATATTCTAAATGGATATCTATGCTGTTGATCAGTAGTTCGTCTAAATCTCAAAGGGGGCATTTTAGAGGTGTAGTATGGGTGGATCTAGGAAAGGGTTATGATTTGGACACTTTTCTGCCATAATCAAACATTTAAGAACATGTCCAGGATAATCAATTGTATCAATTCAGGTATTCCCTTAAGTTAAATAGCCAATAAAGATCTCAAATCAACCTTATGATATTCTTCCAGTCTTCAGCAACACATCCCTACCATCCAACAACAATTCGTAGCGGTGGGAAAATTGTGTATACTTGTCACTGGCCCTTATATCTAATATAGCCATAAAAATAATCCATCACGGGAAGAAATATGATCATGTGTCTCCTTATCTGATAGAATCATTGGCTACCCATCAATCAAAGAATAATATATAAAATAGCATTATTAGTATTCAAAACAATAACTTCTAATGAACCTCAGTTTATTGATCGTCTACTAATTCCTCACGTTTCAAACCGCCTTCTACGATCTAACACCCAAGAGCTACTTATGGTCCCTTCATTAAAAATAATAGGAACTAGACGCCACGATATTTTTTCAGTCAAAGCGCCGCTTATTTGGAATACTCTCCCTTTATATATCAGAAACATCAAAGACCTCACTTTATTTAAATCTAACTTAAAAACATTTCTCTTCAAAGCCTCTTTCAATCTTTAAAAAGGAATTTTTCCTCGATAATTTAAAATAATAAAAGTGAAAAGTCTTTACTCTTTTAATACCCCATCCTTAGTGTTTTTTCCCATCCCTTACAATTTTCTTCTCTTCCCAGTGGGAATACAACAAATTTGTAACTTTCATTCCCCTATGTTCTTTCCCAATTATTCCAGTCTTGTCTGTATTGTTAGTCTGTATCGACCCTCTTTCTTTTTGTTTTTTTTCTTTTAATATTTTTCTTTTGTATTTAATTGTTTTATCCCTATTAAATTGTTATGTTATTCGCTTAGAATTTATTAAGCGAACCATTAAATCTAAATAAACTTGAAACTTGAATATAATAAAATGCTAGACGCGCATGCGCACTCAGATCTGCGTGATCTGAAATCCCTGTTCCGTGAGATGTATGTCCGTGGCTTTGCAGACGTGCGCATGCGCGAGTTCCGAGCCTTACTGCTTCCCAGCTGCATTGTTTGCCAGCCGCAATCGTTGCACTCCCTGCTCTCCAGATCACGGTGTACAGACCGGTAGGGCACTGGGAGCTAGGGAGAAAGTAAGGGCTCAGTCTTCGTCGTCGTCTTCGCCCCTCCCCCCCAATCCCCGTTGAGCCTTCCACCCGATTTTCTCTTCTCATGGTCTGGCCGGCTACCTTAGTCCCTTGCCGCCGCCACCACCCCCTTCCCTTCCCTTCCCGTGGTCGACAAACCTCTTGGCTCAAGCAGCGGACGCAGCACTGTAAATACGCTGCTTCGCGGCCTCTACTGCCCCGATTTGCTCTTCCGTGTCTCTAATGACGTCATCAGGGACACGGAAGAGCAAATCGGAGCAGTAGAGGCCGTGAAGCAGCGTGTTTACACTGCTGCGTCCACTGCTAGAGCCAAGAGGTTTGTCAACCGCGGGAAGGGAAGGGGGTGGCGGCGGCGGCAAGGGACTAGGGGAGCTGGCCAGACCGTGAGAAGAGAAAATCGGGTGGGCCACGAAGAGACAGGGAGGAACTGGGAAGAAGGAAGAGGAAGAGGGAAAGGGGCCTGCTTTGGGGGAGGGGTGTGCTTGGAGGCACACAACTTTGCTTGGGGGGGAGACAGAAGGGGGGCCACGGAGAGACAGGGAGGAACTGGAGCTGGAGAGGGAAAGGGGCCTGCTTTGGGGAAGGGCTGTGCTTGGAGGCAGACAGCTTTGCTTGGGGGGGGGGAGACAAGGGGGGGGGGCACAGAGAGATAGGGAGGAATTGGAGCGGGAGAGGGAAAGGGGCCTGCTTTGGGGGAGGGGTGTGCTTGGAGGCAGACAGCTTTGCTTGGGGGGGGAGACAGAAGGGGGGCCACAGAGAGATAGGGAGGAACTGGAGCGGGAGAGGGAAAGGGGCCTGCTTTGGGGGATGGGTGTGCTTGGAGGCAGACAGCTTTGCTTGGGGGGGGGAGACAGAAGGGGGGCCACAGAGACACAGTCAGGGAGGAACTGGAGGGGCAGAGGGAAAGGAGTCTGCTTTGGGAGAGGGGTGTGCTGGGAGGTAGATAGCTTTGCTTGGGGGAGACAAAATGGGGGGCCACAGAGAGACAGTCAGGGAGGAATTGGAGGGGTAGAGGGAAAGGGGTCTGCTTTGGGGGGAAGGGTGTGCTGGGAGGCAAACAGCTTTGCTTGGGAGGGGAGACAGAAGGGGGACCACGGAGACACTGTCAGGGAGAAATTGGAGGGGTAGCGGGAAAGGGGGCTGCTTCGGGGGGAGGAGTGTGCTGGGAGGCAGATCATTTTGCTTAGGGGGGAAGACAGAAGGGGGGCTACGGAGAGACAGTTAGGGAGGAACTGGAGGGGGAGAGGGAAAGGGGGCTGCTTTCTAGCACCCGTTAATGTAAAGGGCTTAAAGACTAGTTTCAATATATTACTGTTGTTTTTCAATAAATAAATTAATAGTTTAGACCAGGGGTGCCCACACTTTTTGGGCTTGCGAGCTACTTTTAAAATGACCAAGTCAAAATGATCTACCAACAATAAAATTGTAAAAAACACAAAGCACACTGTACACAGAGAAAATGTTAATTATCATTTATATTTCGGTTTTTTTTCAAAGAGATCAAGGCAGATGACTTTATGCAATGTCACCTCAGTAACAACTATACAAAAATAGACAAATATACCCCCTCCCTTTTTACTAAACCACGATAGCAGTTTTTAGCGCAGATAGCTGCGCTGATTGCCCCACACTGCTCTCGATGCTCATAGACTCCCTGCGCTAAAAACCGCTATTGCAGTTTAGTAAAAGGGGGTCATAGTGCAAAATATAGACAGCAGATATAAATTCTCAAAACGGACACATTTTGATCACTAAATTGAAAATAAAATCATTTTTTCTACCTTTATTGTCTGGTGATTTCATGAGTCTCTGGTTGCACTTTATTCTTATGACTGTGCATCCAATATTTCTTTCCTTCTTTCAGCCTCCTGTATGCTTCCTCTCCTCCAGACCTCATTCCCTCCCCCAACTTTTTCTTTCTCTCTCCCTGCCCCTCCCCTTTATTTCTCCCTGCCCCCTTCTTTCTTTTTTTCTGTCTTTCTTTCTCTCTCCATGCCCCCTTTCTTTCTTCTGTCTCCCCTTTCTTTCTGCTTCCCTTCTTTCTTTCAGTCTCCCTGTACCCCCTTTCTTTCTGTTTTCCTTCTTTCTGTCTCCCTGCCTGCCCCTTTTATTTCTTTGTCTTTCTTTCTCCCTGTCTTCCCCCAAGCCACCGCTACTGCCATCGGGGAAGAGGCCCCCATGCTACCCTCCGCCGAGTTGAGAGCTCTGCCTACTTTCCGACGTGGTAAACAGAAGCGAATGACTGGGGGAGCACTGTACAGTGCTGCGCATGCCTGGTAGCGCTATAAAAATGATAAATAGTAGTAGTCATAGTGTAGTCATTTGTAGAGCTGGGGATTCAGGCCCATATCTTTCTCTAACTACCGCACTTATGGTGGATTATGTGAGCCAAAATCTATCCAAATCTCACTGTACCTACAATATAGGTGACACTTGCAGGCATAATGGCTACTGGTATGGTATACAATTTGGTCCAGTAGGTTTTGGGTGGGAATTGGAGGGCTCCCCATACATTATAAGGGGGTTATGATGAGATGCATACTTGGGCCTTTTATGTGAAGTTCACTGCAGTGCCCCCTTAAAGTGCTCCACTGCTCTATTGGGATGTCTGTGTGGCTTGTCTGCTAAAAATACTGGCCCCCCTCTTACATCCCAAAGGCTTGTTTTGTGCATTCAGCTCCCCCTGCTGATATCAATCCAGAGTCTGCCTTTTGAGAGGAGTTCCTATGGATTCACCAGATTGAATTTTGGTCACTACAAATGCGATTGTCAGCGGCTGGGGAGTCTACTGTTTAGCACAACAAAGAAAAATGGGGAGACACAATGATCCACAGTGAAAACAATCCACCAATGAAAACAAAAGCAAAAACTGTGGATACAGATGTTCTGGAGATAATTTATTAAACACTGACATATAAAACCATGAAAATTTAATTAAAAAAGTACAATGATAAAAAATACAGTGATAAAAATCCAACCGGACCCTACACTGTCTGTGTTTTGGCGAACACGCCTTCCTCAGGGGTCCAATGATTTGCAAACTCACATATAAAGAATTGGACTGAAAACAGTCTATTGTCTTTAAACCTGTGAGCAAAGAACACCGCAGACAAGCTGAAGTAGCAAAAAAAAAAAAAAAGCTAAGGAGTCTACTGTTTAGACAGTATTGCTCAGGTGGTACTGGTCAGCAAAGGAAACTGAGTACGTAGTCCATAAACTGCGTTTCTGAGAGCTATTTGTCTGGCCTGCTTTACTTTCTCCCTGTGCATGTTTTGTCTGAGACTACTACAGATGTGGCATACTTAACGTGGAAACACTCAAAATGTTAGCAATGTAAACAAGTCTATTAATCAACAGTATCAACAGCAAAGACTTGTAGAATAGCAAAGTATATAGTGGTCAGCAGTACACTCAGATACCTGAGCTGTTAAACCATCAAGGATTCTTATAACAGCCTGTACAGGTAAAGAGTATCATTCATCGGGTTCTGCTATTTTTAAGGTGCCGATTCTTAACAAATATCCTTTTGAATAATATAAAGTGCTCTTAGTGCATAAATAAATATAAATAAATATATAGCAAACAGCTCTTATCTCAAAGCGCTGTCTGAGCCCAACGGGACCCGTTTCGCCGAACTTTCGGCTTCTTCAGGGGTCGTGACAGTTAACTAGAAACATATATATATAATAGGTACGTTAGATAGATTGTGAGCCCACCGGGACAGAGAGGGAAAAATGCTTGAGTACCTGATTGTAAAAACCGCTTAGATAACCTTGATAGGCGGTATATAAAATCCTAATAAACTTGAAACTTGATATCAAAAGAACACAATGAAAAAGTGAAATTGCTAAAAATTGTACTATAAACTTGCAATATACATTAAAACGGATGTTACTTACTGGGCAGCTCTGCTCTCTGAATCTAGGGCAGAAAATGGCGCTGGCAGAGTTAGTACGCTGAGCATGCGCTTTGAGAGGCCACCTTATTAATTATTCATGACGTGTCCGTTCTAGTATTTTCAGTTTAGAGTGCCCAAGTATATTACCAAAAATATCATATTGTATCAAGTGCCACCATGCAATATGTAATCAATACTTAGAGACATTTTACATATTTAAAATTGTGTCTATATTATTAAAAACTGTATCTGCATAATTAGAAAAACGAACTCCATTCGGCTAAGATGTTCAAGCCTTCTGGTTTCAAAGAACCCAATTTAAAAATCCAGCGGGCTTCTCTTTGCAGTAGTAATCTTTTTCGATCGCCACCTCTATTATTGGGTAAGATCTTGTCAAAACAAAAACATCTCAGGTCTGTATATCTGTGCTGTAATGCGTTGCAATGTTCTACCTGAGGGGCTGTTAGTCTTCCATATTTCAAATTGGATTTATGTTTGCTTATCCTAGTTTTAAAGGGTCTGGTTGACATTCCCACATACCACTTGCAGCATGGGCAAATGATTGCATAAACAATAAAGTCCGACGAACATGTAAAAAAATGATTAATTTTGTATACTTTACCATCCTTAGGGCTTGTAAATTTTAGGGCTTGTAAATTCCTTCAGTTGTAATGTCATCTGACAGATATTACATTTACCGCACTTGAAAAAAACCTTTCGGTAAAAGAGATTGCGTAGGTTTAGATAAATGTACAGCTGGAGATAGTATTGCCACAAAGAGGTCCATGTCCCTTGTTTTGCTCTGTTCAAAATTTGGGCATTTTAGTTTATAAAATAGATGTTAATGATGGATATAACCAGTACATTGACATCCATTTCTCATATATTTTAAAACAGGCAATATGTCAGCAGATCCTATTACTTGCCTATTTGATGATGTGGTGTAAACAGCTGGTGTAAAGTTATTAGGGAGTCAAGCCTTGATAAAACCTAGGGTGAAACATGGTGGTGAGTATACCCCTACTTTAGAGACCATAAAGCTAAGTACTCTTTAAAAGTACATAAGTTAATATTTATAAAAATATAAGATTATTGATTAGAGGAATTTATATCTATTAAGTAGAAGATCCAGTGCTGATATGACACATCAATTTTTAGGTAATGAGAATTTTTTGAGCCTAAAGTGGTGCCGCTGAGGATCTGGGTTATACTAATTAAAACTGAGATGTGTAATCGTACTAGAGATAGTACATTTATATTTGCTACATAGCAGATCCTATTATACATGAAAAATGGACGTCATTTTACATTTGACAAACAGACTTGGAAGAACATATTCTAAACTAGATGTCCTTTTCTAATGCCACTCCACACTGCTCATATATGGTGTATGGTGTAAGTGGAGTATATAGATTTTCATTGGATAACAATAGATGAGCTTTTTTGCTTGTTATCTTTGACATTGTTGAGTTACAGAACCATCTCCCCTCACTTATACAGCTAAGATTCATTAAGAAGATTCAGGGATGCAAATCACTTTTTGAATGTGTGCTTTACTCACAACTAACTGATAGATTGTCCTTTATTCACATCTGTTTCTCCTCTGGACGTACTGCAAAGACTTTGGTTAGACCTTTTTCCCAAGCGTGCATACTTTAAATTAATGATTATGGTTTAGATTAAGTGTACAGACAGTATTTATCTTAAATTAGTATGGACATTTTTAACAATATATGTTCAGTAGTAGTATTTATATTTTCAAACCAGTCCGAAGTCATTCTGAATATTCCAGGGGATGACATATTTCTTGCTGTATAGTTTGTATGAATGTGTGAATATTCTTTTAATTAGCAACTACAAGATCAATTTTAAAAGGATTCAGGCTACAGGTATGCATGGGAATGGGGTCAACAGAAAACCTGTGGGAATCTGTGGGGATAGGGACAAAAAAAAATTGTATTACTATGGGGATGGGAGGGAATGGATTGAAAGTGAATGGGAGCAGGATGGGATTGGATGGGGCCTAAATTACATCCCTTTGCACATCTCAGCCTCAGCCTGTCTGCCCGCCTGCCCAGTCTGGTATTAAGCCCCCCCCCCCCCCCCCCGAGCTAACGTGGCTGCTCTCCCACCAGCCCACTGCATATATTTAAATTCAGTCTTTGGCCTTTCAGACCAGTGGCAGCTGTACAGAAAGACTGCCAGCGGCCTGCACCCAGCACTGGGATTTTCTTTTGACCCTTTCTGATGTGACTTTCTGTTTCAGAAGGGTCTGGCTGGATCAGAGGAAAAGCCTTGTGCAGGCCACAGGCAGCCTTTCTATACAACTGCCACTGCCCTGCAGGGCTGAAGGCTGAATTTAAAGGTGGGCAGCAGAGAGCAGCCACATTAGGTCTGGGAGGGAAGGTAGATGATGCCAGGCCATTTGGGCCTGAAGGTCGGAGGGTTGGAAGAGCAGCCATGTTGGGTCTGGGAGGGGAGGGAGGTGATGCCGGACCATGTGGGTGGGAGGGAATTAAAAGAACTGTAGAAAAGGTTAAGATGGGAGGGAGGCAGGATATAGGAAGAGATACCCCTGAGGGAGGAGAGAGAGTTGGACTGGGGGTAGAGAGAGGGGGAGGGAGTAGAGAGAGAGAGAGTTGGACCAGGGATAGAGAGTGGGAGGATGATGAGGGAGAGGGAGAGAGTTGGACCTGAGAATGGAGGGAGTGATTGATTAAAGACATAAGTTCACTGACATAAGACATAATATGCCCACTGACACATTATTTGCAATGTGAATCAGCAAGGAACTAGCAACACATGAATAGGGCACTACCTATTCCCCCCTTAGTCCAGAAGAGGTACTGTGAGAGGACTTCCAGAGACAGAAAAATCTTCAATGGTAAAACTTTGCACTAAAATTGATTACAAACTTGGGAAAAGGGAATCCTAAAGCTAAATAGATAAGCTCAAAGACTTATTTTATTTAAAGTACTTTGCTCACTTAACAAAGGAGTTGTAGGGATAATTTTTGTTTCGTAGTACAGTACTTCCACGAAATTCACAGGGGATCCGTTCCAGGAACCCTGCAAATGTGGTTTTTCGCCTGTCAAAAGGCAGGGGAGGCAGGAGAGGGCAGCTGGAGAGGAAGGAGAGAGCAGCTGGAGTGCCAGTGGGTGAAGAAAATCACTCATGGTCTGCTCTGACCGCCTCTTCCTATAGTAAAGTCAGGCTACACCAATCAGGAGCTGCTGTGATACGCAGCTCCTGATTGGTATAGCCCGTCTTTACTACAGGAAGAGGTGGTTGGAGAAGACCGCGAATGAGTGAATGCGAACCGCAAATTTGCGGGGGAACACTGTATAGGGATTTTAAATTTGCAATAATATTAGTATAAAGCACAGCTAATAGACACAGGCGGCTTCGTTTAGACTTTAATTCCCACCCTCCCATTCCAACTCCCACCGACCCCTGGCCTGATCTGTGATTTGTAGGCCCTTGAACCAATTTGAAGGCTAAAAAAAGTAATTAATCTCTATTAGCTAGTAATTAGCACTTAAGAAATAGTGTAAGAAATCCTTGGAGGTAACGTACCAATTACAACATTACAAAATAATAATAAAAATTTAGCATTATGATAGCCTAACATATAACTAGCAATCTTAGGGGACCCTAGTGTACATATTCCAACTCCTTTAGCAACTTAACAAAGAAATCACCAATATTAAGATGCAGGTAGCAGTCCAGCAGCAAGATGAAGGCTTTCCAGTCTTTTGTATTGAGCATGGTAGGATTAATTCTTCAGTGGGCCCTGGGCACACAAGTATGACATCAGAGGGAATGCTTCCAGGTCAGCCACGTGCAGCGTGCAAGAGCCACTGCCTGTGTCCCTGCAAGAACAAGTGTGGCTGAAGGCAGGAAAGAACAGCCCGGTAACTGGGATCCCCCGACTGACCCGGGAGGCTTCCCTCTGACATTAGCCTCTGACATCGGAGGGAAGCCTTCCGGGTTGGCTTCGGCAGAGGGGGGCATGCAGCTGGAGGGCATGGAGGAGGCCTGTTTACAAATGGGATCTCCACCAGCAGTGGCAAACGAAAGTGACTCCACACTGGGGAGGAAGGGGGTGGGAGACCCGCACAGTGCTGGGTACCCCCCACAAGCAGTTAATGGTGTTAAGAAATGAGATGGGTGCTTCCAACTGTGGGACAAAGCTTTTCGCCATTCTTGCAGGCGGTGAAAAGTTTTGTTCTCGTGCCTGCAGCGTGTCAGGCTTTGGCATCTCCATAGCCGTGGGCAAACCACAGCCCACTATGTCATTCTCTAGTCCCTAGTTTCGTATTTGTTGAGGGTCGATATTTTGTATGTGTGATCAAAGATGTGGTATTCTTCTAGCATGTAGTTTCTGCGTAGAAATCTTGTAGCAGTCCCATGTGTTTTTTTTTTTTCATTAGGTGGTATAATAGTGTTTTAGGGCCCAGTGTAATATTTACAGTGCTATCTGGGTGGGGAGTGGATAGACAGGGCTGTGGGAAGGGTGGGAGAGGAGGCAGGGCTGTGGGAGGGGTGGGGAGTAGCCGGGACCATTGGTAAGATGCCCAGTGTACTGGTGTCAACATTTAAAAAGGAAATAGAACAACTTTTAATCTAGAAATTAAAGGAAGGCTGACAGTCGCTCAAAAGAGCATGGTTCGGAACAAGGTATCTTTAAAAGATATCATCATAAAAGGGAAGACAGAGCATCCCAAAAGTGAGATTGCAATACAGGCCACAGTAGACCAGGTTTCCGTAAATACAGAGCAGGTTGATTTTAAAGATTGCAAATTATCCATGCTTACTGCTGAGCAAATTGTAAATAGATATGGCAAACATTGTTTGAAATGTCTGTAAGCAAATGCCAGAAGCCTAAGAAACAAGATGGGAGAGTTAGAATATATTGCACTAAATTAATAGATAGGTATAATAGGCATCTCTGAGACCTGGTGGATAAAAGATAACCAATGGGACACCCGTCATACAGACTATATCGCGTGATAGGGTGGATCGAACTGGTGGAGGTATAGCATTATATATTATTTTACCGGGCCTTGAATGGATTGAAAATTCTACAGGAGCAGAAACACACCTTGGAATCCCTATGGTTAGAAATATATATAAAGGGGAAAAGGACAGTGAATGGAGTGTACTACTGTCCACCTGATCAGAATGAACAGACAGATGCTGAAATATCATAAATTAGGGAGGCTAACAAACTGGGTAACACAATAGTAATGGGTGATTTCAACTATCCTGATACTGACTGGGTAAATTTAACAGGGCATGCTAGGGAGATTAAATTCCTTGATGAAATCAAGGACTTCTTTATAAAGCAATTGGTTCTGGAACCGACAAAAGACGAAGCAATTCTAGACCTAGTTCTTAGTGGAACATAAGAATTGCCGCTGCTGGGTCAGACCAGTGGTCCATCGTGCCCAGCAGTCCGCTCACGTGGCAGCCCCTAGGTCAAAGACCAGTGCCCTAACTGAGACCAGCCCTACCTGCGTACGTTCCGGTTCAGCAGGAACTTGTCTAACTTTGTCTTGAATCTCTGGAGAGTGTTTTCCCCTATAACAGCCTCCGGAAGAGCGTTCTAGTTTTCCACCACTCTCTGGGTGAAGAATTTCCTTACATTTGTATGGAATATATCCCCTTTTAACTTTAGAGAGTGCCCTCTCGTTCTCCCTTAAAAAGAGGAGACTGAGAGGGGACATGATCGAAACATTCAAAATATTGAAGGGAATAGACTTAGTGGATAAAGACAGGTTGTTCACCCTCTCCAAGGTAGGGAGAACGAGAGGGCACTCTCTAAAGTTAAAAGGGGTTAGATTCTGTAAGAAAGTTCTTCTTCACCCAGAGAGTGGTGGAGAACTGAAATGCTCTTCCGGAGTCTATTGTAGGGGAAAGCAACCTCCAAGATTTCAAAACTAAGCTGGACAAGTTCTTGCTAAACTGGGATGTACGCAGATGAGGCTGGACTCATTTAGAGCACTGGTCATTGACCTGGGGGCTGCTGCGTGAGCAGACTGCTAGGCAGGATGGACCACTGGTCTGACCCAGCAGAGGCAATTCTTATATTCACTGATGGTAATAAATCCCACTAGAGACAAACATAATCTTGGGTTGTGAGGTGCAGTTAATTTTAGTTCAGTCCAAATTAAAAAATACACTAATAATAATAACTTTATTTTTGTATACCGCAGTACCAGAATAGTTCAGAGCGGTTTACATGACAAGAAACTGTACATCTACAGCGAAATTTACAAATAAGTCAATCAATCAATATAACTTAGTGAGTCGGGAGCAGGCAAGAAGGAGATAGAGAGGTTATAAACAAGTCACTAATAACAAAATAAAATTCTTCAACTTGCTTCATGGCCCTAATTACTTCAACAAGTTTTCCTATTAGTATCTGGGTCAACAGTTTCCATCATGACCCTTTTATTCACTAAAATGTTAATGTTAATCATAGTCTTCTTCGCATTCTTCAGGCTTTTCATTCAAATCCATATTTACTTACAATTAAAGCAACTTTATGTTAATTTATATACTATATATAACTGGTTATTTGTAACAATTCATTCAATTTTAGATAACCTATACTAGAGAACAAGTTAAAAATTTATAAATGGGCTTTTAGAGGAACGCTATATATGCAATGGATTTTTAAGTTGTGTTTTATTGACTGTGACACTGCATTTATACAATGGAAATCAAACCACAGCTTTGTGGATGTCTGCCTGCGGTGAAGAATTGTGGCTGCCTTCACATTCTGACAGAACGCAGTGGCACCAGGGGATGAAATGATGACAAAAGGAGGACTCCAGCTGCTTAACCAGGACAAAAATATTCTTGCCTTGAGCAGTGGGTAGCCAGGAGAAGGGACATAGCAGTCACTGTTCAGTGACGGCAGGGTGCATGAAGCACTTTCATGTGTGTTGAAGATCTTAACAATGGTTCTTCTAACCAGTCTTTGTTATTCCTTATGGTTCAGGTAGATTGGTTTGGTGCAGTGCTTAATGTAAGAGCGCAAACCTGCAACCTGCCAGTTGCTGCAAATTATTTATGTCATAACTATATTGCAGCCTGTCTCATTTGATACTACTACTATTAATTGTTTCTATTTACTGATTCCAATTAGTGGCAGTTTTGTCAATATAAATTGTGAAAAAATAAAAATAATTGACAAAGTAAAATGAAAAGTTGCCAGACTTCATGATATAATTTGAAAGTTGTAAACTATTTTTTGATAACCATTCCGCTTTTATTGTGTACCATTTTTATTCAAGCACATCTTGGAAACAATTTAAAATTGGATATGTTTGGGAAGTGTAATATCTTATTTTTATGTTGTTGCATGAAAAGCAGTAACAACTACAGAAACTTAGGGCTCCTTTTATCAAGCCGCGCTAGCGGGGTTAGCGCGCGTCACTTTTAATCACGTGCTAACCCCTGCGCTGGCCAAAAATCTACCGCCTGCTCAAGGCAAGCGTTAGCGGCTAGTGCGGCCGGCGGTTTAACGCATACTATTACGCGCGTTAAACCGCTAGCATTGCTTGATAAAAGGAGCCCTGAATTCCAGTAGCTAAGCTTCTCTATTTATATAAGTTTCAAGTTTATTATTGATTTAATATACCACCTATCATAAAGTCTAAGCGGGTTTACAATTTTTGGAGCTGGAGGCCTGTTCTTCCTTATGCTTAGGATTGCAAAATATTGTTCAGCATTACTGACCTGAGAAACCACGGCACTGGATAGTTTCAAGGTCATAAGAAACAAAGGGGCTAAAGATTCTGTAAGTGGTGCCTGATGTGGCAAGTGCCTAGAAAACTGGTGCCTGCCATGTATCAATCATGGACAGGTGCCACTTACTGAATTGTGGCTAGCAAGGACATTAATTGCCAGAAATGTGGGCCAGGGTTTTACAGGCCTTTATTTCCGGCGCCTAGGGTCCTTGTAGAATGAAGGCCAGTGGCACCTAGTGATTCTGAAGTCTGGTGCCACCCCTGAAAGCACGCCCATTTCCAAGCTTTGGTGTCACTAAACGCCATGGTCTAAGGCGCTGGTCTTGGAGGGCGCATAGTGACACATAATTTTTTAATCCGTTTTAATTGGTTTTTAATGGTGTGATCAAGTATTGTGCCATTCAAAACCAATTAAAACACTTAAGGTAGGAACTAGCAGGCAAGATCTAGGTGCCTGCTGGTGCCTTTTTTGAGAATTTGGTCCAAATAGTCTACCTGATTTTCCCATCTCTGTTTTGAAGCTTTAATATTTTCATTTAGTTTGATTCTATCATAGCCAATTTAAAATAACGTTTTACAGACAGTTCCACATTCATTCACCCCAAATAATTTCAAAGTTAATCTCCTTGTATCACCTTGCATGCTTTTATTTTCCAGTTTTAAGTATTAATAGAAGCTGGGCATGCCCATGATATCAATAGCTCCATCAAAAGTCGTTGGCTTCAGCAGGAGAAATTGTTTGGCATGGCCTGCATTGACATCGGTATTGGGAGATCTTGCACCATCAGGGAAGTCAGCTAAGAAGCTGCTAGCTTCCCAGATACCGTCATAGGTCGCAACAGCATCGAGTCCCTTGATGCAGACCAAGCAGCGATGTCCACTTTTGCAGCTTGTCTCTCCCTTGAGGTGTGCATCCTCATCGAGGTCACCCTCTTCGAGGCAAGTTGCTGCACGGATGGTACCGGCAGATAAGCCAACAGTATCAGTGCTTTCTTTTAGGGAGAAACTCGATGAGCTCTTCTGGAGGGAGACTGGTGATATGTTCAAACTCCATACACCAACATTTACATCGACTCCCTCGGTACCGGCCCAGTCTGAGCATAATGTCACGAGGCTCCATGGTACCACAATCGGCTCTCCTGTAGAACGTCAACATGGATATTCATTGAGTCACCATCGATCCTCGACCCCCACATTCTACTCCTCAATGTCAATCATCGCATTGAAGATACAGTTCTCCATTGGTGCATCGATTCACTTCGTCTAGACATCAACGTTCCTCTTTTTCTACTCGACGTTCCAAGTTCAGGAAGCATTGATCTACATCACGAACATCAAAGTGGAAAAGAGCTTCACACTGAACCTCCTCCTCATCTTCCTTGGATCGGTACCAAACATGGTTGCTGATGATTATTCCTTATAAGCCAGAGCTTCCTAAACTGTGAGTTGGTAGGGTTACCAGATTTCCTCTTAAAAAAATATTTATCTGTTCAATTTTCTATGTTGTTCTCCCAGGGGAGCTCAGAATGATTTACATGAATTTTTCTCTGTCTGTCCCAGTGGGCTCATAATCTATCTAATGTACTTGGGGCAATGGGGGATTAAGTGACTTGCCCATGGTCACAAGGAGCATCATGAGTTTGAACCCACAACTTCAGGGTGTTTAGGCTGCAGCTTTAACTAGTGTGCCACATTCTCCCTGGCCCTGCCCTGCTCTTCACCCAGCCCCATCCCCATACGAAACTCATGTCTCCTTCCCCAAGTTCAGGCCGTGTCTGGAGGATCTCCATGCATGCACGGACATCGATGCAATAACGTCATACACATGCACATGCATGTGATATCATCATGTCAACATCTGCACATGTGTAAAAGCCCTC
Organism: Geotrypetes seraphini; assembly: GCF_902459505.1. NCBI lineage: Eukaryota > Metazoa > Chordata > Amphibia > Gymnophiona > Dermophiidae > Geotrypetes > Geotrypetes seraphini. Next base: position 267,073,219 of record NC_047085.1, on the reverse strand, counting down.
CAGATGTGGCCTCAAGCTCAGGGTCTTCCAAAACCCAGACAAAGTGCTGAGTTTTGGAAGTTTATTTATTTTAAAAATTTACATATCATCTACAGCTAGGCGGTGTACAGAGTACAAACATAAAAACTTAGGAATAAACATCACAAAGCAAAATCCTAAGAACAACTACTCTTAAAATAGCCCACTGTGCCACTGAAAACCTTGGACATTTCACAAAAATGCTATAACACAAAATTGCTTTTTCAATAGTTTTTTAAAATTCCGCCAGGCACCCAAACAGTCCTCTAAAGAGAGGACATAACAGGGTTTTCCTGGACATCTGGTAACCCTAGTTGAGTTGGGATCCCAAATAGGGTCACAAATCCTGCTTTTGGAGTTATGACATAGATAAGCTTTTCATAGGGTATCATTATTCTGCACCTTCAGGGAATCACACAATTTTATTTGACTGTAATTATGGGAGAGAGAGAGTGGTAGAAAACTGGAATGCTCTTCCGGAGTCTGTTATAGGGGAAAACATCCTCCAGGGATTCAAGACAAAATTGGACAAGTTCATGCTAAACTGGTGAGACTAGACTCATTTGGAGCACTGATCTTGACCTGGGGGCCGCCGCGTGAGCGGACTGCTGGGCAGGATGGACCACTGGTCTGTCCCAGCAGCGGCAATTCTTATGTTCTTATGGTTGTAGGCACAAAAAGATTGGGAAGTATTGTTATCAATGGTTCTGTGGGAGAAGTCAGGTTTGTGTTGCATGACTGGAGAGAATGACCGGATAGATGGAAATATCTATGCACCCTTCTCTAGAACTGCCTTCAGAAAACCCAGGTGCTAACATTTTTTTCTTGGTTACGCGCTTATCTGCCTGCCAGTCCACATGGAAATAAAAAAGATTAGGAAAACACATCTCTAAAGGATTAAAACAAGACCATAGTATATTGTACTTTTCCAAACTTATTCCTAATTTAGCATACCATGGAGACTAGTTAGTAGCATTAATATTGGCTAATTTACTGTTGTCGCTGTGCAACGGCGGCAGTAGTTTTTCTTGAAATATTCTGAAGGGAAAAGCAAATATTCACAATTCAAGGTGAATTAGTGCAGGGCCTCTGTACGTGCTGTTGGACAATAATCCATTTTGAATTTTCAGTATGAGAGTATCCTTTCAAGATAAAAGTTAAAAGTAAATATGCTAGAATCATGAAATAGCTTGAAACAGCTAAAGATTCTATGCACTCCGTGACTGTCATTACAAATATGCAGCTTCAAATCAGAGCTATTATTAAACTATGAGTCATTCTTCATCTGCAGCTATATGCTGTCCTGAGCTGTGTGACACAACATATGCAGCAGAAGCATTACCAGTGTCTGAGAAAATGAAACGACATCGCTGTTAACATGACATTCCACCCAGAACTAAAGGATCCTACTTTTGGGTACCTGTATACTTGAAATCTGTGTATGAATGGATCAGAAAAATATTACCCAATTCCATATAATCTTGCTAGAACAGTACAGAAGAATAGATTATTCTCCTCAGTCAACAGATAGATCCAGAGAACATTGACATTTCAATGATGTTATCACCAGTAATATGTGGTGCTGTCCTGGAATTTGCCAATATTCTCTGCCTCTAGCACAGTCTCTCACAAACTTTTTTAGTTCTGGCACACTAAACAGAGCAAATGTTTTTCGTGGCACATTATAAAATGTTTTTTGAGGCACATTATAACTGAAATTATAAAATTGCAAAACCAACAAGAAATTAGAGAGTTATTTATTTAACGTTCTTTAAGCTATGTTTAGGTAATTGTAACAATGATGAAACTAAAGTAGATAGAATTGCTAATCAATGCAATGGATGTGCTTGTTTTTGAATGCACTTGTCTCTCTTCTTCCCTGACCAGAGGAGTCTGAGAGGGGACATGATCGAAACATTCAAGATACTGAAGGGAATAAACTTAGTAGATAAAGACAGGTTGTTCACCCTCTCCAAGGTAGAGAGAACGAGAGGGCACTCTCTGAAGTTAAAAGGGGATAGATTCCGTACAAACTATGTTATGTTACTATGTTACTATGTAAGTTCTTCTTCACCCAGAGAGTGGTGGAAAACTGGAACGCTCTTCCGGATGCTGTTATAGGGGAAAACACCTTCCAGGAATTCAAGACAAAGTTAGACAAGTTCCTGCTGAACCGGAACGTACACAGGTAGGGCTGGTCTCAGTTATGGCACTGGTCTTTGACCAAGGGCCACCGCGGGAGCGGACTGCTGGCCACGATGGAGCACTGGTCTGACCCAGCAGCGGCAATTCTTATGTTCTTATGTCCTCCTTCTCAACCCCTCCACATCCCACTCCAGCAGCATCGCTTCTTGCGAACCTGTGCCCAAGATGACCCGTGCCTTTGCCCTCCCTGCATACTCTGCCCCCCGCCCAACTAGCATCATGCTTACCCATTCAGTGTTGAAGAAAAGCTGCTGCTGCCAATGCTGTATGCTGATCCGGCACGGGATCCTGAGTATCTGTGCATGTTCAAGGCCTACCAGTTCACACCTCTGAGAGGGACAGGAGCCAGCAGGCCTTGAGCATGCACAGATGCTTAAGGCCCCATGCCAGATCAACATACAGCATTAGCGGCAGCAGCTTTTCTTCAACACCAAAGAGATAAGCATAATACCTGCAGGGCAGGAGGGTGGGGCATACATGGAGGATAATGGCACGGATCATCTTGGGGTTGGGAGGAAAGTGGTGCCATTGTTCATTGGGGGGGCTGCGGTGAGGGGGGGTGCGTGACTTCAGCATTGGTGGTCATCAAGGGACAGCAGCCTCAGCGATCGGGTGGTGGCTCAAATTTAACTCTGTTGAAAATTTTGACAAGAAATGGTCTGCCTTGAAATATTACATCAAAGAAAAATGGGGAGACCCAATGATCCACAGTGAAAACAAGCCACCGATAAAAACAAAAACAAAAAACTGTGGATACAGATGTTCTAGAGATAATTTATTATACACTGACATATAAAAACATGAAAATAGAATGACAAAAAAATATAGTGGTAAAAAATCCAACCAGACCCTACATGGTCCGTGTTTCAGCAAACACGCTTTCCTCAGGGGTCCAATTGTTTGCAAACTCACATATAAAGAATTGGACTGAAAACAGTCTATTGTCTTTAAACATGTGAGCAAAGAACACCGCAGACAAGCTGAAGTAGCAAAAAAACGCTAAGACAATAGACTGTTTTCAGTCCAATTCTTTATATGTGAGTTTGCAAACAATTGGACCCCTGAGAAAGGCGTGCTCGCCAAAACACGGACCGTGTAGGGTCCGGTTGGATTTTTATCACTATTTTTTATGATTGTACTTTTTAAATTGAATTTTCATGGTTTTATATGTCAATGTATAATAAATTATCTCCAAAACATCTGTATCCGTGGAGGGGCATAATCAAAAAAAGCGTCTAAGTCCCCTTTTGGCCTAAACGTTCAACCCAGAAGCAAGGAAAATGTCCATAACCAAAACAAACGTCCATGTTTTGATTATGGCCTTCCCCTGCCTAAACGCCCAATCTCCACTACATCTAAAAGTACCCCCATAGCACGTCTACACTTTTAAGCAATAATGAAACAAAAAAACGCCTAAGCCAAAAACGTCCAACAGAAGGGCTTTTAGGCGAAGGAGGAGCCAGTCCTTCACCTAAAAGCTGGATTCTGTAACTGGTGTCTGTCAAAAAGAACACCGGTTACAGAATCCCCCCCTCCCAACAACCATCCAGACAGGAGGGTGCCAAGCCCTCCTGCCATGGCAAACCGCGACCCCCCCTCCCGACAACATCGGGGCAAGAGGGAGCCCAAGCCCTCTTGCCCCGTTGAAGCCGCGACCCCCCCGACTCGATCGGGGCAAGAGGGAGGCCAAGCCCTCTTGCCCTGTTGAAGCCGCGACCCCCCTGACTCGATTGGGCCAGGAGGGAGCCCAACCCCTCCTGGCCCAGGCGACCCCCTGACACGTTCGGGCCAGGAGGGAGCCCAAGCCCTCCCGGCCCAGGCGACCCCCTTACCCCAACCCCCCACTACATTACGGGCAGGAGGGATCCCAGGCCCTCCTGCCCTTGATGAATCCCCCTCCCCCCGCCAACATCCGCCCCCCAGAACCCCCGATCGGCCCCCCCAGCCGACCTGCGACCCCCCTGGACGACCCCCCCCACCCCCACCCCCTTTCCCCGTACCTTTTCGTCATTGGTCGGACAGACGGGTGCCAAACCCGTCCGTCCGGCATGCAGGCCACCGAAGAATGGGGCCGGATTGGCCCAGCGGTACCAAAGCCCTGCCTACTGGTGGGGCCTAAGGCGCCTGGGCCAATCAGAATAGTCCCAGGAGCCTTAGGCCCCTCCTGTGGGCAGGGCCTTAGGCACATGAACCCACCCGGGCCATGTGCCTAAGGCCCTGCCCACAGGAGGAGCCTAAGGCTCCTGGGCCTATTCTGATTGGCCCAGGCGCCTTAGGCCCCACCAGTAGGCGGGGCTTTGGTACCGCTGGGCCAATCCGGCATCTCTCCTGCCGCGATGGTTAGGTTGCCGGGCCGCTGAACTGATGGCGCCAACGGCCATCAGCTCAGCGGCCCGTTTTTCGGCACTTAGACCTGGTTTTATTTCGTCTAAGTGAAAAAGGTCTAAGTGCTGACTAAACTGTATTGGTTATACCTGTTGTACGGCTAGGTGTAGGTCGGCCCACCTCCCGCCCACTGCCCGCCCTTTCCCCTCCTTTAAACACACCTCTTTTCTCTCTGTGCGTTTAGAGGCAGAGGAAAGGCCTAAACTGTTTTTAGATACGTCTAAAAACCAGCTTTGGTTATGGGTACTTGGACGATCAGGCTTTTTGATCATCCAAGTAGCCATTTAGGACACTTTATAGACTTTTTTTTTATTATTACCCCCATAGTTTTTTGTTTTTGTTTTCATCGTTGAAATATTACATCATCTCATTCTTAATCACTTGTACTCTATGTAATTCTCATGTATAAGTTGGCTTTGTTTATTGTTCTTTGATTGTTTTATATAGAAATAAATAAACACAGATTAATAAACTGATTCTTGGGCCTTTTTTACCCAAAAATCTCAGTTTATATTCCAGTATATATGTTATGTAACAGAATTAGAAAAGATTTGAAGAAGAACAACCAAAATGATACAGTGGATGGAAATCCACTCATATGAGGAAAGGCTAAAGAAATCAGGGCTCTTCAGCTTGGAAAAGAGACACTGAGGGGGATATGATTGAGGTGGATATGATTGAGGTCTACAAAATCCTGAGTGGTGCAGAACAAGTGAATCAATTTTTAACTCTTTCAAAAATTACAGACTAGGGAGACACTTAACAAAGCTACAAATAGAAGAAAATATTTTTTTTCTACTCAACAAATAGTTAAGCTCTGGAACTTGCTGCCAGAGAAACTGATAACAGTAGTTAGCATATCTGGGTTTAAAAAAGGTTTGAACAAGTTCCTGGAAGAAAAGTGCATAGTTTGCTACTGAGACAGACATGAGGGAAGCCACTGCTTATCCTGGGATCGATAGCATGGAATATTGCTACTACTGTATTTGGGTTTCTGCCAGGTACTTGTGACCTGGATTGGCCACTGTAGAAACAGGATACTAGGCTAGATGGACCATTAGTCTGATCCAGTATGACTAGGGTTACCAGACGTCAAGATTTACCTGGACATGTTATCTTTTTAGAGGACATGTCTGGACGTCCGGGCGGCATTTCAAATCCCAGCTATTTGTCTGGGTTTTGAAAAGCTTCCACCTCTGGACCGCATCGAGAGGGCATCTGTGCATATCCAGATGCAACACGGTGATGTCATACACGCATGCATGTGATGTCATTGTGTTGTATCTGCATATGTGCAGATGTCCTCCCGATGCAATCCTAAGGATAAGAACAGGTTGAAGTGGATGGGGGCAGGGCAGGAGGATGGGACGTGACTTGGGCATAATGGGGAGTGGTGGGTGAAACTGGGCAGGCCCGGGACGGGGCTATGCATTCATCAGGGAGGGTCGTCATTGGTGGTGGGGGTTTCGGGGCTTTTCATGGGACAGATATTTTGCATGTATAACACATGCAAAATATCTGTGCCATTAAAAAAAATGGTGGTGGGGGTTTCGGGGCTTTTCATGGGACAGATATTTTGCATGTATAACACATGCAAAATATCTGTGCCATTAAAAAAAATGTAAATAATAGACCGGTTTGGTTTGATATAATGGCTAAAGTGGAGAGCGGCTGCACAATACTTAAAGTCCTAGATTTCAAACGTACGGACTTTAATGCAATGGGAGAGTACCTGAAGAAAGAGCTGTTAGGATGGGAGGACATAAGAGAAGTGGAAAGACAGTGGTCTAAGCTGAAAGGAGTGATAAAAATGTCTACGGACCTTTATGTGAAGAAAATCAATAAAAACAAGAGAAAAAGGAAGCCGATATGGTTCTCCAACCTAGTTGCTGAGAAAATAAAGGCGAAAGAGTTGGCGTTCGTGAAATATAAAAAAACCCAAGAAGAGGAGTGCAGAAAGGATTACAGAGTGAAACTGAAAGAAGCCAAGAGAGAGATATGTCTGGCGAAAGCACAGGCGGAAGAACAAATGGCTAAAAATGTAAAAATTTAAATGAGCCTGCTTGTAACCCCTGAAATCCCCAGGTAGCTGTTTACGTCATCGTATGCCCTTGTTCCCTCATCTACGTGGGCCGTACCAGCAGGAAGATTAGAACCAGATTACGTGAACACAAAAGCAGGATTCATACCACTACTCTTTCCGCGCCGCTGGTTCCTCATTGCACTGAATCCGGGCACCAGTTTACAGATCTCCATTGGTTTGTTCTTGAACAGCTACCTGGGGATTTCAGGGGTGACAAGCAGGCTCATTTAAATTTTCGAGAACAATTTTGGATCTTCCATTTGGAGGCAGTTCACCCTTTGGGACTGAATGATGGTGTGGATTGGCACACCATCATTTAGCCCGGTGGAGGTCTGGACATTTAATTAATTTTTGTGGTTTCCTTGATTGTTTGTGTTTTGAATGACGTGTTCTTGTGTGATTAGTGTTCGTGTGAGTGACGTTACTCCTGGTCTGCTTTTTAGCGGGCGTGTATGCTTCTCTGTTAGCTCCACCCCTTTCCAGCCGACTCGTATCGTTACAACTTCCAGCATGGGTTCCTGAAGAAGGGCTTGTCTCCGAAACCAGGCTGGTTGAACCTGGTGTTCTGTTGCGTTTGATTTTGGTGCTTCAGAAGTTTATTTCATTCAGTTAAGTTTGGGTTTTATTTTTATTTCATTTTTGGCTGGGGAGCTGGCTGGATAGGTTCGGTTAGGGGCCGCTCAGAGGTTTTTCATTTAGTTTGCATCTTTATGTGTGATTATAGTTAATTGAGTTGTGAATGTTTTCACTTTAAGTAATTTATTTAAATCATTGCACACAACGGGGGCCCAGTGATGGTGTGCGGGTGGGGGTTTGTGAAGCGTTGGAGCTGGTCTCCTATGGCTGCTCGTTCACACTGAGGGCTCCCTACATTTACAAAATATTTTTCTGTTTAGAGTGGTAGGGGTTTACAATTCCTCTGAGCGACCTCTTCCTTGAACTTTTTGACTACTCTGCCTTTTTGTAGTATCTTGAAAAATCCTACAGCACCAATCTAAATTTCACCATCTACTAGAGCAGTGTCTCTCAAACTGTGTGCCCAAGCACAGTGGTGTGCCCCAAAGAGATTCCAGAATTTTACTTTATTTATAAAAATTCCCTTCATAAGTATACACTAGAATAGATGACATATACATTACGTACACAAGAGTCGGTTAGTGTTATAAGCATCGGTGTAAGGATATACAGTGTTCCCCCGGTTGTTCGCGGCCCTGGTCATTCACGGTATTTTCGGGCCGCGAACTGCCAACAAGGAGAGGGCAGCGGGAGAGGCAGAAGAGAGCAGCCAGAGCGCCGTGAGTGCAGGAAATCACTTGTGGTACGCTCCAACCACCTCTTCCTGCACTAAGTCGGGCCTTATCCAATCAGGAGCTGCTTTGACATGCAGATCCTGATTGGATAAGGCCTGACTTTGTGCAGGAAGATGCGATCGGAGCGTACCGCGAGTGATTTCCTGCACTCGCGGCGCTCCGGCTGCTCTCTTCTGCCGATGAAGGAGGGTATCAACATTGTTTTTTCCAAATGGCAATGGGCCCCTCCAGCATCGATTGGCAATGCGGGCCCCACCCCGATCGGCAAAGCGGACCCCCCCATCAAAGGAAAGTAAGACAAGCAAGCCACGCAAGTAAGAAAGGCAACGGGAACTGTAATTGTGCAAACGTTGCTGCTTGCCCAAAGCTTCCCTCTAACACAGCTTCCTGTTTCCGCCTGGGCGCATGGTGGGGTGGGACGGAGCAGGGGGCCCAGTGTACTTGTGTGCCTAGGGGCCCTTGATGAATTAATCCTGCCCTGATTCCCAGAACAAGTTTGGGAAGCCATGGTATGAACAATGTTAAGGGTTTATTTCTTTTATATGCAATGATTATATTTATGGAAGCACTAGAGCAGTAGAACCAAACATCCCCCCTTCCAGATGGCATGAGGAGCAAAAGCTGGTCTTCCATGTGGTGGTGTACAGTATTGATACTGAACCACCAGACTGGCCCAATGACAGGTTTTGGTTTAAAAATAATCACTGCCTCCTAGATCCTTCCTAAGGAAGATAAAATGCCTTTCTCATCAGCAGATTTCTGTATACTTTTCCTCTGCTACTTTAAATTTTTTAATTTTAGAGCATTATTCCCTTAGTTTAAGGCAGTGGTTCCCAAACCTGTCCTGGGGGACCCCCAGCCAGTCAGGTTTTCAAGATATCCCTAATGAATATGCATGAGAGAGATTTGCATACCTGTCACTTCCATTATATGCAAATCTTGAAAACCTGACTGGCTGGGGGTCCCCCAGGACAGGTTTGGAAACCACTGGTCTAAGGCAGGGGTCCCCAAAGTCTCTCCTTGAGAGCCGAATCCAGTCGGGTTTTCAGGATTTCCCCAATGAATATGCATTGAAAGCAGTGCATGCACATAGATCTCATGAATATTCATTGGGGAAATCCTGAAAACCAAGCTGGATTCGGCCCTCAAGGAAGGACTTTGGGGACCCCTGGTCTAAGGCTCCTGTGCTTCCTGGTCAGCTTCCAGTACATCTGAAAATACAGCTTGCTCTTTTAAGCAGTAGTAACTTAATATTCTATAACATGGAAGGAGTAGCACAATGCTTAAAACTATCAGCAATTAGCAGTAGTCTATTGTTACCATAGCAACTTGCAAATCATCACTGTTGAAGTCAGTGGCTCCCCAGTGGATTGCTGCAACAATCTGCAGCTTTTGCTCAGTGATGTTAAAAATTATCAGCACAATACAGTTGCAGTTTGAAAACATTTGAGGCTTACGCTGATGACCATAACAGAATTGGATTCCCAAACTTACATATTTTAAAAGCTTTCTATAACACATTGGTGTGAAATAAATCAGTTTATTGTTTCTTTAACATTTGGTCAGATTCTATCAATATGACACTTAAGCTTTAATGAGCATTTTATTCCAAAATAGTCAATATTAGCAATTGCAAAACTTATTTACAACAACAAAGGAAGATGAAAAATCTCCCCACTGATTATCCAATCTCTTATACCACCTAATTTATAATTGAGTATATCTGTCTGTGCCACGGAATTGTAGTTGCATGTCTCATTGCCTTTTCTTCAGTGATAAAATTGATAAAATATTCTATAACATGAGTTTGGGCTCTTTAGCTACCTTTGGTTTTGTTCCCTCACTATTCTGGTACTTCAAACTTATTTATAACCCATAGGGTAATTTAAAGCATGATCTCTAAGGCTGGAGAGAGAGAGAGAAAGGAAGGGGAAGGTGGGCAGGGAGAGAGGAAGAAAAAGTTGGATTCATGGAGGGACAGAGAGAGATGTTGGTTGGGGAATGGAATGAGGTCTCCCTCCAACTTAGGAATCAAGGATACTCTTATATCTTGGCATCCCAAGTCCTCTAAATTTTCTTCACACTTCTATCTCTAACCCTCTGTTGTAGTTCCTATTTCTTCTAATGTAAACCGCGCCGAGCTCTACGAACGTGGAGATGATGCGGTATACAAACCTAAGGATTAGATTAGATTAGGTCAGGAGGAGAGGAAGCATGCAGGAGGCAGAAATAAATAAATAAATATTGGATTTACAGTCAGAAGGAAGTGCAACCAGAGACTCATGAAATCACCAGATAACAAAGGTAGGAAAAATGATTTTATTTTCAATTTAGTGATCAAAATGTGTTATAAGAACATAAGAACATAAGAAGTTGCCTCCACTGGGTCAGACCAGAGGTCCATCGCGCCCAGTGGCCCGCTCCCGCGGTGGCCCATCAGGTCCGTGACCTGTGAAGTGGTTTCTGTCTAATGCTATAACCTACCTCTACTTCTTTCTGTACCCCTCAATCCCCTTATCTTTTAGGAACCTATCTAGACCTTCCTTGAACCCCTGTAGCGTGCTCTGGCCTATTACAGCCTCCGGGAGCGTGTTCCATGTGTCCACCACCCTCTGAGTGAAAAAGAACCTCCTAGCATTTGTTCTAAACCTGTCCTTTTTCAATTTCTCCGAGTGCCCCCTTGTGCTTGTGGCTCCCCACAGCCTGAAGAATTTGTCCCTGTCTACCTTCTCTATACCCTTCATGATTTTGAAGGTTTCTATCATGTCTCCTCTAAGTCTCCGCTTTTCCAGGGAGAATAGCCCCAGCATTTCCAATCTGTCATCATATGAGAAGTTTTCCATACCCTTTATCAATTTTTTCGCTCTTCTCTGGAATCCCTCAAGTACTGCCATGTCCTTTTTGAGGTACGGCGACCAATACTGGACACAGTACTCCAGATGTGGGCGCACCATCGCCCGATATAGCAGCAAAATGACTTCCTTCATCCTGGTCGTGATACCCTTTTTGATGATACCCAAATTTTGAGAATTTATATCTGCTGTCTATATTTTGCACTATATTTGTCTATTTTTCTATAGTTGTTACTGAGGTGACATTGCATATTTTAAAGTCATCTGTCTTGACCTCTTTGAAAACCCCCCGAATATAAATGATAATTAACATTTTCTTTGCATACAGTGTGCTTTGTGTTTTTTTTTTAATTTTTATTGTTGGTAGATCATTTTGACTTGGTCATTTTAAAAGTAGCTCACAAGCCAAAAAAGTGTGGGCACCCCGCACCCCTGCTCTAGGTTACCTCTCTGCTTATGGCAGCAGTAGCAATTTAGACTCTGACAGTGGGGACGAGGAGCCAGTGAGGCAGGGGCTAGAAGCGGCTGTGGAGAACAAGGCTCAGGAATGGGTCGAGGCCATAAAAAGGCTACCGAAACTGGACAAGCACTTCCAGAGCGTCACGCGACCCTCCTTTCTCAGCAACCTTTTGAACAATGCTGGCATCCTGGACTGACCAGGATGGTTTAAATTTTTTTTTAAGTTTTATGCTAGTATGTTTCTGTTGGGATATACTGATACCATGGTGTGAGAGATGCTATGGGAAGGGTAGGTTTAAGCTGATGCTGTGCTAAAGAGTGGAGTGGGGGAGTAGGGAAGGGCAAGGCTGATTCTGGACAGATGGGGTGGGGGGTTAGCAAGGGAAGGCTAGGACTGATTCCAGGCTACAGGACAATTTATTTATCTATTTTACCCCCCTTCCCCCCGCTTTCACTAAACCATGATATTGGTTTTTAGTGCAGGGAGCCACACTGAATGCTTTGTGCAATAATTGATGATTTTGTCTCTGCAAACGCAAGGAAAGTCCACTTTACCTCTAAGTGATTTTGTTCACATTTCGGATGTTTTATACTGTTGAAGAAATCTGTTCCAATTTGTAAGTTTATAGAATGTAGGGTATTTAAAGTTGTATTACCTGTGGTACTAATGGTGATTGGTGATTAGGAGGGCAGTGAGATGAAGGAATTGGAAGGGCCCCCTCATTAATTTCTGCCCTGGGCCCTAGAATGTCTAAAACCGGCCCTGACGGTAGTAGCAGCTCTTACACTTATAGGAATTCTATGAGCATTGGAGCTATTACTGCTGAGGCCAGTGATAAAAACCATGCAATGGTTTTGTAAAGGGGGGGGGGGGTAAGTAACTCTGCATTGAACCTTTACCAAGCCTTTACAGCTGTTCTCTGTCTTTGGACTTGGTTCCAAAGATGGATGGCTTGTTAGTAGAAATTATATGTATTCTCAGTTCATTATATGTATTCTTAGTTCATTGGACCTGTAAATTGTGGTATTCATCCTATGCCTGCTAGGTGGGTCCTCAGAGCAGTGCACAGCTCAAGAGTAGACACTCCACAAACAGTTCAATTTAAACCTCAAACTGAACATTTTGATGACTTTCCTTCTTTGGCCCCTAGAGGGAGCGGGAGAGCAGATTTGCAGTTTTCCAACCCCCACACAGCTCTAGTTTAGCTCCCAGCAGTCACCTGCAGGCTGGAAGTAGAAACAGCTGGAAAACCTTTTCGCCTGAGGGTTTGGGACGTGGCTGCAGGCTATTACACCAGAGAGCAGAACAGCTAGAGAAGCAGAAGCAGCAGAAACCGAGAAGGCAGGGTGACTCAGGGTTGAGAGCTCTGGATGGGAGTGAGCAGCTGGAAGGTATGGAGCTGATTGAGGCTGGTCTGGAGCCACCCAATCTAATGCCTCAAGATTTCCAGGACATGGAACTGGAGCCTTATGCTGAGCCCCGGAATGGAGTCCTGCCAATGGAGGTTTGCTGGACTGAAGGCAAGTAAATCAGATTGCCTAAATGCTTAACTTGAACACTGCTTAACTAAGCTGACTAAATGGTTTTCTTTTGGTAACCCTGAAGAAAGTGTGGCACTTGGTGGCACCTCTAAGAACTGAAAAGGAACTGTTTTGAATTTTGTGGGTTTTTTTCTTCCCTCTGGGTGGGGGAAGGGCGGTTACCAGGAAGTGGGGAATGCTCTGCGTTTTCTGTGGTGGGATTGAGGGCCTATGATTGGCGAATTGCGACCATGCAGAACACACTCCCTGGCTAGCACATCAGCTGCTGGGGCCTAGTGCCGTAGCACTAGTACAGGCTGAGGATATCAGCCCAAAAGACTGGGGTTTTTTTTCAATGCTTTGAAAGTTTGGACTATTAATCGGCTGGAAAGCCAGCAGCAGCTTTGGAAAAGCTTGAATGATGTGTTTTTGAACTTTATTTGACTGACATTAACCCATAGACTGTTTAACAGTGTATTTTGTTTGTTTTTGGGACTATATTTCATATCTGGAACATCCTGACAAGATTGTGGTTTTTTTCCAATGTGGAACTGATTGAACCTGACACAAGCAAGCTGGTTTGAATGTTTTGTTCTGAAGAATAAACCCAGTAATTGCTTGATACAATATATTACATTACATTACATTAGTGACTTCTATTCCGCCTGTACCTTGCAGTTCTAAGCGGATTACATTAGAAGATGGCTGGACATTTCCCAGGAGATTACAAAATGGGTTGGATTCAAACTAGAGGTTTTGAGGAGTAATTGAGGAAAGATAGCAAGAGGGGAGGGAGACACCGGAGAGATTGCGGGGAAGGGAAGGAGAGCTCTAAAGATAAAGAGAGTTAAGAGGACTCAAAAGATTTTTTGAATAGCAGAGTTTTGAGATCTTTTCGAAATGATTTAAAGTCTCTTGTTGCTGTCAGCAGGTTGGAGATATAGGGGTCCAGTTTCGCTGCCTGCGTCGCTAGGAGGGCGTCATACATCTTCTTGCGCTGAGTTCCCTTGAGTAGTGGGTAGGAGAATGGGGTCTGGGTTCTCTGTAGTCTGGATGTGAGGTTTTGGTTTAGGCGGTTGTGTAGGTAGATAGGTGCAATTCCGTTTATTGCTTTGAATAGTAGACAGTAGAATTTAAATTGAACTCGGGCTCTTATTGGTAGCCAGTGGGAGTCTAGGTAGGCATTGGTGATATGGTCAAATTTTCCGAGTGAGTAGATCAGTCTGAGGGCAATATTTTGAATGGTCTGTAGTTGTTTTATCAGGTTTGTGGTAGAGAATATTGCAGTAGAGGATATTGTGGTAGAGGATATTGCAGTAGTCCAATAGTCCCAAGACAAGGGATTGGACTATGATCCTGTATTGCTCTTTGTCGAAGAATTTTCTGGTGTGGCGGTGTTCATTTCTGTTAACCCTTTTTCTTTCCTTGTGCTGCCTATAGAGGTTCACAAGAGTTTTCTCTTGCCACTGGTGCCCTAGGACCCATTGCACTGAGGCTGCCGGTGACAAAGTACACAGTCCTGGTAGTGGATCCCTTCTCTAATGGGAACATACTATTGCTTCTTCTGTCCCTCTCCTCTGAAGATAGTGTTGGTGATCTATTTCCTATTCCATACCTCACAAGGAGCAGCACAGCAACTAGATAGGTTCTGGTACCATTTCTGAATAGGAAAATATCAGTAGCAGCAGTGGCATACCAAGGGGGGAGGGGTGCTCCCAGGGCTAGCATCATCAGGGAACTTCTTCTGGCAGTGTTCATAATTTGCTGCTTTGCCAAGTGCTGACATCGGGCCTTCTGCTCTGCTGATCCTGCTTTTTCGGAAGTAAGAAGTAGGTGGTACCGGCAGAGTGGAAGGCCTGACACCGGCAAGAGTAACAAGTTGTGAAATGCTGTCCATGATAAAACACAAGTTTTTAGAGAGTGGGGGGTGACAGAGAAAAAGAACAACCATGGAGGTAGGGCGATCAGATGAGGGAAACCCCAGAGGGTTGGAGGGGTAGGGGATCGAGATGCTGGCCCTTGGGTGGGGGTGATAGTGTGTAAGAGCTTAGTGCAGGTTAAAGGAAATAGGGACATCAAGCTGCAATTGGTGGATTTGGGAGGAAACAAGTTTCTAAGTTTTCCAAGATATCCACAATGAATAAGCATGAAACTTAATTTACATATGATGAGACTCCAGTGTATGCAAATTAATCTTATACATATTCATTCTGAATATCCTGAAAAATCTGACTAGTTGTGGGGTCCTCAACGAAGGTTTGAAAAGCTCTGAGATATACTCTGACAAAGAAGCCTCATGTTGAAACACAAGCTATTCAAGAAGGTCAGCAATCGGTCATCTTATTGCTACAAAACCTTTACACACACAAAAAAAGTTAGGGGCTAAGTTTCCTACAGTGTGCTACCACTACTAAGTCAACTGGGGGTATGTTATTAGTCCAAGGGGAACTCCTGCCAGATTGGGCCCCGAATCCAGGGACATTCACAAGGGGGGTGTTACCAATGTCATAGTGAGGGAGGTTGGTGCCTGGGGCAGTGGTGCCCGGTATCACTGCGCCGTGCGCCCCCTCACTCTTCCCAGCCACTTGAGCGTCCCCTGCCCCTCACGTACCTCTTGAAATGTTCACTGGAGCGAGCAGATCTTCCACATGCTGCTTGCACTTTCCTTATCTCTCTTCTGATTTCATGTCCTGGTCCTGCAACCAGAAGGGAACAGAGGCTGGTGTGAGGAGAATGTAGAAAATTCTGCTTGCACCGGCAAACTTTTCAAGAGGTACGCAGTGGGATGGAGAGGAGGAGAAGCTCTGGCACTCCCTTTGAAGATCGAAGATCGAAGATGGCACCTGGGGCGGTCTGCCCCCCGCCCCCTCTTTCAAAACAACCATTCAAAGACTCTGAATCATTCAAAATTCGGAAGTCCGACTGATTTTTGGGTTAAAAAAATGGGGAACATATATCTCCCTACTACCAATAACTCCATTGGCTGCCCCTGGAAGCAAGAGTTCTGTTCAAATTTGCCTGTCTTTGTTTCAAATCTATTCTTGGTTCGGCCCACATGTACGGTTCCCCATTTTAACTTAGATTGTACTCTGCGTGTGGGTCTGATTGTTTAACCATCCAACAATAAAGGCCTGCTGTTACAAAAGATACCTGAACAGAATACTTGCTTTCCAAGCAGGTCAACTTAACGATTGGCTGGGTAACATTATCACGCACTCCTCATTCTACCTAAGTTTCAGAAAATTAGTAAAAACAAACTTGTTTAACCGATTTGTAACCTAAGATCTCTTAAGCCCTATCTCTTTAATACTCTAACTGAATTGTTACCCAAGATCTCTTATGCCTTACCTCTGTATTCTGCTCACTTGTATTTTGATGACTTTACATTGTATCTATATTCGCTGACTATCCAGCTCTTCTCTGTTGTAAACCGCCTTGAACTACTACGGCTTTGGCGGTATATAAGAATAAAATTATTATT
Organism: Geotrypetes seraphini; assembly: GCF_902459505.1. Taxonomy (NCBI): domain Eukaryota; kingdom Metazoa; phylum Chordata; class Amphibia; order Gymnophiona; family Dermophiidae; genus Geotrypetes; species Geotrypetes seraphini. The sequence goes on along the minus strand of NC_047085.1, from coordinate 267,056,905 downwards.
ATTACTACGTCACTGGGTGTCGCATACGTAACGCCTCATATTCATTCCACACATTCCATAGTCCCTACATTCACATCCTGTTCCATATCTGCTGTCATTTATGTTTCTTTGTAAATGTGTCGTGTTCTCCACAAACAGTACTTCATAACATGTTCATTTATAATTTTTACTTATTCATTGGTCTTCAGAAGTGCCAGTATTAGCCAATTGGTTTGAGTTGCCAAATACTATGTGGCACTAGCCTCCTCATCAGATAGTTATGTTTTATATAAAGTGCTTTAGTGCATTAGTACTTCTATACTTCAGTGCTTAAGTAAATAAATAATCTTTCAACTTATCTTTTTTTCTGCATTTTCTGAGTTTTCCCTTTGTCAATAGTTATCGGGAAGGGACCTGGCATTCCGACGTGTTTAGCCCAAAGGCTGTATCAAGAAAAAATCCCCTGCAATAAAATGCATTCATTAAGCTCAGTATAAGATATCAATTTAATTAAAAGACCTTTCTGCTATTGCAAACATCTCTAAAAACATCTTTAAAGAAAGGGGTTCTTCCCAACTTTAAAGAAAGGGGTTCTTCCCCCTTTAGTAGTTACCCCTTTGTAAATGTGAGCACTAAGTTGTAGAATAGATCCAATTATCACCAGCATGTAGGTAAATGTATGGAACAGTGCATGGTGTGCAGTTTTCAATTTTGATAAAGGCTCTTTAGCAGAATGCCATTTAGGGGCATAATTATCAGTGTGAGGTACTGTTAAGATGTATTATATTATCTTCAAAATGTGTTATTTTAGCATAGGTCCCATTTTACGCAGTGACACCTTGCTACCAATTACTGGGGTTAACAGTAAAATAGCTCATTTTAATGGTAGTCCATATTAATAAGTTCTTTCTCATAGATGGGTAAATGGCTTTTAAAATTTTTTCTCTGTATGGTCTATAGGGGGAGAGTATGCTACTAGATAAAATGGCTACGAGACATAATGCCACACATAAGAAAGAATTCGTTTTCTATAAAGATTACAGCCTATTAAAATAAATGAAACCTATATGTTCTGTTTACTTATTATGGAAAATTATTTTAAATATGAACAGGAGAATAAGGGGTTAAGAGTTTAAAGCAGTCTCATAAAGGAAGGCTTTTATGCTGCTGGGTATGATTAAGGCTAGAGAGGGTTAAGTGGGTTTTGTTTTTTTTCCCTACTGCAACTTTCCTTCTATGCATTTGTAATATGATTAATGTGGTACTGCTAGTTTTTCTCTATACAGCTCATTTCTCCTTTAAACTCCCAAGGCAATCTACAGTATTAGTAGTTTCAGAAACACATGCAGGTGCCGCTGGGGTGCATCAACAAGCAGAGAAGTTTGAAGCCTCATCTACTTAAAACCCATTAAAGGGGTCAAGCAAAGGGTTATCAATTTTTCCTCATGGTGATTGAGTAGACTGGGGAACAGGTAGCTAGGGTGAATTTAAAATTAATGGGCTGCATAAAACCTCATTGTGTGTGGCGGAACAGTTCTATGGATTCTTGGGCTTGATCTGTATTTCTGGTTTTGAGCATAAGCACAGTGCTTTTCCTGTTCTGTTTTTGCCTTAGACCACTTAAAAGCTGACAGTGATATGGGACCCACTCAAGTAAAGCTATATGAGAAGTTGTTGAAATCAAATAGGCCACGGTGTATAATAGTTCTCCTTTTCAGTTGCATAGTGGCAATATTCTAAACTGATGCACATTACATTTTTAGATAAGCTCTATGTTTAAAAAAAATGTTTTTGTTTCCTTATATAAGTACCATAAACAGCTGGGGATGTGCTTATTTGGGGAGTCTGAAGAAGAGGGTATATGTAGCCCTGGGCTGCACAGATTTTCTCTTTATCCTCCGCTTTTTCCCTAAACACTGAACTCTCAGACTGCCATAGTCTAATCTAATCTAATCCTTAGGTTTGTATACCGCATCATCTCCACGTTCGTAGAGTTCGACGCGGTTTACAGTAGGAAAAATAGGAAGGAACTACAACAGAGGGCTAGAGGTAGAAGTATGAAGAAAATTTAGAGGACTTGGGATGCCAAAATATAAGAGTTTCTTTGATTCCTAAATTGGAGGGAGACTTACATTTTTTGAGAAAAGCCAGGTTTTCAGATGTTTGTGGAAAACTTGGAGAGAGCTCAAGTTCCGAAGAGGGGAGGTAAGGTTGTTCCAGAGCTCAGTGATTTTGAAGTGGAGGGAGGTCCCTAGCTTTCCTGTGTGGGAAATGCCTTTTAGTGAGGGGAAGGATAGTTTTAATTTGTGGGAGGATCTGGTGGTATTAGGGTTTGAGGAATTCCAAGAAAGAGGGATAAAGGGAGGGAGGATACCATATAGGATTTTGAAAGTTAAACAGGCGCATTTATAGTGGACCCTGGCGATTATCGGAAGCCAGTGGAGCTTGGCCAGGAGCGGGGAGACATGGTCAAATTTACTTTTAGCGAAGATGAGCTTGGCCGTGGCATTCTGAATCCGTTGGAGTCTGTGGAGGTTTTTCTTAGTTAGGCTTAAATAGATAGAGTTGCAATAGTCCAATCTGGAGAGGATGATGGATTGGACAAGGAGGGTAAAATGTTTTTGATGGAAGCAGGATCTAACTTTCCTCAGCATGTGAAGGCTGAAAAAGCATTTTTTTACCAAGGATTGGAGGTGGTCATTGAAGGACAATGTGGAATCAATGATGATGCCCAAGACCTTGCTCGAGAACTCAAGCTGCAGAGAGGAGCCAGAGGGTAGTGGGATGGAGGTGGGTAGGTGATCTAGTTTTGGACCGAGCCAAAGAAGTCTTGTTTTGGACTCATTCAATTTCATTTGCACAGTGTGGGCCCAGGATTGTAGGTTCATTATACAAGAGGATATGTTCTTAGACAGGTCGGTGAGGTTCGAATCGGTCTCGAGGAGGACGAGGATGTCGTCTGCATAAGTGTAAATTGTTTCAAGGGGGGATAGTCTCCTATTTTCTCCTCTCTGTGTACCAGCTCTCACTCATGTGTTCTCTCTCCTTATTACCCCCCTCCACACAAGGTAAAATTAGGCCTTACCTGCTAATTTTCTTTCCCTTAAGTCACAGCAGGCGAATCCAGGGCAGGATGCACAAAACTCTCTGACCATCTAACTGGCTTAACGACAACCTAATTTGCTGACCCGATATACAAAATGGTCCACCGCGTGCTTTTCTGTGTGTTCATTCATTCTCTGATTCTGCCATGCAAATGACCTCATTAGTATTAAAATGAAGCCATTAATATTAAAACAAGCCCTCCGATCATAGAACCATGATGGCAGACAAATGCCAAATGGCCCACACTTGATGAAACTGTAGGGAAATAATTTTAAAACCAATCGGAGGAAATATTATTTCACTCAGAGAATAGTTAAGCTCTGGAATGCGTTGCCAGAGGTTGTGGTAAAAGCGGATAGTGTAGCTGGTTTTTAAGAAAGGTTTGGACAAATTCCTGGAGGAAAAGTCCATAGTCCAATCTGCTTGCCCTGGATTGGTAGCATGGAATGTTGCTACTCTTTGGGTTTTGGCCAGGTACTAGTGACTGGATTGGCTATCGTGAGAACAGGCTACTGGGCTTGATGGACCATTGATCTGACCCAGTAAAGCTATTCTTATGTTTTATCCATTATCTCCTCCTCTATCTAAGAGATCCCACACTATCCCTCGCTTTCTTGAATTCAGACAATCTTTATCTACACCACCACTGCCGGGAGACTGTTGCATGCATCTACCACCCTTTCTGTAAAAAGTATTTCCTTAGATTACTTCTGAGCCTATCACCTCTTAACTTCATTCATTTCAGAGCTTTCTTTCAAATAAAAGAGACCCGAATCATGTGCATTTATGCCACGTAGGTATTTAAATGTCTCTATCATATCTCCCCTCTCCCTCTTTTCCTCCAAAATACAGATTGAGATCTTTAAGTCTGTCTCCATATACCTTATGGTGAAGACCACCGACCATTTTTAGTAGCCTTCCTCTGGACCGACTCCATCCTTTTTATATCTCTTTGAAAATGCAGTCTCCAGAATTGCTCACAATATTCTAAATGAGGTCACACCATAGTCTTATATAGGGGGCATCAATACCTCCTTTTTCCTACTGACCATACCTCTCCCTGCACCCTTTGCACCCTAGCATCCTTCTAGTTTTTGCCGTCACCTTTTCAACCTGTTTGGCCACCTTAAGATCATCACATGCAATCATAACTGTCCCGCTCTTCTGTCATGAACATAAATTCTTCATCTCCTAAACTGTATCGTTCCTTTGGTTTTTTTTGCAGCCCAAATGCATGACCTTGCATTTAGTAGCATTAAATTTTAGCTGCCAAATTTCAGACCATTCTTCAAGCTTCACTAGATCTTTAAGAACATAAGAACATAAGAACATAAGAAGTTGCCTCCGCTGAGGCAGACCCTAGGTCCATCCTGCTCAGCGGTCCGCTCCCGCGGCGGCCCATCAGGCCCATTTCCTGAGCAATGGTCTATACCTATCTATACCCCTCAATCCCTTTTTCTTCTAGGAATCTATCCAAACCTTCTTTGAAACCATATTTTCTTGTCTACAACAGCCTCTGGAAGCGTGTTCCACGTATCCACCACCCTCTGAGTGAAAAAGAACCTCCTAGCGTTTGTTCTAAACCTGTCCCCTTTCAATTTCTCCGAGTGCCCCCTTGTACTTGTGGCGCCCCTTAATTTGAAAAATCTGTCCCTGTCTACTTTTTCTATGCCCTTCAGGATCTTGAAGGTTTCTATCATGTCTCCTCTAAGTCTTCGCTTCTCCAGGGAGAAAAGTCCCAACTGCTTCAATCTTTCGGTAATCTTTTGTAGCTTATGAAAACTATCTTCTTATTCCTTACGTTCTCAGCCACTACTTTTGAGAACCAAAGCGTCTTTCTTTCCCTCTTATTTGCCTCACAAAAAAGTCTGCCACCTCTATAATAACTCCTTCCAGTTTTGCCCACTGCATATCTACTCCTTCCAGACAATTTCTTGATATAATACCCCATCCGAACAATGTTAGTTTTTTGTAAATCTAGAAACTTTACTTTTGAATGAGCCCTCTCTATACCTGTCTTAATATTAAACCATACCATGCAGTGATCACCGGATGCCAGATGAATCGTCTGAGTTTCCATTGTTTCCTATGTGGAAATTTGCTTTGATATACAAGTTCTTTGGATTACAAGCATGCTTCTGGAACGAATTATGCTCGCAAACCAAGGTTTGACTGTGTGTGTGTGTGTGTGTGTGTATATGTATGTATGTATGTATAATGAGATTCAAAGCATTTGCATTCAAACTAGAATTTTATTTCTTACAGAGCAAGATTTATAAAATCAGGCATAAGAATAGCCTTACTGGGTCATACCAATGGTCCATCAAGCCCAGTAGCCCGTTCTCACGGTGGCCAATCCAGGTCACTAGCCACTAGTACCTGGCCAAAACCCAAGGTGTAGCAATATTCCATGCTACCGATACAGGGCAAGCAGTGACGTTTTTTTCTTCCAGTAACTTGTCCAAACCTTTCATAAAACCAGCTACACTATCTGCTCATCCTCTGGCAATGCGTTCCAGAGCTTAACTATTCTCCGAGTGAAAAAAAATTTACTCCAATTGGTTTTAAAAGTTTTCCCCTGTAACTTCAACGAGTGTCCCCTAGTCTTTGTAATTTTTGACGGAGTGAAAAATCGATCCACTTGTACCCGTTCTACTCCACTCAGGATTTTGTAGACTTCAATCATATCTCCCCTCAGCCGTCTCTTTTCCAAGCTGAAGAGCCCTAACCGCATTAGTCTTTCCTCATACGAGAGGAGTTCCATCCCCTTTACCATCTTGGTCGCTTTTCTTTGAACCTTTTCTAGCGCCACTATATCTTTCTTGAGATAAGGAGACCAGAATTAAACACAATACTCCAAATGAGGTCGCAGGATGGCACTCGCACATGTGTGGTACGGAAGGTCATAAGACTTCTAAAGAAGTTAAAGTGACAGTATACTTTTGCAATGTCTGTACCGGGGCTCCTTGAATGACGTCACCCATCTGTGAGAATATCTGCCTGCTGCCTGTGGATAACAATCTGTTACAAGTAAATAACTGTGCTTTAGTTAAATCTGTAGCGTGTGTACTAAGTTATGTTCTTAATTACATGTGTAAATTATTAGCATAATGGTGTATATGCATGTTAAATGCCAAAATTCCTCCTAAGTAGTAATTTACAAATACGCACATATGCATTTTACTTGTAGGCATAAACATCGGTGGAGTCTGGGCAGGACTCCCACATTTGTGCGTAACACAGAGAACACGATAAATTAAGCGCATATCATTGGAACTTTGGCCTACACAGTTACGTCAGTTCTATGGCTGGTATAAGTGGTTACACTTAACTTATAGGTCTGTAAGAGAGAAGTCACGTATGTTCCTTTATACAATAGGCTCTTACCAGGTCCTAGGCACCAGTTATAGAATTATCTCCAATTTGTTTTCATTCTTACTTTTGAATAAAACAGCCTTTAAAGGGATTTTTTTTCCCTCTGTTGTAATTTCTCCTTCCAGCACATTTAACCTAGTCATTGCAATGGCAGTCCTCCTATACCAGGGCTTGTTCCATAATCCTACAATCATAGGTCCTAAATTTGATCAGTAGGTGTCATGATTGTATTATGACTATGACTCATCCTCCCTCTCCAATGTCCCTGACCAGTCTGAGGGATAGAATAAGGGCATTGTCATAAAGTACACACAGCAGTGCCTGAGTTGCCAAACTGGGCTCCCCCTCCGCCTCCCCCCCCCCCCCATTTCCTTTCTGATGCAAAAACAGACTAGAATAAAAACAGAAAAGAGGCTTCTGCAATCCACGGTTAAACAATAAATATGCTTAACTAGCTCTTCGGTCTAGTTACAAGGGAAAGCTAATGAAATAATGGCAGCTTTTGATTTTGAGACATTTTACAATTTACTCCTCCAGACTGCCTTATTTATTTATTTTTTTCTTTCTGTAATTTGTAACATCTTCCATTATATGTAGATGATGTTTATTTCAACTTTGAATCAAACAGATTAACATCATTCATGCTAAGAAAAAGATCTCATTGAAGCATCTTAAATAGATTAAAAGCTTTCTACTGAAGTCCGTTATACAGAACCAATAGAATAGTTACTTCATCTTCTATTATCTCAGATACAAACTTAGACTGTAAGTTTATTCAAGTTCAAGTTTCAAGTTTATTAGGATTTTATATACCGCCTATCAAGGTTATCTAAGCGGTTTTACAATCAGGTACTCAAGCATTTTCCCTCTCTGTCCCGGTGGGCTCACAATCTAGCTAATGTACCTGGGGCTATGGAGGACTGAGTGACTTGCCCAGGGTCACAAGCCCTTTTGGGAACAGGGAAATCGTTACAGTATCTGAATATAGATTATCATGATCTATTACTGAATAAAGGGTGAGCTAAATCCAAATAAATATGTAAAAATAAATGTATTTAGTGCTACCGCCTATATGGATAGCAGTCTTAATATTTGAATTAAGTGCAAGTGACTATACAAGCTGACTCAAAATTAGAGGTTACATAAAATGTTACGTTAAGCAAGCATATTTCTTAGTCTCAATTAGTGATCTTAATTGAACATTGTACAGCTTGAGGAAAGTTGAAAATCACAGGGTCATAGCTGCTTAAAAGCTGTACTGTCAACTAGTCCTGCCCGATTTACAATTCGAATCTATTCAATTTCCCAAAAAATCAGCCTCCCAATTCAATGATTGACCCTTCCCCTGTGTCTTCCAAAAGCAGGAGCTGCAGCGCTGCCTCTTGCTGGCCATCCGCTGCAGCTCCTGCTTGAGGGGGAAGAGTCAGTCAGAAAGGCCTCCCCCAGCTTCCCCCCTCTTACCTCCTTAAGGTTAATATGGCAGCTTGCAGGCTCGTTGGTGTTATAGCGATCCCTGCAGCTGCCCGTCGTCCTCAGCGGCACATTCTCTCTGCTACATCCTGCCCCTGCTCTGACATCAGGGACAGGCTCATGGCAGAGAGAATGTGCTGCTGAGGATGACAGGCAGCTGTAGGGATCGCTATAATACCAATGAGCCTGCAAGCTGCCGTGTTAACCTAAAAGTAAGAGCGGGGAAGCTGGGGGAGGATACAGGCCTTTGCGGGGGGGATCTGGCCGAAGAGTGCCTTCACGGCAGGGGGGGCAGGCCTGTGCAGAGGAAGGAGTAAGAGAGGGGAGGAGAGATGCCAGACCTGGGGTGAAGGGAAGAGAGAGACTAAACAAAAAAGAGGGGGAGGAAAGCAAAGGGGAGGTGCTGGATTAATGGAGAGAGGGAAAGAGAAATGCAAAACCACAAGGGGAAGGGTACAAGAGGGACAGATACTGCTCCAAAGTGGGTGGGCAGGGTGCAGGATGGCAGGAGAGATAGTAGGAGAAAGCCTGTACCTGGGGAAGGGGATACAAGAGGTAAAGAAGAGAGAAAGAACAAGCTGGATATGGGGAGAGATAAGATGCTGGACATGGAGAGAGCATAGGAACAGGGACACAAGGGGGACAGTACTGGAAAGGAGAATAGGGACAGGGACACAGAAGAGAGATGCTGGATGAAAGGGTAGTTGAGAAAAGGAGAGATGGTGGATCTGAGGATGGTGGGGTCCATTGCTGCGCTGCGGGGGGATGGAGATGAACAAAAGGAAAGATGCCAGACCTCCGGGGGAGGAAAGGGAAACAGAAGGGGAGGACAGAGATGGAAGATGGAAGAAGGACGGCAAAGTAAAGGCAAAAGAAAACCGGCATGGTTTACTAGAGAGGTGAGGGAAGCCATAAAGGGAAAGAAGGACTCCTTTAAAGAATGGAAACACACGAAAACAACCGAAGCTCGGAACAAGCACAAAGAGGAGCAGAAGAAATGTCACAAGGCAGTGAGGGATGCCAAAAAGGACTACGAGGAGAAAATAGCACAAGAGGCCAAGAATTTCAAGCCCTTCTTTAGATACATAAAAGGAAAACTCCCAGCAAAAGAGGCGGTGGGACCATTGGATGACCAGGGAAGAAATGGGTACATCAAGGAAGACAAACAAATTGCTGACAAACTAAATTCCTTCTTTGCATCTGTCTTTACGAAGGAGGACACTGCAACAATACCAGAAGTAGTGAAAGTGTTCAAAGGAGTAATAGAGGACAGCCTTACCACAGTAAAGGTGGACTTGGACCAGATATACTACCAGATTGACAAACTTAAAGGTGACAAATCCCCTGGACCTGATGGAATTCACCCGAGAGTCTTAAAAGAACTGAAGGTTGAAATCGGAGAGCTATTGCAAAAACTTGCCAACCTATCAATTAGAACTGGTCAGATACCGGTCAATTGGAAGATAGCGAACATCACGCCAATTTTCAAAAAAGGATCAAGAGGAGAACCGGGCAACTACAGACCTGTGAGTCTTACATTTGTCCCTGGAAAGATGGTTGAAGCACTGATTAAAGATAGCATAGTCTGGCACTTGGACACACCCGACCTGATGGGAGCCAGTCAACACGGCTTCAGGGAAGGGAAATCATGTTGACGAATTTACTTCAATTTTTCGAAACCGTGAACAAACATATTGATAACGGAGAACCGATGGACATAATATACTTGGAATTCCAAAAAGCGTTCGACAAAGTTCCACATGAAAGACTTCTCAGGAAACTACAAAGCCATGGAATAGAGGGAGATATACTAAGATCGATAGGCAAATGGCTGGAGAACAGAAAGCAGAGAGTGGGCATAAATGAGAAGTTCTCGGACTCGGAGAAAGTGACTAGCGGTGTGCCCCAGGGCTCGGTACTTGGGCCCATCTTATTTAATATTTTCATAAATGACCTAGAAGAAGGAACATCCAGTGGGATCATCAAGTTTGCTGACGACACAAAGCTATGCTGGGCAATCAGATCGCAGAAGGACAGCGAGTGACTTGTGTCAGTTAGAGAAATGGGTGGAGAAATGGCAGATGAAGTTTAATGTAGAAAAGTGCAAAGTAATGCATTGAGGCAGCAAGAACAAGGAATACGAGTATAGAATGTCGGGTGCAACTCTGGGTAAGAGCAAACAAGAAAAGGACCTGGGTGTACTGATAGGACCCTGAAACCATTGGCACAATGCGCGGCAGCGGCAAAGAAAGCAAACAGAATGTTAGGCATGATAAAGAAAGGAATCACGAGTAGATCGGAGAAAGTTATAATGTCACTTTATAGGGCAATGGTCAGACCACACTTGGAATACTGTGTCCAACATTGGTCTCCCAACCTAAAGAAGGATATAAAAATGCTGGAGAGGGTGCAGAGATGAGCAACGAAGCTAATAAATGGTATGGAGAACTTGGAATATGAGGAACGACTCAAGAAACTGGGACTGTTCTCTCTTGAGAAGAGGAGACTGCGAGGTGACATGATTGAGACTTTCAAAATACTGAAAGACATCGACAAAATAGGGCAGGAAAATAAATTATTTACATTGTCCAATGTGATACGGACAAGAGGACGTGGACTGAAGCTAAGGGGTGACAAGTCCAGGACAAATGTCAGGAAGTTCTGCTTCATGCAGCGAGTGGTGGACACCTGAAATGCTCTCCCAGAGGAGGTTATTACGGAATCCACCGTTCTAGGATTCAAAAGCAAATTAGATGCACATCTCCTTACGAGAGGCATAGAGGGATATGGGTGACTGAAACTACATCAGGTGTACACCTGACTGGGCTCCGTGTGTGCAGATCACAGGACTCGATGGACCATGGGTCTGATCCGGAGATGGCAGTTCTTATGTTCTTATAAGAAAGAAGGAGAGCCTGATCAGAAGACAACCAGACCAATATGATTTGAAAAATAATCAGACAAAGGTAGGAAAAATAATTTTATTTTCTGTTTTGTGATTACAATATGTCGGATTTGAAATGTGTATTCTCCCAGAGCTGGTGTTGGACCGCAAACGTGAACTAGGATTTAACAGAGAGAGGAAAAGTATTTTTTGTTTGTTTATTTTGTTTACACCATAGGACCAGTGTGGGTAGGAGAGGGCAAAGGGGGTGAAGACAGTGGCGTACCTAGGGGGGGGGGCGGGGGGGGCGGGCCGCCCCGGGTACCAGCCCTAAGGGGGTGTTCCCGGCCTTGCCGTTCAGTCCCCCGCCACCCCCGAAGGACCGCTCGCCCCACTGACCTTCCTGCACCATCTGTGAAGCAGCCCGCAGCAGGATCGCGAAGTCAGCGTCAGCATCCCTGCGCTGCTTCCTGCGCCGCGATCCCGCCCCACCCTGAAGGCCTGATGCCCCGACCCACCCCGAAGGACCGCTCGCCCCCTTGGCCTCCCCGCACCACCTATGAACAGCCGCAGCAGGATTGCGAAGTCAGCGTCAGCATCCCTGCGCTGCTTCCTGCGCCGCGATCCCGCCCCTCCTCTGACGTCAGAGGAGGGGCGGGACCGTGGCGCAGGAAGTAGCGCAGGGATCGCTGACGCTGACTTCGCGATCCTGCTGCGGCTGTTCATAGGTGGTGCGGGGAGGCCAGGGGGGCGAGCGGTCCTTCGGGGTGGGTCGGGGCATCAGGCCTTCAGGGTGGGGCGGGCGGGCAGGCAAGCAGGCTTTCAAGGGGGAGGGGGTGACAGGCAGGCAGGCAGGCCTTCAAGGGGGGACAGGCCTTCGGGGGGGGGGTGCAGGCCTTCAAGGGGGGCAGGCAGGCCTTCAGGGGGGTGCAGGCCTTCGGGGGGGGGTGTAGGCCTTTGGGGGGGTGCAGACCTTCAAGGGGGTGCAGGCCTTCAAGGGGGGAAAGGCAGGCAGGCCTTCAAGGGGGGGACAGGCCTACAAGGGGGGGACAGGCCTACAAGGGGGGGGGACAGGCCTTCAAGGGGGGGGTGCAGGCCTTCAAGGGGGAGACAGGCCTTCAAGGGGGGGAAAGGCAGGCAGGCCTTCAAGGGGGGGACAGGCCTACAAGGGGGGGGACAGGCCTACAAGGGGGGGGACAGGCCTACAAGGGGAGGGACAGGCCTACAAGGGGGGGGACAGGCCTTCAAGGGGGGGTGCAGGCCTTCAAGGGGGGTGCAGGCCTTCAAGGGGGAGACAGGCCTTCAAGGGGGGGAAAGGCAGGCAGGCAGGCCTTAAAGGGGGGACAGGCCTACAAGGGGGGGGACAGGCCTACAAGGGGGTGGGACAGGCCTTCAAGGGGGGGGACAGGCCTTCGGGGGGGGTGCAGACCTTCAAGGGAGTGCAGGCCTTCGGGGGGGGTGCAGTCCTTCAAGGGGGTGCAGGCCTTCAAGGGGGGGAAAGGCAGGCAGGCAGGCCTTCAAGGGGGGGACAGGCCTACAAGGGGGGGGAGAAGCTACAAGGGGGTGGTACAAGCCTTCAAGTGGGGGACAGGCCTTCGGGGGGGGTGCAGACCTTCAAGGGAGTGCAGGCCTTCGAGGGGGGTGGTGCAGGCCTTCAAGGGGGTGCAGGCCTTCAAGGGGGGACAGGCCTTCAAGGGGGGAAAGGCAGGCAGGCAGGCCTTCAAGGGGGGACAGGCCTACAAGGGGGGGGGGGAGAAGCTACAAGGGGGTGGGACAGGCCTTCAAGTGGGGGACAGGCCTTCGGGGGGTGCAGGCCTTCGGGGGGTGCAGACCTTCAAGGGGGGGACAGGCAGGCAGGCCTTCAAGGGGGGGACAGGCCTACAAGGGGAAGGGACAGGCCTTCAAGGGGGGTGCAGGCCTTCAAGGTGGGACAGGCAGACCTTTAAGGGGGGACAGGCCTTTGGGGGGGGACCAAGATTTAGAAGTACACAGAGGGAAGGGGGTGTTCAAAGAGACATGCATATGCCAAACTTTGGGGGGGGAAGAAATAATGGGTCTGAAAATAGAGGAGAGGGAGAGAGATGATGGACCATGGGATTTAGGGAGGGAAGGAACAGAAAGGGAGAGAAATTGGACACAAGGGATGGTGTGGAGGAGGGATAGAGATACTGGATAGGAGGGTAATTAGGAAAAGAAAGGGAGAGATGGTGGACTCTGGGATGGTGGGGAAGGAGGGAGAGATGCCGGATGAAAGGGTATTTAAGAAAAGGTGGATCTGTGGAGGGAGATGAAAAAAAGGAAAGATACCAGACTTCCTGGGAAGGGAAGGGAAATGGAAAGGGAGGACAGAGTTGGCAGATGGATGGTTAGCATGCAGAAAGAAGGAGACCCTGGCAAGCAAGTTATCAGAAGAAAACCAGAGCCTTGGACCAACAAAATTTGAAATATAACCAGACAACAAAAGGTAGAAAAATTAATTTTATTTTCTGTTTTGTGATTATAACATGTCAGATTTGAAATGTGTATCCTGCCAGAGCTGGTGTTGGACTGCAAACGTGAGCTAGGATTTAACAGAAAGAGGAAAAGTCCTTTTTGTTTCTTTATTTTATTTACACCACAGCGCCAGTGTGGTTAGGAGAAGCCAAAGGGGGTGAAAAAGCTATAAAACCCACCAGGAGTTTTGAAAAAAATCACCCAACTGGGAAGGAAAATCGAATTGAAAAACCAATTCAATAGGGCTGAATCGAATCAAAATTTTTTTTTCCTGTATCTGGCAGCATTAGTTTGCGCTACTGTCTTAGACTTTAGGACCTGGGATTGGGGAGAGATGGCATCCTCAGTACTTTATAATGCAAGTGAAACGAGGATTTGGTCAGACTTTTGAAGGGTCTGCAGAAAAAAAATATTGTATAGGCCGGGGACATGAGACAGCAGGAAATGGGAACTTTTCTTCCTTCTATTTTTGTGAATGGAAAGGCTGAGGATGTCAGAGAGGTCAGTTAAAATATGTGCTTTATAAGAAAATATAATAATGTGTTTTATAAAGTTTATAGCATAGCTGGCCTACCCAGTGAGGTGTTCCTAGTGGTGATGGTGGCAGCGTGTCAATGTGTTGAGAGGAAGAGGTGGTCTGGGAAATTCTGCTGAGCAAACTACGGGCCCATTTCCACCCCCCAGTTAGTCCACTCCACTCAACTGATTCACACACTGAGTGGGTCTTTGGGTGTTGTTTTGGGATCTCTTCCAGTGGTTTATCTCCTTCTGGTCCAAGGAAGGAAACTTTGTTATCCTTAGCATTGACCTACAGAATATGTTTGTAACAGCGCTGCTTGTGTGGCATTAGGCTATGTAGTGATCGAAAGAAAAAAAACAGACCTTTGCACATTTTTGCACTATATGGTGGGTGTATGAGGAGATTCACATTTCCTGCACAGCTAAGTCCATGTGAAGTTACCTTGTGCTGTATTTGACATCTAGCAAGGTCTCTGTTTGAAAGGAAAGATCTAAACTTAAAAATGAAGTGGCCAGAAGTTATGGTAAAAGCAGATAGTGTAGCTGGTTTTAAGAAAGATTTGGACAAATTCCTGGAGGAAAAGTCCATAATCTGTTATTAAGACATGGGGGAAGTGTCTGCTTGCCCTGGATCGGTAGCATGGAATGTTGCTACTCTTTGGGTTTTGACCAGGTATTAGTGTCCTGGATTGGCTACCATGAGAATGGGCTACTGGGCATGATGGACCATTGGTCTGACCCAGTTAGGCTATTCTTATGTTATGTTCTCATCTGTAGGGGCCTTTGTTTTCACTTCTTATTTTAATGTATTTTTTTTCTGGGAACTTATCAGTGTTTTTTATAATGGGAACAAAAATGGAAGAGAATTAATGTGTGTGGAATGGGGGGTAACTAATTTCTTCAGCTAAATAATTCAATCCACTTCAAACAGACATAGGAGAACTTGTGCACCATTCACACACCCTCCAACCAAAAACGTCAAAAGAAAAAAACTGTTCGACAACCTCCTAGCCATTCGAGCTGCAACACTCGACCCCCAACTCTACAACCAATTGATATCAACCACAGACTGCAAAACCTTCAAAAAGAAATAAAAACCCTTCTATTCAAAAAACACATAAAACCGAACTAACACAATCAGAACTGTCCCAAGCATCACCTGCAACTACTCCATATGTACTTCTAATGTCATGACAATTTAGACATAATTTATGTTATGTTATGTTTGGAATAATGGTTACATATATGAGGTTCAATAAAAGAAAATTTTCACTGCCTGTTTCTATTCTGACCATTTATTCCATTTCATGGTTATTGCAAAAAAAAAAAAAAATTTTTTTTACATGGGGGGGGGGGGGTGGGTGTCAAAAAATGATGGGCCCCGGGTGCCACATACCCTAGGTACGCCACTGGGTGAAGAGGCTATAAAATAAACCCACCAGGATGTTTGGAAAAAACCACCCAATTGGGCAGGAAAATCAAATCGAAAAATCGATTCAATAGGCTGAATCGAATCAAAAATTATTTTTTTTTTACTGAATTGGGCAGCACTACTGTCAACCATAACACCTAGGAAACAAAAACACATTCAGAAAAGAGCACACTAGCATAAGAACATCCTCTTTCTAGCAGTGGTCAATCCAGATCATAAGAATCTGGCAAAATCCCATGCTAGTTAACACTAGGGATAAGCAGTGATTTCCTCAGGTTAATTTTAATAACAGTTTCTGAACTTTTCCTCCAGGAATTTGGCCAAACTTTTTTTTTAAACCCAGCTATACTAACTGATTTTATCACATCCTTAAACATCAAGTTCCAGAATTTAAATATGCTTTGAGTGAAAAAATATTTTCTCCAATTTATTTTAAATATGGGCCCTTTTTATCAACCTGTGGTAGAGCATTTTAGTGCAGGCTGAGGTAAATGCTTCAGTGCTCATAGGATTGAATGAGCATTGGATCATTTAATTCACTGGCCCATGCTAAAACGCTTACCCCCAAATTCTGTATACGACGCCTTGCATTGTGTGTGTGTGCAAATCAATGTGCACAGCCAGTTTGCACACTGAGCTTAATTGTTTAATAAGCCTAATCAGTGCTGATAATTGACAACTAACATGTGCCAGTTTTAGTGTATGACTTTGAAAAGGGAATGTGGCCAGGGAAGAAGCATGGGCAGCTCACGGGCTTTCATAAGAACATAAGAGCTACCTTACTGGGACAGATCGCAGGTCCATTAAGCCCAGTATCCTGTTTCCAACAGTGACCAACAAAGGTCATAAGTAGTGTTGCCCCATTGCTGATTCGAATCAATTCACTGATTCACTTCAGAGAATCAACTCTAATCAATTCATTGTCCAAGAAAATCAGGCTTACCGATTCAGCAACCCCCACCCCGGTAAGACCTGACATCAAGGTTTCAAGGTTTTATTAAAATTTGATTTAATCGCTTATCTGATTTCTAAGCGAGTTTACAATATATATATATATATATATAAAAAAAGAGCATGAACATAATAAAAATGCCTCTGAGGCCTCCTAAAGCAGTGGAGGCGGCGCTCTGAATGGGTTGCTTCATGGCCTTCCCCACAAGGGCCTTCTCTCTACTGCATCACTGATGACATCAGTGACGTGGCAGAAGGAAGCCCTAGTGGGACAAGCCGCAAAACAGCCTAGAGCTGCTGCTGCTGCTCTAGGAGACCTCAGAGGTATGTCAGGTCTCGCAGTGGGATGGTTGGTGAGGGGGATGGGAGGAGAGAGGAAGAATTGGGGTGGAGGAGAAGAAGGGAGAGATGAAACAAAGAAAGGGGTGAGAGGGAGAAATCCTTCATAAAGGAGAGGGAGACATGCATGGAGAAGAGAGAGAGAGAAATGTTGGACATAGGGTAGATGGCAGGGAGAGATGGTGCATGGGGAAAGAAATGTTGCACATGATAATGGAGGGGAGGAAAGGAGAGATGCTGCATGGAGGGGAATAGAGAGGTTTGACCCAGGGCACAAGGCAGAGAGAGAGAGAGAGAAATGGTAGACAGTGGGAAAGAAACATATGTTGTATATGGCAGTGGAAGGTAGAAAAAAATACAGTGGAACCTTGGTTTATAAGCATAATTCGTTCCAGAAGCAAACCAAATTGCTCGTATATCAAAGCGAGTTTCCCCATAGGAAATAATGGAAACTCGCTTTAATATGTTCCCCCCCCCCCGAGGCCAACGGCGCTGCTCCCTCCCCACTCGCAAAGACCCCCCTCCGTGCAAACCAGCACCCCTTGCCCGAACAACTTAAACTTATCCCCCCCGTCTGGCACCGGCACACAGCCCACAGGATGTGATGATGCCGCTAGAAGATCTTCCTGCTTCGGCCGGCCTTGAGCATGCATCTGCGCGTGCTCAAGGACTTCTAATTCTCCCTCTCACTGAAATGCATGCTGTTTCCCCTCATTTGCATGCGCAGATCGGATCTGATTGGAGGATGATCGGCTACAAGGTTAGTGAATCGGGTTGGAGGAAAATCGGGTCACAAAGTAGTCGGGGCTTAGTGAATCTAGCACTTAGATAGCAATTCAGGCTTTAAAAAACTAAGGCTGGTTATGAGCAGACTTGCATGGTTTGTGTCCCATATATGACAATTCAGTTTAGGATGGGCTTGGGAGGGCTTCGAAAGAAACTCCAGTGATTTGGAATATGAGGATAGTGCTGGGCAGACTTTTTTATGGTCTGTATTCTGCAAATGACAGGATAGTTTGGATAGGCTGGAGTGAGCTTCGACGGCAACTCCAGTAGTTGGAACCTAAGGACGGACTTCTTTGGTCTATGTCCCAGAAATGTCAAAGAAAGGCAATTTAATTATGAATTAATAATGCATGTGATTCTTGGGCAGACTGGATGGACCATTCAAGTCTTAATCTGTCATCATTTACTATATTACAAGTTAGGTGCAGGGATTTAGGCCTGGTTTTCCTTGGCCTAAATGGGTGCGCCTAAAAGTTGTGATATGCACTATGGCCCATAGTGCAATTCTATAAGGTACATGTACCTTTTTATAGAATCACACTAAGTGCCATTGTAGTCGGTGCTGATATTTTAGGTGCCATATATAGAATACTGTATGACATGTTAAGCAAATTCGACCACGTCTCACCATTTTTGTTCAGGTTCCACTGGCTTCCGATAATCTCCAGAGTCCACTTCAAATGTGCTTGCCTCACTTTCAAGATCCTACACGGTATCTTCCCTCCCTTCATTCCTCTAACCCCAATTCCACCAGATCACCCAAAAACTGAAACTTGCCTTTCCCTCTCTAAAAGGCGTTTCTCTTATAGGAAAACTAGGTTCTTCCCTCCCTTTCAGAATCACTGAGCTCTGGAACAACCTTACCTCCCCTCTTAGGAATCTGAGCTCCCTCCTACTCTTCCGAAAACATCTGAAAACCTGGTTATTCTCAAAAATGTAACTCTTCCTCCCTCTCTGGTTATTCTAGTCCTCTAAATTTTCTCTTCATTTTGCCTCTTCCCTCTACTGGAGTTCCTTTCTACCCTAACTCTTGTTAACCGTGTCGAGCTTTACGAATGTAGAGATGATGCGGTATACAAACCTAAGGTTTAGTTTACTTTGTGAAAGAATAAACAATTAATTTGGGTTTATCTGTTCCACTTCACTCAGGATTTTATAGACTCTATCATATTTCCCCTTAGCTGTCTTTTCTCAGAACTGAAGAGCCTGAGCCTCCCTAGCCTTTCATCTTCATTCCATGTCCTTAATCATTTTTGCCTACTTTATCTGTACCT
This sequence comes from Geotrypetes seraphini, assembly GCF_902459505.1. Taxonomy (NCBI): domain Eukaryota; kingdom Metazoa; phylum Chordata; class Amphibia; order Gymnophiona; family Dermophiidae; genus Geotrypetes; species Geotrypetes seraphini. The sequence continues at coordinate 267,038,298 of NC_047085.1, read as the reverse complement.
TTTCTTACTCTACTATATCCTTTTTGAGATGTGGTGACCAGAATTGGTGCAATATTGAAGATGTAGTTACATTGTAGACTGATAGAGAATAAAACAAAACAATCATGATTTCTTTATTCCTTTCCTAATAATTCCTATCATGCTGTTTGCTTTTTGGGCCACTGATGTGCACGAAGCAGAAGATTTCAATGTGTTCTCCACGATGATACCTAGATACTTTTTTCTGGGTGGTGATTTTTTTATGTGAAACCTAGCAGTGTGTAGCTATTATTTGGGTTATTTTTCCTATATGTGTCACTTTACACTTGTCCACATTAAAATTTCATCTTCCCTTTGGATACCCAATTTTCCAGTTTCTAAAGGTCCTACTGCAATTTCTCATAATCTAAATGTGATTTAAAAATTTTGAATAATTTTGTGCCATCTGCAAATTTGATCACCTCGCTTATTGTTCCCATTCTCGGATAATTTATAAATATCTTAAATAGCACTGGTCCCAGTATATATCCCTGAAGTACTCTACTATTCATCTTCCTCTATTGAAAGAATTGTCCATTTCTTATCATCCTGCCAGAAGAGAGGATTATATCTCCTTACAAGTAGAGGGAAGCAGAGAATACTAACATATCAGTGACATGATTGCCCTGGTACCAGCTAATATGTTCTGTCTCCAACAGATGGTGGAAATTGGAATATTGCAGCAAGTTCATTAGGTCTGTATCACTAGGGTGCAGTCCACAGCCTGCAGCCCTAGACATAGAACTTAGACTATGATTCATTCCTGGGGATCATCGACCATAGACCTTCTCTTGGTCGAGCATAGAGAGGGGGGCCGACCCTCAGTGACCCACAGATTACTTGTAAGGCTGACTTGCTGGCCCACAGGCCTCTTCTACTGGGGGGATATGTACGTTATTCTTTCAGCTTTGCATGGTTCCCCCCCCCCCCTCCTCCAGCCCTGTTTTCTGCTTTTCTTCTGTCCTTGGAGCCTTTGGTGCAAATCTCTACTCTGTGGGCTTCAGTTCTGCTGGATAGGTGAGGGTAGCTGTTGGGCCAGCAGGGGTGAGTAGATGGCTTAAGGGGGTCTACTAATTTCCCCGGTGTCACTCTTATTTGAAGATAGCCTGCCATGAAACAGAAAAAAAAAGCTTGTTTTATTTGATGGATTTGTGCTGTAGTGGCACGGGATGCACAATGCCTGGGTGCAAGGAAGACTCCTGCCTCAGAAGTTGCAGTTTCATGGTCCTAGTTGGCTCTTGGTGGATGGAGAGGCCAGATTATGAGATGTATAGGTATTTCTCACATGGTGGCACTGTTAATGCAAGTGCTGCAGTGTAGTTGGTCTGGTCTGCTTCAGCCCCGGTTCATTGTTGCAGTTCAGTTGGTAGTGCAATCTAGACTGAGTCTCCAACAGGCAGCTTTTTTGGCAGTCCTTGGGCCACCTTACAGAGAAGCTCTATGGCAGGAGTGCTATTGACTTCATACTGTTTATCCACGAGATAAGTCTATATGCTGCAATACCATGGCATGGGGTGTGGTGGATCTATGATGTTGATGAAGGCTATGGCTTCCTGTTGCTCTATGCATGCTGTTGCTCTGAGGTTTCCTGCATGGCATTGCTTCATGGCTGATGCATGTAGTAGCTCTGCAAAGATGCCTGCATGCTGGTTGCCAGGTAATTTAGCAGCATAGTTGAGCTCTTTTAGTACATTTATATGGTATAGCTACATAGTGATGGATGCAGTATTTGAGAAATGTTGGGGACAACTGCTGTGGTTTGATATGCTGCAAGAATGAAATTGATCTGTGATAAGGAGCCACTGGCTGATTCTAGTGCTGCAGCACTTCTTACACAGATGATGAATTACTTAAAAGCCAATATTCTCAGCCTTCATCTGCTGGTCAAAGGACAGAGCCCATTCATCTGGGCTTGTCTAGCAGGATTCAAGGAAAGGAAACTGGCAGATAAAAACAATTTCACCTTTAACTCTACTCTCTTATTTCCATCTTAAGTACAATAGGACATTCCTTGGCTTTTTTATTTCCTCAGAGTTCTCTCATAGTATGCCTTCATTTTACAAGTCCTATTCGTATTCTATACTTGCATAAACATCTAAGCACCAATTTTACAAAGACAAGATATGAACATATCAAACCCAAGTGCATGCAAATGGCAAGATGGCTGGACATGCTTTGAGTGGGACAGGGGTATGGCTGTCAGAAGTTACATCTACCACCAAGCTCATTTAGGATTTGCTAAACAGCTGCTATTAGCATCACTTCACTGGAAGGATTGGGGGAAACTAGTCACTGACAGCTTTGGAATAATAACAAGTTATGTTTCTAATGCCTCAAAGATAACTGGTTACATGCCAGCACATATCAGTTATTTGCTGGTTTTGAATCTGTCAATATTACATACACTTCTCCCTCGTCATTCGCGGGGGATACGGGCAGAGCCGGATTGCGAATGCCGAAAAACCGCGATTATCCGGCTCTGACCCACCCCCACCTCCCTGCCACCTTCCCGGCCTTACCTGGTGGTCTAGAGGGTTTTCGGGGCAGAAGCGATCTTCCTATGCTCCTGCCCCTTGCAGATCTCCATCAGGAAATGGCTGTAGAGAGTTCCCGACGTAGTCTTGAGAGACTACGGGAACTCCCATATATACATATATACATTTCTATTTTATTTCATAATAGGAATACATAATTTAATTCTTAAATTCTAGTGAAACTTGAAATATGCTTACCTGTATATCTCATTATCCCAGGACAAGCAGGCAGCCTATTCTCAACCTGTGGGTGACGTCATCCATGGAGTCCCGATGTGGACAGCTTCACAAGCTGATTTACTTTGCAGAACTTAGAAAGTTCACGACTGCTGCATTGTGCATGCGCGAGTGCCTTCCCACCCATGCAAGGGCGCGCGTTTCCTCAGTTCTCTATTTTCCGTGAAGCCGAGAAGTTGTGTTTTCAACGCTCTGCGCTAGACTTGATTCTAAAGTTCATGCCTACTCTCACTGCGGCTTGTGCTTTCTTTTACAGGGTCGCTGTGTTTCTTGCGCGTTTTTCTTTTTCAATTAAAAAAAACAACAAAAAACTCCAAAACTTTAATTTTATTCTTTGTCATGGCAGGGCCTGCTTTGCGACCTCTGCCGCCGGTTTTTGATTTTGCGGAAGCCATTTCCTGCCTATGTCCAGGCTGGTCACGGGCTTCAAAAAGTACACAATCTCCCTCACTGACCCACATAGGTGGTGTATTCAGCGTTTGGGACCTGACCATTGCCCGGAGTCGTGTACTCGCTGTGCTACCCTTCAACCTCGAACCCGCAAGCGTTGTCGAGTTCAGGTGAAAATGCTCTTTGGCGGTATGGATCCCCTTGCCCTGGTCTCAACTTCAACCTCACATCCAGTTAAGCTTACCGGGGTTCCGCCTTCTACCGCGGCCTCGTCTTTGATCAAGCCTGCCTCGTTTGATGGTACCTCATCCTTGAGCAAATCTGCTAAGTCTTCACATGATGAGACGCTTGCCTCGCTGCCTCCCTTAGGTCAGGTGCCAGCAGTGGTCATCAAGCTGCCTAAGAAGCATGTCTCCAAGTCAAAGAGCCGTTCTTCATCTTCTTCCTCGGAGGCTGTGGCTCCACCAACAGTCCCAGATCCTCCAGTCTCAGAGTCACGCTTGGAGGCTCTGATCCAGACCATTTTGGACCGGCAGTTGGGCAGTATTCTAGCCAAACGTATTGCTGTCTCGACTCTGCTTCCTGCGGTCCAACCTGAGCAAGCAGTATTACAAGGAGTCGAGTCCTTGGGAGTACCTTGAGAGGAATCCACACTTAGTGTGCAAGGAGTCGATTCTTTGTGAGTGTTTCATCTGGGGCATAAGCACGCTAATCAAGGAGCTGAGTCCTTGGCAGTGCCTCGAGATGCCTCGACACCAGGAACTCAATCTCTAGTGGTGTCTTGATCTCCAGCCTCCAGCCCTCATTCCTCGCATAAGGTATCGCCCTTCCCGAGGCATAGGGCAAAGACTCCTCAACTTTCTTCTCAATGAGACCTGCCTGGTTCAAGGCACAGCTCTCCACACCAGTCGAGGCATCCATCGAGGCATAGATCCTCTTCTCGAGACACACCTCGTCTTTCTACACCTCGAGGTTATTCGAGGCTTTCTACTCCGAAGTTGAGAACGCCTCCTCCATCTGCTTCTCATGCAAGGGATTCTTCTCCCAGTGAATCGTCTATACCTGCATATTCAGGTCTCAGGTGTGAGTACTCCAGGGAAGCTTCACTCTCATTCTCTGCTCTTCGAGGCCACCTTCCCCCTCGAAGTCAGCTTACCTTGGAACAGATATCCTTCTCTACTTTTCTACGTCAAATAAGTAAGGAACTCAAGATAAATTTGGACTCTAATTCCATTTACACTACTGAGTATTTAGAAGAGATGGGCATGTCTCGACCTCCTGCAGAGTCTCTTAAAATACTGATTAATAGACTTCTTTCTGAAACTTTCAAGAGGAACCTTGAAACACCTTATTCCATTCCTGCTGTTTCAAGCAAGCTGGAATCCCGTTACAGAATGGTCCATTGCAAGGGCTTCGAGAAGTCTCAATTATCGCATCAATCCCTTCTCGTGGAGTCTTCTTTGAAAAGGAACAACCTTTCCAAGGTGTATGCCACTGTCCCTTCTAGAAAAGAGGGCAGGCTGGATGCTGTTTGTATCAGAATTCTTTGATGGCAACCAGGGTTTTGAATTATAATTTTATCTTTTCTTATTTCAAGCATTTGGTTGACACACTGCCTGCTTATTTCAAGTATGTTCCTCAACACCATCTTACAAGTTCTCAGAATACCATTACTACCCTGAATCAACTCCGCATGCATCTCCTTCAATCTTCCTATGATGCATTTGAGCTTTCCTCGAAGGTCACCACCTTCTCAGTGGCCATTCGCTGGCTTACCTGGCTTCGCACTGTAGACATGGACCCTAATCTACAGGATCGCCTCCCAACATCCCTTGTCAAGGCAATGACTTGTTTGACTCCATCGAGGAAGCCACTAAGAAGTTCTCTATACATGAGAAGTCATTTGCTTCCATCATTCGTGCTAAGCCTAAGCCTTCCACCTCTAAGGGTTTCAGAAAGTAGTGATTTTTACATTCCTGATCAGGTGACAGATCAAAAGCCATCAAGGCGCTTTCTTAGGTTTACTGGTTGCTTGTACTAGCTGTTCATGTATTCTCCTGTGCAATGACATCCAAGAGTGCCAGCAGCAGTATTTTGTGGGTAAAAATGAAGATTACAATCTGTACTTTTAATCCGAGTCTTTTCCTTCCTATTTGTCTATTTTTTATTTTTTTTTACTGTGTACTAAAATAACTTAACATCTGATGCTCTTGCAGTCTTTATGACTGCCACATTTTAAAATCTGTTAGATTCAATTCAATCATTGCATCCATCTTGTACCCTTCTTTTTACTACTTAACTATTTCTGCTATTCCTGGCTGGGTTTGTTTTCTGTGGAGTCTGGTTCTTTTTTTTTTATTGGGTTTCGAGCTCCCCCAGCTTGTACAAACCTCCATAAATGCATTTTCTTCAGATTTTTTGTCACTCTGAAAATGTCAGTCAAATTGGTACTGTAAATAGTTTCATAATTTCTTCTAAGATTCAATGGGGAACTCAGTGGTAGGGTACTTGGAACAGATGAACCAGCTATTGAATTTTATGAACAGTAAAAGATAGCAATTGGTCTAGGTAATTTGTTGTTTGTGAATGTATCAGCAAAAAAGGCTGCCTTTACAATATAAAAGAAAGATCCTGAGGATGAGTGCTATCTTTAAGGCTGGGAAACAAGATGGGGAGGGGGGGGGGGTCTATTTTTTCACAAGATTCTCTATCTCTTAAGAAAGACAGAATAGATGGAATTTCCTTTTCTGTCTGACTGCTGAGATTGGGGTAAGGAGAGGGGCTGCAAAATTCTGCTTGTGAACAATGAGGAACAGTGCCTGGATATCTTAAAAACAATCAGGTTGCTGAGATGGCTGCATGGTATGAGGAGAGGCTGCATTGCTGCAAAAGTCTGGGTGTATAAAACCTAGCATTTCAGTAGATTCTGCTCTCTTGCATTTCGGTGTTTTCTATGTACTATTAACTAACTGAACCTTTTAACATTGACACTTATCTTTAAAATTCAGAGATGTTGGAGAGAAGCAAGATGGCTGCGGTGCAGTGAGGACACTTGCAACTCGTTCTCCTACCGAAATTCTTTTGTTCCTGTTTATAGGGGCTACCTTATCTTAATGCCTAAGAGAAGGGGAAGAGCGGCTGCCACAACCCGGCAGCCTGAGCACACCTCGTGAGGGTAGGAGACGATTGACAGCTTCTTTGCATCTTCCCTTCGGGGTGAACTGGCTTTGCTGAGTCGGAGGGAAGTCTCGGCGTTTTGGAGCGAGGTATCGCTTAGCCCAGTAGGAACAGTGCCTCCCCAGCAGCCACAAGAGAGGAAAACTAAAGCGGCTCAGAAGGTACAGGAAGCAGCTTCCCTTGCTGAGCTGGAGAGCTCACTAGCGTCCCAGGTCTCTCAGGCAGAGACATCAATTATGGAGAAGAGTTGGCTCCAGCAGTTGGAGGACAAATTCCAGCAGTTCCCCTGTTGGTAAGGCCAGCGGAGTTTACTTTGGAGTCTATCTGGACGGCTTTAGACTCACTTTATAAATTGTGTGCAGGAACCCTACCTCTGGCTAATGCACAGGAAAAATGAATTGATTCTCATCAGGAAGGAATAAAGTTTCTGAAAGAGTGGACCGCTTGGACCAAATGGGTTCAAGGGTTACAGAAGACTCAAACCACCTTAATGCAAGATAAACTATTGCTAATAAGGAAAGTTGAAAATATGGAAAATTACACTAAAATGTTGAATCTGAGAATACTTAACTTTCCTAAAGTTCTAGCAATGTCTCCTAGAGATTTATTTTATAAATTTCTTAAGGAATAATTTAAATACCCAGAGACTGGTTTTCCACACTTGCATGGAATATATTACCTTCCAGTATCTAAGAAGGCTTCTCAGCCTGAGGTCTTGCCTGACCCATCGAGTCCAATGGACTTAACAAGAATATTGGAAGCCTCAGAGGATGAAATCATCTTACACTACACTTCTGGTAACTTTTGTCTTTCAACAGGACAAAGAGGCACTTTTTAGGCTTAAAAGAAGTGACCTTTATGGACTCTTAAGATCTCCATGTTCCCAGACATTTCAAAGTTAACTCAGACCAGAAGGAAAGGGTTCCTACAATTGAGACAATCCGTACTCTCTTTGGAAGCTACATTTCAGCTTAGATACCCTTGTAAATGTTTGATCCTTTTGGATCAACATTCATATGTTTTTTTTTAATGACCCCTCTCAGTTACAGTTTTTCCTAGAAGGAAAAATTCCTTCCAGTGCCTCCACTATGACGTAGATCCTTAAAATAATGTAGAAGATGTAATGCTACACTAATGATTTTCTTTATATTCTTGTTAAATATCAGATTCCATGATAGATTGTGAATTATAATCTATATATATTCACTATACATATATATATATATAGAGAGAGAGAGAGAATGAATATATAGATTATATAATTCACAATCTATCATGGAATCTGATATTTAACAAGAATATGTATATAGTATAAGAGAGACTTTAAATATACATTAAACAGGAATATATATATATATATAAATAAAGGTTTGTGGCCATCAGATTTAACTTGCTCAGACATGTTGGGAATGAAAGCTTGCACATTATTCCAGGCTTAAACTGAGATATTTCAAGGGTTCACATTTCAAATTACTCTAATCAGTGACACTTGAATATTATTTTGTATTTTTTTGTATTTTCTCATACAGCCTCACAAAATAAAATAAAAAAAAGTTCTTTCTACAGAGAAAGCATAACTAATTTTTTTTTCAGAGTTCTATAAAACATGTTTGTTTTGCACCTTATTCCAGACTGCTAATTTTTTTCATCGGGAAGATGTATGAGAGGAAGGGAAGGAGAGGGAATTCTTCTAGGCAGCTGTGCCCTCATGATGAGGTCTTAAGATATGAGAAGAGATGGAGGGAGAGTCTGCATGGGCTCTGTTTTTGCTGCCACTTTTTTCCATCAGGAAAATGTATGTGATGAGGAGAATCCACTGCGCTTTCTTAGAACTCGCTGTGTCTATCTGTGTATGAGAGGAAGGCTTTGGCATTTTCTGCCAAAGATGCTAAGAAATTGGTAACTGTTCTGTGTCTATGCTAGTGCTGTAAAACCATCACAGAGCCAGAGAGAAAAAAAAATTCAGTCCTGCACAAGGAGATGTTCTTTAAGAAAACCAAAAAGATTGCAGAGGTGATGTACAAAATGCCAAGTCTTTTATTTGAATCAATAAACAATTTGTATCCAAAGAAGATGGTTCACTTTAGGTTTGAGACCTGGACCCGACATGATCCATGTTTCGAAAAACACTTCTTCCTCAGGGGTACTATTGAAAAATGACTCGTGTGTGTGTTTTGAAATGCTTGGTATGAGAAAGAATTTGTATTGTGCTCTGTACTGATTGAAGTCATTGGACAATTGATCAGGAAGACTTGACTAGATGACCAGCACAAAGAGGGACAGAGCACACCAAACACAATACAGCAAAAAAAGCACAAAGGGCATCAATGAATAGGAACTTTTCTTCAATTACCCAGCAAGAGCCATGTTTCGGTGTACAACACCTGCCTCAGGGGTCGGCCAATGACCAAAATTGATTACCACACTTCATGGATCAGAATCAGTCCTAAAGTCCGAGCACAGAGAGCAATCTCTTAGCCCTGTTTTGCTTCAACAAGAAAGTGTAATCTAAGTGAGAAATAATAAGAGCATGAAGAAGGACTTCTCTGAGATGATTTAGCAAGGAACGATTGTACAGGAAGAAACTGGAGAAGAAGAAAAAATTTTCTCACTAATCTCCCCCTTATCAAGCTACGCTGCTGAGCAGCATGAGCTAAATGCTGAGCCACCCATAGGAATAGAATGGGCGACTTGGCATTTAGCTTTTCTACTACTGCTGCTAATCATTTCTTTCCTTCCTTAGCAACAGCAGCAGATGAATCCAGAGACTAGTAGGGATAGCACACATCTACTAGCAGTTGGAGATAGAGAAACTGATTAACAGGTGATCCTATTGACTGGCACGCCTCCTGTATCTTCAGTATGCTCTATCTCCAGCAGGCGGACGGTCGCTATTCAACTAGCTCCTGAATTCTGACTGTGACTGGGCAATTGCTTTTCTCTGGTTGAGGTTTCTATTTTGTGTCTGGCTGAATGGTGCTGGCTTTAGGGGTTATACCTGGGCCCCCCAGGTCCCTTCCTCATCCTCCCTCCAGTGATAGAGGGTCTGACTTGGTCTCTATTTTTTTTTTCTTCTTTCCCTTAATGTAAAAAAAAAAAATAAGGAGACCACATTTACTGTTCAGCATTTCTGCTCTCATAGTGCTGAGCAACCGGCATTTACCGGCATCTACAAGTCCTAGCAACGGAAGTTATTCAGTTTACTTCATAGTGCCCAAGAATGTGGGATTGGTCAGACCAGTAATGGATCTCATACGGGTAAATTAGTTTCTCATAGTTAGACATTTTGGAAAGGAAACTGGGACGTAGGTCATTACAGCAGTTCAACCGGAGGAGTTCCTGACAGCCCTTGATCAGAGAGAAGATTATTTACATATTGCCATATGGCCACTGCATTAGTGGTATCTTCGCATGGCTGTCTGTGGGCAGTGCTATCGGTTTCGCCAGATGCCATATGGCCTTGCCACGGCTCCACTAACATTTTCAAAGGTGATGGTGGTAGTGGTGGCATTTTGTCGCAAAGAGGGGATTCAGGTACATCAGTTTTTGGACGACCAGTTGATTTGGGCATCTTCCAGACAGTACAATTTGACAGTGCCACAAATGGGTGTTTACTCTTCTTCAATCTTTGAGTGGATCTTCAAATTGCCAAAGAGTTCTCTTATCCTATCCCAATCATTGGAACATCTTGGGGTGGGGGGGGGGGGGGTTGTTAGACAGAAGGTGGGGAATGTGTTTCTTCCCAGAGACCGGGGCGACAAGTTACCATCTCAGGTTTGCCTTCTTCAGTCACCCCAGACCAAGAGTATGGGATTATATACAGGTTCTAGGATCCATGGTGGCGATTATGAAAGTGGGGCTTTGGGCTCGCTTTAACATGAGAATGCTGCAGAAGTCGCTTCTGTTCCAGTAGATCCCAGTATCTGTAGGCTGAAATCATAGTATCTAGTGAACTCCTCAAGCATAGCTCAGTATAAATTGGTGGCTTAGCGAAATTAATCTGTTTGTATTCATGCCATGATCATTGCTGGACTGTCTCATAGTCACCAAGGATGCCAGTCTGTTGGATTGGGGGGCTCCATGCCTTCAATCCTCAGCGCAAGGAGTCTAGTCTCATCAGGAGGATCAGTCCTCGCTCAATCTTCTGGGTTGTGGACAATCAGGCTAGTGCTTCAGATGTTTCAGGCCATCATTCACAGTTGTCCAGTTAAGGTCTTTTAGGACAGTGTCATGGCAGTGACAATTTTTCAAAAGCCACGGAGGTACACAAAGTCCTCAGTTGACGCTCGAGGCAATGGTCCTGCTTTGGTAGAAGGTAGCTCATTTTCCTCTTTTCTTGGTGGTTCACTTTGAGGGACAAGAAAAATGTTTAAACAGACTTCCTAAGCAAGAATCTTCTCCATTCTGGAGATTGGGAACTGTCTGTTCAGGCATTTCAGCTCATTGTGTAGAGGGGAGATCTCCTAGAACTAGACCTCATGGCCTCGTCTCCAACTGCAAGCTTCCTTGGTTCTTCAGCAGAAATAGAGTAGGAGTCAGAGGGAGTAGATGTGTTGGCTCTTTACTTGCCTCTGGGTTGTCTTCTTTAAGTGTTTCCTCTTGACCAATCATTCGAGGTGTGTTCCATCTCATGACTCGCTTTCACGGAACGATGATCCTGGTGGCTCCTGTTTTGCCGCGCCGTCCATAATATGCAGATCTGAGGAGTTTGTCAGTGGGCGGTACCTCCAGGTTTGCTAACCCGGGGGTTGATCAATATGGAACGTCGTCCCACTTTGTTGGTACGGCCTAGTTATTGAAAAATCATGACTGAGGCAAAAGGGTTATTCGGAGCAGGTTATTTCTACTCTTCTCCAGGCAAAACAGACGTCTACATCTGCGGATTACGCTAGCATCTGGAGAGTTTTCGATTCTTGGGTAGTTCTCAGACAATTTCGCCCTTCCAGACTTTTCTCTTTCTTGTATTCTTTCTTTTTTGAACAAGGGTGTAGCCAAGGTGCTTGGCGTGTAATTCCCTTCAGTTTCAAGTGGCAACCATTGATGGTTACAGGGACCGGGTGTCTCACTCTGCTTGCTTCTCAGTCTGCTGTAGTTTGGTTTCTGAAAGGAGTACAGCATTTTCGTCCATCTGTTAAGAAATACTGTCCGGACTAGAGTCTTAAGATAGTTCTTGGAAGTTTACAGAAGGCCCCATTTGAACCTTTGTCTAATGAGACTCTAAACAATGTGACATTGAAAATGGTATTTCTTGTGGCCATAGCTTCAGCCCAGTGAGTTTTCTGAGTAGCAGGCATTGTCCTGCAGGGATCCTTTTTTGCGGTTTACAGATTCTAGGATGTCAGTTCGGACTGTACCATCATTTCTTCCTCAGGTTGTATCAACCTTTCATGTCAACCAGTTTCTCTTCTTTTTTGCTTTCTGGGAGGAGGACTGGGGGGGACGTGATTCTCTGCACTGCATTTCATAGATGTCCCTAGGATGATTCTACACTATCTGCAGGTTACTAATGTCTTTTGACGTTCAGATCACCTCTTTGTTTTATTCGCGGGTCACAAGAAAGGTATGGCAGCGTCCAAAGCTTCCATTGTTCAATAGGTCAAGCAGACCATTGCTTCTGCTTGCTTAAGGGCAGGAAAGCGGTTGCTGGGAAAAACTTCATGATCATTCCACCAGAGTGATGGCTATTTCTTGGATTGAATCCAGAAGTTTTTCCTTGGAGGTAATTTGTCATGCAGCTACTTGGTCTTCTATGAATACTTTTTTCTAAGCATTATTGGTTGGTTCTGGTAGCGTGTGCGGAGATTGCTTTCCACCCAGATTGAGGATTGTTTTGATACATCCAACTAGTCTTTGGATTCATCTGCTACTGTTGCTAAGGAAGGAAAAATTATGTTTTTACCTTTTAATTTTCTTTCCTTTAGATGCAGCAGATGAATCCAGAGCCCTACCCTTTCTGGATATTGACTGTCAGTTTATCTTTCACAAGTTTCAGAAGTTTTGTTATGGTTGGTAGTTGTATTCTATGTTATTATCTTTGCACTTTGTTATGGGAAAGAAGTTTTTTTTACATGCTAAGTATATTATTGGATATTACTGATTCCAGATACTTGGGCAAGGAGCAATACTGAAGATACACAAGCTGTGCCAGCCAATAGGACCACCTGTTAGTCAGTTTCTCCATCTCCACCTGCTGGTAGATGTGTGCTATCCCCACTAGTCTCTGGATTCATCTGCTGCGTCTAAAGGAAAGAAAATTAAAAGGTAAGAACATAATTTTTCCATAGTGCTACTAGACATACACGGCGCTTTACATCAAAACACAGAAGAGAGAGTCCCTGCTCAAGAGAGCTTACAATTTAGTCAAGTCATACAAACTGGACAAGAAGGTGCACCAATACACTTTGCTCAAGTGGGGGAACTACAGTTGGAATGATAAGACATATATTGGTGCTTAGAAGGTGGGTTGGAGTTTGAAATTGAAAGCATCTTCAAAGAAGTGGGCTTTGAGTCTAAATTTGAATACTGCCAGAGACAGAGCTTGACTGATCGAGTCAGGCTTTTTGTTCCAGGCATATGGTGCAGTTGCAGCAAGGTAGGAGGGATTTAGTCTGGAGTTGGCAGTGCAGCTTGATAAAAGAGAGGGTAAGTTAATTATTTGTAGTTCAAATGAAAGTTTTTGGTCAATAACAATACAAAGGTATTTAAAATTAAGTACTGCCTTACTTTCACAATTATTGATAATTGGGGCCAGAGGGGCGTGCACAGAGACTATCTGTAGTCTAGGTAGCCATGATCGTAACCATTATTAAGTTTAAGATGATTTATACATAACCAGGAGATCCTTTTACTAAAATGTATTAGGTTCTAACATGCTTAATGCACCTAAAAATGGAGTAATGCAGGATGTGCTCAGGCATCCTGTGGCAGCTTCAAAATGTGCACATACTACCATCTGAGGCAGATGCCCTACTAAATTTAAGTCTACCACTCTCACTGGCAGTGATGATCCCGCATGGCCCTATCTTATTTTAGACCAGTTGGCGCAAGTGACATTGAAGACATAAAAAGAATACAGTAGACTCTCAGTTAACCGGCACCCATGGGGATTGATAGATGCAGGATAAATGTAGTTTCGGGTTGCTTGACAGTTACTATTAAAAATAGGTCTAACTAATACTATACCACACCATAAACTGTTCCAGACAAACTACTGGACATGTGGTAGGCAAAACGTTGGTGTACTCAGGTGTAGCATGCCAAGTTTACGCTCAAATTTCTGCCAGAAATTGAGTTTATTTTCATTTATATTTAAAGTATTACAGCATTTCTTAGATTTTTTTATCTGTTTGCTTGAGAGTTCTAGTTGCTTGAATTCCAGTTAACAGAGAATCTACTGTATATCTATTGTGCAGCCATTTATTAAAAATTACCACATGAGCACTTATCACTACCCATTTTGCAGGTGGTTGAGGGCTCACAAAGTATCCCTGTGCTAACCAGTAAGTATGCAGTAATATAGGTGCATTAACTGGTTAGCATAGAAAGGCCCATTCTCTGTCCTGACACATTCCTTCAAACACAAAATACAGGCAATCCCAGGGTTAAGAACGTGTTCAGTTTTTTAAACTGTTCTTAATTGAATTTGTATGTAACTCAGAACCTGTACAGCACACAGTCTATAAAAACATTAAACATTAAAGAATCAGTCTTCACAATAAAGTACTATAATTTAAATAGAAAGAAAAGATAGGAGGTTTACACTTTTGTTCTTCATTCGTCCCACTGCTCCCTCTCTACCACCACATCCAACATTTCTCCCTCTCATCTCTCTTCCCCATGTATCTGTACCCTACGCCTCTCCCATCACCATGTCCAATATTTCTCTCTCCTTCACTATGCCGAACAATTCACCACTTTCTTCATTTCCCCATATACACCATCTCTCTTTCCCTTGCACTCAGACACCCATGCCCAACAATTCTCTCTTCCTATTCCCTCTCCACCTCAGCATCTCTTTCCCTCACTCCCATCCTATGTCCCAAGTTCATGCTCCCCTCCTTCCATCCATTCTGCACCCAAGGTCATGCTCCCTCCCTCCTTTCTTCCTTCCTTCCATCCTTTGTCTGAAGTTTGTGCTCCCTCCTTTCCTTCTGTGTCCCAAAGCGACCCTGCTTCTCCCTTCCTGTGCCAATGCACCCCCTCTTCCTCACTTCCTGTCCCAACATGACTTTCCTCCTCCCTTCGATGTCCCAACACTCCCTCATCATCCTTCTCTCTGATCTACATCCCATATTTGTGCATCCCTCCCTCCTGCAGGTGTTTATCTCTTCTGGCCAGTTCCCTCCTCCTAGACGTACTTCTCTTCACAAAGCCATGGCTGCAGTTTCTACACGTGGCCAGCAGCTGATTCGGAAGCCTTCCCTCTGATGTCAGAGGAAAGAATTCTGGGTCATCTGTGTGTCACGTGCAGAAGCTGCTGCTTGCGGCTTTGTGAATAGAAGTGCGGCTGTGAGGAGGCAGACAGCCAATGGAGGTAACCACCTGCAGGAGGGCGGGAGGGAGGCACGAATTTGGGATGCAGACCGGAGAGAAGGATGACGAGGGGTGCATTGAGACATGGAAAGGAGGAGGAGGGTTGCGTTGGGACAGGAAAGGAGGAAGAGGAGGCACGTTGACACAGGAAGGGATAGGTAGGTCCCCGGTTTGTAAGTATAAGTCTGACATAAGTCAGACATTCTTAACCTGGGACTGCCTGTAGAAAATGTACTCTTATTGGGAATTCCATCCCTGAAAGTGAGTAATATAGATTAATGAACTCTTTTTCCAAGAATGTAGTTAATGCTGTGCACAGTATAAAATTCCCAATATAGTAGGTATGAGTAGTAGTGAAGTAACAAAAGATTTCAACTTAGATTTGTCTACTAGATGCTATATTTTTTTTGTTGTTTTTTTCAGGAGCCACATTTACTACTGCTGTAACAGTTTGTGCTCCCATTTGGACTTGTTTCTTTCAACGGATTTCTAACAGACTAGCTGTATTGTACCTTAGCTGCTTTCTCATTAAAGCATATAACAAGCTATCCACGTTTCATATTGATAGCTGTGTCTATATGAGTTAAGTTCCAGAATGACATGTATTGGCAGACACATAATTACATGTGAAAGTGGAAAACACAGAGTCTCCCAGAAGAGGAGCTGTGACAGCTTATAATATTTTCAGGGAAAACAATTAACAGAGCACATAGAAAACATTAGCAAAAGTAGATCTATATTAACCTTTAACTTGTGCCACTATAAACCACATCCTCACCTTCTTGTGCTGTGTTCATATCTGTATTTCCACCTTCCTTGGAAAGCTTATCAGTTGTCAGGATTGTGAATTGCTGAAGAAAACTGAAGACTGACATACTGACCAATCAAGGTTCTGTGAAAGAGTATCCAACTATCTTTGCATTGTTATATATTGTTTTCCTATTTCAGTGATTCCCCCTTCATTCTCGGAACAATTCACAACGTTCTGATTTGTGGCCATTGCCAAATTCAGCAGCTTCCAGCAATAGTCCAGTCTTAAGTGTCTGTTTACCTCACGTTGTCATTCCTTCACTCTCTTATTTTTCAACATGCCCTTACAGGTTGGGGGGGGGGGCAGAGGGGGCTGAGCTGTTTGAGCCAGATGTGTGAAAGGATTTTCTCATCATATGTATACGAGATAAAGATTAGAATATCTGCCCAATGTACATTAAGAGAAGTAGTAGCCTAGTAGAGCAATGAGCTGACAACCAGGAGATCCTAGTTCAAATACCACTGCTGCTCCTTGTGATCTTGTGCAAGTCATATGACCATACATTGCCTCAGTTACAAAAATTAGATTGTAAATCATCCAGGGACAGGGAAATAACCTAGTGTAGCTGAATGTACCTCACCTTGAGCTACTGCTGAAAAAGGTGGGAAATAAATCCAAAATGCCTTTGTGAAAAGTCCAAACAGCACCTTTTTGTCTTTATAGAATGGGCTTTCAGATACAGCCTCAATAACATACAACGGCTGATGCAGAAATATACACCTACTGTGAAGAAAGTGGAAATATGTACATGTATACTATATGCATATCATATAAAATACAGGTACACAATCCTTTATCTGAAATTCGGTACACACGTAAATTGCAACTCTGCATCTGCTCCACCTAAACTATACCCCCAGGAATATCTCCATGCAGATTGGGTAAACATAAGCACACACAGGCAAAAGTGTACACGGGAATATGTTCAATGAAATCAATCAATAATAAAAACAGGATAAATGACAAGCTGCATTAGGTGCAAATCAATCCGCTATAATAAAACCCTTAGCACGCATGTGCACTTCAATCTCCGTGCCTCCGTGATTCATGACTCCATGCTGCCGCATGCGCAGTAGGAGCCTGCGGCGGTTTCATTCTCATGCGCTTCTCCTCTCCCACACCCCAGCCAGCCTGTGCCTCGACGAACGGCAAATGTCCAGGCCTCTTGGGGTCAAGGCACCGCTGCCAGGTGCACAGACAGCATGTGGGAGCAGAGAAGGGATGCTGCTGGACAGGAGGGAGAGACAGAAAGAAAGAAATGCCTAAGTCTACACATCTATTCTAGCACCCCTTAATGTAACGGGCTAAAAAACTAGTTTAGTATAAAACCTATAGATATCATACAGAGCTAATATTATTGTCCGTAGATCAAGAGTCAAATGTTTTTCCCCTTCCTTTTTATCCTCCTTTTGCTCCCTCTTGTAGCCTCCTTTGCCCATAACATCTTGATGGCTGTCTTGTTTGAGCATGAGCTAATATAAATTGGTCCCCTGAGACAGGCTTGTGCTGAAACATGTTGGGCTCTTTATCTATGGAAAATATTAATAATGAATCTGTATTTATTTATTTTGTAAACCGCTTTGAACTTCACGGTATAGCAGTATATAAGAAATAAATTATTATTATTATTTATTATCCTCCTAAAAACCTAGGGGGCTTACAATAAAAACATCCAAAGTCAATTAAACGGACATTTAAAAATGAACCTCATTTACATCCATAAAATAAATAAAATACCCATGAGCCATCATAATACTGAAATCTCCCTAAATACAGAAACTCTTTGTTTCAGTTAAATGCCTGGACAAAAAAATAGGTTTTTAGCAACTTCCTAAATCCCGACACATTCTCACAAAAATGTAAAGTCCCAGGTAAATCATTCCATGAAAATGGACAAGCCACTGAAAAAGATTTTGCTGTATCAACATAATGTATCTGACCTCTTCTTCCCACATCTAACAACATACGACTCTCAGATCTCAATGCAGGTCCTGGCTTATATATTTGCAAAATATCATTGAAATATCTAGACAATTTGCAATATATCCCATGATTGATTTGCAACTAACTTGTCATTTATCCTGTGTTTATCGATTCACATAACTGAATGTGTACTCCATGGGGCAGATTCTATAAATGGGTGTCTTGATTGTAGGCAGCGTTAGACATCCTGCTGCTGTCTAGCAGCCAATTGAGATGCGCGTTAAAAAAAAACAACCTGAGGCAGGCCGCCTACACTGTAGGTGTCTCTCGCAGTTGAGGGAGACGTGTCAGAACACTTAAACTTGCCCAAGACTGGGCAATGTTTTGCCCAGAACTGGCCTTGGATGAGCTTAAGTGGCCCTAGGTATCTTCCTAGGGCCACAACAAATTTCTGTCCGCAGAGCTGATCGCGGCAAGGGATCCCTCTGCTGTGATCAGCTGAGTAGCTGCATCATGGACCCCCCCGTGAAGTCGGCCAGCAGGAGGGATGCTCATGTCTTCCTGCCCCCGAACCTCTCCTGAAGCTGCCAGGCAGGAGAACTGCCCACTCCATCCTGCCCCCAACCACCAACCCCCTCCTAAAGCAGCTGAGCAGGAACTTGCCAACCTCCCCACCAGCTGGTGCCACCCCTCTTTAGACCCCCCTTGCACCTATAGAACCCACTCGACATCCCCCCAAACCTGTAGACTCCCCCGGCACTCCCCACACCCCTGTAGCTTTCCAGAAGAAAGTTCGGCCAGCGGGATGCTTATACCCTCTGGCTGGCAGGCCTGCCACTCCCATTGCATCCTCTATGGGCGGAGCCTTAGGCCTGTCCTTGGTACATCCCAGAATGCACTGGAAAGGGAATGGCCCGCCATTTGGAAGTGGCAGACTTGCAAGCCAGAGGGAGTAAGTATTCCTCCAGCTGGACTTTCTTCTGAAAGGTACGGGGGAGTGTGGAGGGCTTAGGGGTGCCAGGATAGGGGAGGTTTGGGTGGGTGCCAGGTGGGTTCTACAGGTGTTGGGGGGGGGAAGTCTGGAGGATATCAACGGTTGGTGGTGGGAGTTGGGAAGTTCCGGAGGTAGGAGGGAGTGGGCATCTCTCCTGTCCAGCTGCTTTGGGAGGGGTTCAGGGGCAGGAAGGAATGGGAATCCCTTCTGCTGATTTCAACGTGACTTGGGGGGGGGTCCCCTGCCGCAGCTGCTCAACTGATCGTGATGGGGAATTCCCTTGCTGCGAACAGCTGTGGCAAGGGATCCTTTGATAAGACAGGTGCAATTTTCTAAACAGAGCTTGTGACATGGGTGCCAGTTAGAGAATCGGGGTGGTTAGACGGGGTTAGGCATCTGTTTATTAGGGGAGACTCAATTATGTATAGGACACTAGTTTGTGATTCTCAGTTGCTTCTTAGCCTGCTGCTGAGACCGGCATCCTAAACAGAATTTCCCCCCTGTGTTTACAGATTACTATTGCAAAGGGATGTTCACACACACAATTTTCATGCTTTTTATGTGTATTTGCTGCACGGAGAAAATCTTACTATCTGTGGCTGGTGATTAAGAGCCTTTTTAAAAAAGACAGCAGCCGGTTCCTGAGGAAGGGGGTTTTCACCCCCGAAACAGAGCCCCTTCGGACGAACTTTGCTTCTTGCTGGCTAATTTTCTTCGGAGAAGCTAAGAACCTCCAGTAGATGTTTATACTGTCTTGTTTGCATCGCTGACTGTGGACACTGCTTTTTTCCCCCCTGGATGAGGGGCAGAGACAGCCTCAATTTATGGAGAGTGCATTTTTTGGTGAGCGCATTATTTATTTTTTCACTTTAACACATTCTTGTGTATGGTTTATCACACAAATTCACATGAAGGTTGCCCAGGGATGGTTCACAGATAATACCCTTTTGGGTGTATGCTGGTGCTCTAGGGGTGTGTCCCCCCCCATTGCAGGCTGTGTGACTGAGGGCTCCCTTCCACTATTATTAATATTCTTTATCATGGTAGTGTGTTTGGGCTGTCTCTCCCCCTCACCCTATTTTTTCGGGGAGTGTGGAGATTTTCTCCATGCAGTTTTTGCTTTTTCTCCCTTACTCTTGGGTTTGTTTGGTGTTTTATGTGTATTTGTCATAACACAATTTTATATGAGCTCTTTTCTGCATATAAAACAGGCTTGCATACAGAAAGGACTTTATAAAATTATTCCCTAACTGTAGAATCATAGGAACTCTAGACATTATAATTTGATGCTTTTAAACCTAAGAAATCTGCAAGGAAATGCTTCATCATCCCACGCTTTTAGTAACCCACAGTAGAGGTTTCTACTGTGGTCCGGAGCACTAAATGCTCTGATGCTCATAGAATTCCTATGAGCATTAGCGCATTTAGCGCCCCAGGCTGAGGTAGAAACTTCTACCACAGCTTACTAAAAGAGGGCCCATATAAAAGGATGTTCAGTTACATGTAAAAGTTCTCCATGGTTTACTTTAAGTTCATGTTTTCTTGCATTTTTATGATCTAGGGCTGATTTACTAAAGTGCATTTCATCTTATGATTGTGTCTAGATTTATGTTTTGCTGTATTGGTTTATTGCATTGTATTTTTTTTTTGTGTGTGTGTTAGTATTTGTGGATGCCTTGAATTTTGTTATATTAATATAGAAATATATTAACTGCATTTATGTAAGAGTTGAAATGCAGTCAATCAAATATTTTAATGAACTGAACTAATAAACTTTATCACAGGTTTCAGTTTATTCAGTGGGACCTGCTTATTAATAATAATAACTATTTTTCTATACCGCTATAGTCAAAGTGACTTTTAGGCGGTTCACATAGAAAGAAGGCTAGACAATCAGTGAATTGCAGAATGCAAGAAGAAGGATGTTACATAATAAATTGGAGAAACATGGGGAAAGAATACATGAGAGAAGAAAGATGTTACATAATACATTGGTGTTATAAGGGGAAAGAATACCTGAGAGAGGTCATCTGATTAGGCAAGGAATTTGTCAAATAGAGCGGTTTTAATTGATTTTCGGAATGTGTTGTAGGTCTGTCCGGCTTTATTTATGTGGTTTCCTAGCCAGGATTGCTGTCTTTTTGCTTGGAACATGAAGGTTCTGTCTAGGAAGAATTTGTATTTGCAGCCTGTGATCTTTGGGTATGCAAAGATGTTTTTGTTTCTGGTTGTTCGTGTGGGGTTGTGTAGAGTGAAGTGTGTTTGCAGGTAGGAAGGTGCTAGGCCCCAGACTTGTTTGAAACAGATACATGTAAATTTGAACAGTATTCACGCCTCCACTGGTAGCCAGTGCAATTTGTTGTTGTTTTTTTTGTAATAGGAAAGCATGTTATCAGCATAAGCTTGTTTTAGCATGGTAGCTCACTTTAGTAAATCTAGTCTTTAGTTTGGATTGAAACAGAAAAATAAAATAGGCACACTCAGCAATAGTTTCTGAGAGACTTCATTTCTGGAGGGGATCATTTGGCCAGTCCTGGCTTTATGGCTAATCATTTCCTGCTGCATTTTGATACCTCTAGTGCCAATGTCAAGAGGAAGAATCAGGGTGAAAAATACCACAAATGCAGTAGAATTCAAATTAAAAACCCAGGAACAGACAAATTTTCTCCTGAGGTAATTGAATAGCAGCTTTGCGCTTGCTTTTATTATCCACAGCATAAAGCATTGTCCCTGAGGAAAGCCATTCATCATAGGGAGTGCAATGTATACACCATTTCCCTGAGTGAAATTCTTTAACTTCTGGAAATGGACTTCCATAAAATTTCCTACCCAATAAAAGAACATGTACAGTGCTCTGAGGGTACAGTTTGGTCAGAGTTTGGAACTGTGCACATACTTTGTACCTGTTAACTCAAGAAAATAATCTATACATGTTAGTAGTTGTACATATGTGTATTTTTCATTCTTGCAGGCATTTAGACAGTTACCCTTTTTAGTACAAGCATTGTTAGAAGTGATGAACCAGTAATTACAATGAACATTAGGAATACACTGAAAGGGAATCACTTAGGGGCTGTTTCTACAGATGGTGCTTCAAATTAGGCCGTGGTAGGCACTGCATCACCGCCTAACTTAAGTGACCAAACCTACCTTAAAACCCCCAAAAACAAACAAGCAAAAAAGCCGCCTACCAGCGCCTCCCAAACCAGCACCCTAATCATAGCTACAGAGGTTCCTAAGGTTGAAAAAGGCATGGTTAATGCCAGAAATAAACTTAGGTATCCTTGGGTGAGTCTTTAGCTGTGATTCACAGTAAAATCCTAAGATTCAGGATTGTAGTTCTAATGGGAAGTCTGCGTCGTCTACTGTGATCCTTGGAGTGTAGCATGGGTCTGTCGAGGGTCCTAGCCAAAGGAATTAGTGTTGTTCTTATTTAATTTGAGGTGGTGGGTTGAAGTCCAGTTTTCTATGATGAAGACACATTTTTTGACAGCCATAAGGGTGTTAAATGCAACTGTTACAGGTAGCATGATCGTTTTGTCGTCCGCATTGGTGAAATGTTTCATTTGTGTGAGATCTAGGGTGGTTCCTAAGAATTACATTATGAGGTTGAACACTGATGGTGATAGTGGGGATCCTTGGGGGACCTCGCTGGGAGGGTGCCAGCTATCAGAAAGTTCACCATCCTTACATATAGTATAGTGTCAGGTGATTAGGAAATCATGGAACCAGAAGACCAGGCCGTTAAATCCAAAATTGCTGAAGATCTCAGACATTTGATTGACGTCTACTAGATCAAATGCGCTGCTTAAGCCAAATTAGATTATGATTGTGCTGTGACCCTTACTTAGTAGTTCTTTTCTGTATTTTGCTAGTGCTGTGACCACCATAGAATACTAATAAAAACAAACTTGTACAACAAATTTGTAACCTAAGAACTCTTAAAGCCCTATCTTTTTATTCTCTAACCGATTTGTAACCAAGAACTCTCAAGCCTTTTCAGTACTCTGCTTCATGTATTCGATGACTTTACATTGTACCTATCATTGCTGATTGTCCAGCTCTTCTTATTGTAAACCGCCTCGAACTATTACGACTTTGGCAGTATATATAAGAATAAAATTATTATTATTATCTCAGTGCTGTGATTTTTTCTGAATCCTGATTGTGAAGGATGGAGGATATTAAAGTGTAGTAAGTAGCATTCCAGTTGTTCTGTGATGTATCCTTTCATCATTTTGATGAATAGGGGAATGGGAACTATTGACTGATAATTGATCACATTGGAGGAGCTGAGTTTTGGGTTCTTGGGAATGGGTGTTAGGATAATTCTTCCTCCTGATTTGGGGAAAAGGCCAGTTTTTAGGCGATAGTTGAGCCATTGGGTTATTTTTTTCTATGGTTGTTGGGATGGCTGTTTTGATCAAGTAAGGTGGGCAGGTGTTGAGGCTGCAGTATGCTTTGGAATATTTTAGGAGAAGTTTTGTGTCTTTGAATGTAATCTCTTCAAAATCATTTCAAGATCCGTCTGCTGGAGTTTCCAGTGGTTTTGCTGCAGTGGGTCTAGCTGCTCTCGTGTGGATTGAATTTTTGTTTTAAAATAGTTGGCTAGTTCTGGGGCTGTCGGAACAGAGGGGTTGTTGCTATTTGTGATCTTGTTTGTGTTGGTAAGGTTATCTAATCTTGAGAACAGTTTGTTGATTTAAGATCGTCTTCTGTGCTGATCTGCTTAGAGTAGTAAGAACATAAGAACATAAGCAATGCCTCTGCTGGGTCAAACCTGAGGTCCATCGTGCCCAGCAGTCCGCTCACGCAGCGGCCCAACAGGTCCAGGACCTGTGCAGTAATCCTCTATCTATACCCCTGTATCCCCTTTCTTTTTTTGTATCAATAGTGATTTATAGTCTAGGATTTTTTTGGCTCCACGTAGTCTTGCTTTCTGGGGAGCTTACATCATTGGGGAGACCATTGGTGTTATGTGGGCCCCCTGAAAGCTCCTGAGGCCCTAAGGAGCATAGGCTGCCTGTGTATAGGGCTTAGATAGTGGAGACTGCTAGCTGACACTCACCTCTCTAAGGTGCTCTTGTTTCCTCCGATAACAAAACAGTCCAGGGAATAGATGATTTGAAATTCCCTTCAGTCGGGAAACTGTTTACTCTCAATCCAAGCTAAGTCTGAGTTGATTTTCTTTTGGAGATGGCTGGGGGGTTCTCAGAGTGGTATTTTGGCTTTAATTTTAATTTTTTTTTTATATGTGATTTTTGCAGTTTATTCACTTCACTTTCACGAGTTTTCGTTGAGGCACACGTGAGATATCCAATGATGGTGTGCGGGTAGGGGCTTGTTGCCCTTGCCTTGCTGTGTTAAGCGCTGGAGGTGTTCCTCCCCTCGCTGATCCTTCACACTGAGGATATCCTGTTTCTCCACAAATATTTTAGTATATTCATAATTGAGGGCTTGTTACCTTGCGGTCACACATTTTATCGCCTCAATACCACTCTTAGAACTTTTTTGACTTTTTACTGCCTTATAAATGCGCTATAATACACATTAATGCAAATAACATGCATTAACTCACGTTGACGAAGGTTAGCACTTTAATACAGGTTAGTAAATGAGGTCACCTGCTTCTTTATGTTAAGCTTAATAATAGCTTCCTTCAGCTATATGGGATGGAATCCTTCCTTCAAAAATAGTATTCACTATTAATAGTAACTACAGAAGGCACTCCTCCTTAGTGGCTTTAATCGAGTCTGAAGGGACTGGGACCAGACAGCAAGTGGTTGTGTTTGACAGTACACTTTTTATAGTATAGTATTCCTCTGGGAGGTAGTGATTGCTTTGTCAGTAGAAATGACAGATTGATCTGTTTTGCTCTAAATATTTCTCTTCAGGTTCATTTTCAGAATTCAGAAGCTTCACATTTCCTGCTTCCAAATCATTTGCATCTTCTCTCTTCCCTCTAAAAGAGGGAATTATTAACAGATATTGGTTTGGTGATCTTAATGTCCCGAAAGCGGAATATTGTGCCAAACGGTGTGAAAGGAACACAGGTTCTTCAGTAATACGGATTTTGTAGACCAGTAATAGTAACAATAAGTAAGTTGGTGTCAGAAAGGAGGCCAATGAGCTGAGTACAGAAATTAAGAGCTGGAATAATTAGACACATAAGTAGGTTGTGTTAGCATGTATTTAGGAGATGTTTCAAAGGCTTAGAGGGAAAGTGAGCACAAACCTAAAATTGAGGAAGCTGTCTCATGTCTGCATGGGAGTGGATGAGAAGGAAAACATTTTGTTGTTTGGAAACTGTCATATAATTCAGGTAATGTGTATAATGTGTATCCAAGTATTCCATCTGGCTCCTGGCTGCATTTAAGCATCTGCAGTGCTTCAAAGCTTACCAAGATCCATCTGGGATCAGGAGCCCTGTATCAGTTCAAGTGATCATTATGGGAGCAATTTTCAAAGAGATTTCTATAGGTAAATGTGTATTTTATCTGAGGAAGAGCTTATTTGTAAATTTTCCCAGGCCCTCTGGAAAAAAAATAGCAGGGGCAAGAGGGTGTCACTGGAGCAGTCCCAGAAAAGCAAGGAGTATGATTTCATTCTTATATTTAATCTGCAGAGTATATGGGTTAAATACTCTCTGTAGCACAAGCTTTCCAGTGGATTTTCAGAAGGAATCTCCCAGAGAATTTGCTTTTGAAAAATTGGCTGCTGCTTGGTATTACCCTCCCTTGTTATTCAATGGACTGGACCTTTTATCCGCATCAGTGGTAAAAAGTTATCTAAAGCCTGGATCTGCTTAAATCTCATTTTTCTGGTGCAAAGAATAAAAATAAGCTACTTTTATAAAATGGGCCCTGTTAGAAAGGCTCTAAAATTAGAAGTTATAGGAGAAAAACCAAATATATGATCAGACTAATAGTCTAAAGGAAAATAAATGGTATATACTTATCAGTGTATGTACAGAGCATGTTGTTTTATGACCTGGGATTTTGAATATCATATGCAATGGAGGTGGTTTATCTTTTGCCCTAGCCTGTTGCCTAGCGTATATCTTGAATCAGAGTAACCCTTATACATAAACAGTATTTATAGGTTGGGATCGGGGCCGGGACCAGAACCTTCTAGAAGATCATAAGCACCTTTACTCTTTTTCTATCCTGATCACTCTTTTAATAAGTCAGGCAACTCCAAAGTTGTTGTTCTGAACCAAGTATTTGCTGTGATTAAGTCTCTTCAGACAAATATATTATGGAGGAAGCAGATACAAGGCAAGAGGCAACAATAATTTTTTTTCATTGTCTCTGAGACTTGATATCCTTAACTCCAAAGTTTATAAAAAAATTCCAACTCTCCTTCCTTTAATTCTGCTACCAGTGGGTAGCAGCCAGTGGATCAGTACAATTCCTTTCAGTGATCACTCACAGTTCTGATGCTAGCTGAAGTGAATTTCGAGACTCTTAAGACTCGGATGCAAATAATTGCAATCAGGATAAGCTGAGTTGTTGAACCTTGAGAGTCCCTGTTGACTTATTCCCAGTCCACAACTGGATGGAAAGAAAGCTAGATTTTCTTAAAGGAAGAAATGCACATGCAGTCCAAACTCTCCTTTCTCTTCATATCTCAAAAGAGATGCAGAGGCTTCTCTGTTCCCTCATACAACCAATAGAGCAGATGCTTAAGGGGCTTCTGCCATCTATGTGCTCATGAATTGCTCCTTGACCTAAATAAACCAGCTAGGGCAGGGGTAGGGAACTCTGGTCCTCGAGAGTCATATTCCAGTCGGAATTTTCAGGATTTCTCCAATGAATATGCATTGAAAGCAGTGCATGCAAATAGATCACATGCATATTCATTGGGAAAATCCTGAAAACCCAACTGGAATACGGCTCTCAAGGACCGGAGTTCCCTACCCCTGATCTAGGGTAACCCAATACAGAGTCAGTAGATTTTCTGGGTTAGTAAGGCTAAGATTTAGGCTTTAAAGTTTAAGGGCTCTTCTCTAATGCTTATGATCCAAGACCTAGAAGGCAGAAAGCCAAAGATAGTCGCATATAAATCAAGGTTTTATACTCGAGGGGGGGAGGAGGGAGGAGTTTCCTACCGAACACAGTTTCCTCCCTCTTTCTGGAAGACATGTGTCATTTGTTGACGGAAGGTTCTATCTGGCAACTACTGATGTCAGACAAAGGTGAAATTACACTGAATTTAAGAGAGGCACTGAGAATCTATGTATGCAGCCATATTGCTAGATTACCAGCTGCCCTACACATGATTTTTCTGTTGCAAGTGCTATGAGTCTGTTCTTCATCAGCTTCTTTTGATACACATTCCCATTCTTATCGCAATTCCAAGAGCACTTTACATTTGCAACCTGATGGGTCGGCAATCCTGTAGCATGTGCCTGTACAAACTTTCAGCAACAGGAAGGTTACCATTTTCAAAGAACCTCTGTGTCACGTTGGATTCTTCAGGGGAAAGAGCTAACAGCTCATCTCCTTGACAACAAGTATAAAGTGTTTGTTTGGTGTGTGAGGTCGGCACTTCTGTATAATAAATGTTGATGCAGAGATTACTGTACAGCTGAAATGGTCTTTTCACTGCACTTAGTATTGATTTTACATACTATGGTTATAAAGATACTGCATTTTAGTTTCCACATAAAGTATTCACTTGTAAAATATGTAAAAGATTGTTTCCATTAATTCTGTCTTATGTTGCCTAGATCTTTACTGCACCAAAGACATGCCACTAACACCGCAGCCTTTGGCACAGCCAGGGAATACCATATTATATATTAGCTCACATTGGCTATTTTCCACTGAAACTATAATATATCAGAAGCAAACTTGATGATATTATTTCTATTATTATTTGTTTGGATTTGGCTCTCACCTTTTTTTTTTTTTAGCAGTAGCTGAAGGTGAGCTCCATTCAGGTATAGTAGGTATGGCCCTTTCTCTGGAGGGCTTACAATTTAAATTTGTATCTGAGGCAATGGAGTCCCACCTACTGGCCCTCTTGGTGGCACATATAGTGAGAGTAGACAATGTGCAAGCAAATTTCCTCAGCCAGCAGACTCTGGATTCTTGAGCATTCTCAGGAAGCATTCAACAGCATTGTGAGTCGGTGGGGGCAACCAAAGTTTGACCTCGTGGCATCGGTGACCAACAAGATTTTTCAGTCGAAGATATGAGCCAGGAACCGCAGGTCTAGATGCTCTGATTCAGCCGTGGTCACAGATAGGTCTTCTGTATATGTTCCCATTGTGGTCCATGATAGGCATAGATCTTTGATGCATAATGTCACATCCAGGGCTGATAGTTCTCATCATATCAGACCGGCCGAGGCATCCGTGATATGCAGATCTGGTCTGTCTAAAGAGGGACCAGTGTGTCAGACTACCCTATTATCTGAGGTTACTCTCGCAGTACCCAATCGCTCTGGAAGATCCAGAGTGCTTTGGTCTTAGGGCTTGGCTCTTGAGCATGCAGCCTTAGTGTGCAAAGGCTATTCAGAGATGATGGTTGTCACTCTCCTGAAGTTCAAGAAAGTCAACCTTGGCCGCCTATAGAAAGGCCTGGAGGTGCTTCCAGGGCTGGTGTGCCCAGAAGAGTGAGGATTTGGTTACAGAACTAGTGTTGCTGGTTCTAATTTTCCTTCAAGAAGGGCTTGAGAAAGGAGTAGCGGTTGGTTCCCTCAAATTACAGATAGCATACCTCTCATGCTTCAGATCTCACCCAGATGTGTCCAAATTTTTGAAGGGAACATTACGTCTGTGTCCTCCAGTATGTCAACGTTTTCCAACATGGAGTCTTAATCTTGTTCTGCAAGCTCTCACTAGTGCTCCATATGAGCCTTTGGAGACAGCGTCTTGATGGACCTGACAGTCAAACCAGTGTTTTTAGTGTGGTCACATCAGCATGTCAGGTGTCTGAACTTCAGGCTTTGTTCTGCAGAGAACCCTTTCTTAGGGTTCCAGAAAGTACGGTTGCCGGCCTTCTCGCCCTTGGGGTCCAAAAAGTATGACAAAGGCTTTGAGATTACATGATGTTTGTGGAGTGTTGCTTTGCTATCTGGAAGTGATGAATGAATTTTGTCTGTCAGATCATCTCTTTGTGCTAGCGGTACCAGCCTCCAGGGCCAGCTGGCTTCAAAAGCGACCATTTCTAGATGAATTCGTATGGCCATTTCTTCAGCTTACATCGGCAGTAGAAAGCAACCTCCAATGACCATAAAGTCTCATTCCACTAGGAGCGTAGCTTCCTCCTGGGTGGAGTCCAGGGCAGTTGCCCTTGAAAAAATTTGTAGAGCGGCCACATGGTCTTCCCTCCATAATTTCACAAAGTTTATATGGTGGATGTAGCGGCCAAATTAGATACCGTGTTCAGATCTTTAGTATTCTCGGCAGGCTCATCTGTTCTGCCCTAACTCCTAGGGGACTGTTTTGATATGTCCCAAGTGTTCACTAGAAGGAAAGATTAGGTACTTACTTTGTTAATCTTCTTTCTAGTAAATAAGCACATCATTCTGGAAGCCCACCCTGTCAGATGTTCATTAGCCTGCCTGCTGTCTCAGACATGTCCGTATTTCCAGATATCTTGTTTATTTCCTCTGTCCAATACAGTCAAGGATAGAGAGAACCACTTCTGTTGTGAAGGGACCATAGAGTATCTTTCAGAATTCCAAGACTGTTAGCGCAGGTTGCGCTCAGGTAGGTGGCTTGTTCGTTCCACCACATTATAGGGTTAAATGTTTAGATGTTTCATGATGATTTCATGTTATGATATGAGTAGAACATACTTGTTTCTCGGGGAGAGTCCTTGTAGCCTTTCCTGTTATGTTTCCTCTCTAGGGCTGATCCTTTTATTTGATATGCACTGAGGAATTGGAGGACAGCCCAGAGTGATGGGAGGCAGAGCAGAAAAAATGTAAATGAGGCTCTCTACACATAACACAAGTGTTCCATAATGATGTGCCTATTTACTTGAAAGAAGATTATTAAGGTAAGTACCTAACCTTTTCATATCTTATGGCCTGTAGATAGGTGTTTGGAATGGGGGAGAGGGGGGCCACATGGGCCATGACCGCCCCCCCTCCAAAAAAAATTGGTGGTAGTACCTCTAGTGTGACTCACAGCTCCCCGCCAAGGTCCAAGGTCTCCCCTCATCTCAAAAACTACAAGGAGGCCGCTGGTGTGGCACTGATTCTCCTGCTCTGCTGGGGTCATTCTCTGTACTGTTTTTCTGCCATGGTCCACCCGCACTGTGAAACAACGTCCTTTTTCCATTTGGCGGACAGCGGCAAAGGAACTGTGCAGAGGAGGCTGTGGGTAGCGCAAGAGAATAACTCCTGCGTTAGTTAGCTCATTTTAGTTTTCGAGGTGAAGGGGTCTTAGGAACTGGGTGGGAAGGTTATTTGGTGGAATGGGTGGGGGAGGGAAGGAGGAAGACGGGAGAGTTGCTGAATTTGGGAAGGGCAGAAAGAGGAACGGGGAACACATGGATGGAGGGGAGGGGAAGATGTGGCACATGGATGGAGGGACGGGATGGTACAAGACTGTGATATGGATGGAGGGAAGTGGAAGAAGAGGGAAGAGATGGTGCACATGGATGGAGGGTGGGGAAGAGAGGAGAGAAGGGATGGAGCACATGGATGGAGGGGAGGGGAAGGAGATAGTGGCACATGGATAGAGGGAAAGGCAAGAGGTTAGGGAAAGGAGATATGCACATGGATGGAGTAAAGAGATGGTGCAAGATGGTGATATGGAAGGAGGGAAATGGAAGAAGAGGGAAGAGATGGTGCACATGGATGGAGGGGTGGGGAAGAGAGGAGAAAAGGGATGGAGCACATAGATGGAGGGGAGGGGAAGAGGAGCGAAGAGACGGTGCATATGGAGGGAAGGGGAAGAAGAGGGAATATATGGTACACATGGATGGAGGGTGGGGAAGAGGAGAGAGGGAAGAGAAGGTATACATGGTTGGAGGGCAGAGAACAGAGGGAAGAGATGGTGCACATGGATGGAGGAAAGGGGAAGAGAGAGAAAGTTAGATATGAGATGGAGGCAGAAAAAATGGAAGAAAATAAAATATGAAAATCAGTGCCAAAGATGGATGTAGTGAAAAAGGTGAAGAAGGAGAGGAAAAAAACACCAAATACATAAGGAGGCCTTGGAAACAGAACTAAGAGCATATAGGGAACAAGATGATCATAAAAAAATTGCAAATTAACAAAGGTAGGAAAAATGTGTTTATTTTCAATTTAGTGATTAAAATCTGAGATGGAAAAGCAAGCCATTCTTAAACTTTATTTTAAAACAAACAGGCTCTATTCTGTGGTCAGAGATTAAATCTGTTTCCAGATGTCTCCAGGCAAACACAGTTTAGGAGAAGACAGTTAGTACATAAGAACATAAGAACATAAGCAATGCCTCTGCTGGGTCAGACCTGAGGTCCATCATGCCCAGCAGTCCGCTCACGCGGCGGCCCAACAGGTCCAGGACCTGTGCAGTAATCCTCTATTTATACCCCTCTATCCCCTTTTCCAGCAGGAAATTGTCCAATCCTTTCTTAAACCCCTGTACTGTACTCTGCCCTATTACTCCCTCTGGAAGCGCATTCCAGGTGTCCACCACTCGTTGGGTAAAGAAGAACTTCCTAGCATTCGTTTTAAATCTGTCCCCTTTCAACTTTTCCAAGTGTCCTCTTGTTCTTTTATTTTTCGAAAGTTTGAAGAATCTGTCCTTCTCTACTCTCTCTATGCCCTTCATGATCTTATAAGTCTCTATCATATCCCCTCTAAGTCTCCTCTTCTCCAGGGAAAAGAGACCCAGTTTCTCCAATCTCTCAGCGTATGAGAGGTTTTCCATCTCTTTTATCAAGCGTGTCGCTCTCCTCTGAACCCTCTCGAGTAACGCCATATCCTTCCTAAGGTACGGAGACCAATATTGGACGCAGTATTCCAGATGCGGGCGCACCATCGCCCGATACAATGGCAGGATAACTTCTTTTGTCCTTGTTGTAATACCCTTCTTGATTATGCCTAGCATTCTATTTGCTTTCTTAGCGGCTGTTGCGCACTGTGCCGTCGGCTTCATTGTCATGTCCACCATTACCCCCAAGTCCCTTTCTTGGTTGCTCTCATTCAATAATATCCCTCCCATCGTATAGTTGTACCTCGGGTTTCTGTTTCCAACATGCAATACTTTACATTTCTCAACGTTGAACTTCATCTGCCATCTCGCCGCCCATTCCCCCAATTTGTTCAAGTCCCTTTGCAATTCTTCGCATTCCTCTTTAGTCCCAGCTCCACTAAATAGTTTTGTATCGTCCGCAAATTTTATTATCTCACACTTCGTGCCTGTTTCTAGATCATTTATGAATATATTAAATAGCAGCGGCCCGAGCACTGAGCCCTGCGGAACACCACTCGTGACCCCCATCCAGTCCGAGTAGTGGCCCTTCACCCCTACCCTCTGTTTCCTACCCGCCAACCAGTTTCTGATCCATCTATGTACGTCTCCGTCCACTCCATGGTTCTTCAGTTTCCGGAGTAGACGTTCGTGAGGCACCTTGTCAAAGGCTTTTTGGAAATCAAGGTATATGATGTCTATGGGGTCTCCTCTGTCCATCCGTTTGTTAATTCCTTCGAAGAAGTGCAATAAGTTCGTTAGGCACGATCTCCCCCTGCAGAAACCATGTTGGGTTGTTTTCAAAAGTTCGTTTCTTTCCAGATGTTCATCGATGTGTTCTTTAATCAGTGCTTCCGTCAGTTTCCCCGGAACCGAAGTCAAACTCACTGGTCTGTAGTTTCCCGGGTCACCTCTTGATCCCTTTTTAAAGATGGGCGTGACATTGGCTATCTTCCAATCCTCCGGGATCATGCCTGTTTTCAAGGATAGGTTGCAAATTTGCTGCAGTAGTTCCGCTATCTCCTCCTTTAATTCCTTCAGAACCCTGGGATGGATTCCGTCCGGACCCGGGGATTTGTCAGTTTTAAGTTTTTCTATCTGCCTGTGTACATCATCAAGGCTCACTTCCATGGATGTTAATTTTTCTGCTTGATTTCCATTGAATATTGGCTATAGGAGCTTTATTCTTCCTTAAATTTCCTTGCAAATGTTTGAAATATGAGAATAAGTATAGTTTTGTTGATCCATCTCATTTGGAAAGTTTCCTGAAAGATAAATCTAAAGTAGATAAATTACCTGAGACTATTGCAGAGGTTGATAAGAAGTGATAAAGTAAAGAAATGAACATTTTCTGCTTGTCTAAAGTTATAATTTTAATTACCTCTTTATTTTTATGAGATCTATTTATTGGGTGTAGTTACAATCCTAATAATGTGGACTTGGATTTAAAAGATTTATTTCTTTAATGTAATTTTGTTTAACATTAGTGTTTGCTCCTATTTTTATTTGTTGTAATAATAAACTTGTAAAAAAAAAAAAAATTTTGAAAATTTACATCTGTTGTTTTTTTGTTTTGGGAGGTTTTTAAAAAAAATTTGAACTAAGGAAGAAATGCATTTCTTTCTATTTCTTTTGTGGTGTAGTGCAGTGTTCTTCAACTGACGGTCCGTGGACCAGTGCAGGTCTGCAGAAATTTCTTGCCGGTTCACAAGGCAGCACATGCATCGGGCCCCAGACAGTGCTCTTCAGCCGCTAGTCCATGGGGCGATTGATGCGGCGTTGTCTTCAGGCTGGCTCCCTCTTCCTCAGTGCTGCAGTACACAAAGCCATGGGCAGAAGCTCCTACGTGCGTCCTGCACCTGAATCTGAAAGTCGCAAAGTCAGAGGGAAGGCTTCCAGATGAGGTGCGGGACGCACAAGGAGCCGATGCCCACGGCTTTGTGCACTGCAGCCCTGAGGAAGAGGGAGCTGGCCCGAAGATAACACCAGGGGGCAGGCCAGAAGGCAAAGCACAGCATGGAGGGAGGGAGACAATAACGGTAGGGGGAATGATTTTATTTTTTAATTTAGTGATTGATTTACATCTGCTGTCTGTTCAAGAAGAAATGCATTTGTTTGTTTTCCTCTGGGGTTGTACTGCTTGCAGAGTCTTGCATCTTAGTGTTTGTTTGTATATATTAGTACTTTTAGTTTTTGGTCCCGTATTTGCATAGGGGTTATCTGTGTTCTGGTAGGAATGAATATTGAAGCATACAGTGTGCTCTGTGTAGTTTCATTTTGTGGTTACCATTATGTGTTAATACAATTATATTATTGTGTGTGTGTGTATATATATGAAAAATGAATGGAAAAAATGATGTTACAATTAGTACTATTATGGGGGCGGGGTCTGGGATGGAGATAGGCGGGGTCTGGCCCACGACTTAGCCCAGTGTTCTTTAACTCCTTGTCCGTGAACTGGTGCTGGTCCACAAATTATTTTATTTACGCTGGTCCATAGGTGTCAAAAGGTTGAAGAACACTTGTGTAGGGTGTGCAGTCTGGCATATTAGGGTTTCATTTGTGTACAATAGTTCTTTTTTAGTTTGTGGGTTTGTATTTGAAAAGGGTTTTTTTTTTTTCCTGTTTTCTGCATGTGTGACTTAGGCCAGGTATTCTGGTGGGGTTGGTGTCGTGGCCCTAAGTAGGAAGATATTTTTCAGCTCTCATTCAGCTTTTTTGGACTCAAAACAGTCCCAACTTAAAAATTAGCAAAAACCACTGTCCTACCATCTACTGTACAGTATTTTTGCAGTGATTTATGTTGAGAGTGGGCATTGAAGAACTCACAACACTGCAGTTTGTGCAATGTATGTTGTTTATTAAAATTATATAGTTATAAAAAAAATAATAAAAGGAAACAGGATACTGTGCTAGGTGAACCATTGATCTGACCTAGTATTGCTATTCTTATGCTCTTTGCAGGGTTTTGTATTACTTCTTGATGTACCGTACTTCTTTGGCACTGAAGGGGAGTTTTCTGTAGCAGTTACTGAGGTGACATTGTATCTGCATTGACCTCTCTGAAAAAGCAGAATATAAATGATAGTTAATTAAAAATTTCTCTGCATACAGTGTGCTTTGTGTAGTTTAATTATGTGGTTACCATTATGTATTGTTAATACGATTTATATTGTGTGCATATGAAGAATGAATGGAAGAAATGGCATTACAATTAGTACTATTATTATGGGGTATGGTCTAGGGTGGTTCTTTTGCCCCCCCCCCCCCAATAAAAAAGCATTCCGCTGCCTGGGGCAGACTGTGCTGTGCTGGGCAACTAGCATTTCTTTACAAGTTTGTGAGGCAGATGTGTAAAGACATTTTAAAGAGAATCGGTCCTCTAGATCAGTGTTCTTCAACTGCCGGTCCGTGGACCGGTGTCGGTCCTCAAAAAAATCTTGCCGGCCTGTGAAGGATTCGGGTCCCCGCTGCAACAAAAGGTGCCGGCGTTAGTTGACATGCAACTTCCTGCTGCTGTCGCTATGCCAGGACTCCTGCCGTGTATGCCTCCTGCTCCTGCCTTTGTCTCCGCACTCCCAGACCAGCAGCGGCAGCTCTGTGTGCTTTTAACTTCGGCACACAGCTGCCCCTAAGTAGTAGTTTAGCCGCAGTTTCATGAGAAAGCCTCGGGGCCTTTGCTAGGCCGGCCCGCTTCGATGATGCAATGTGGGCTGGCCTACCAAAGGCCCTGAGGCTGCCTCATGAAACCGCAGCTAAACTACTGGTTAGGGGCAGCTGTGTGCTGAAGTTAAAAGCACACAGAGCTGCCGCTAGCCTACATAGAGGAAACATTTGCTGGAGAGGGAAGGAGGGAAGGGAGAAGGGGAATTCCTGGACAAGGGAGGGGAAGGGGATACTGCTGACAGGGGAGAAAGGAAAGGGAAGAGAGTTACTGTTGGATAAAGGGAAGAGGAAAGGGAGAAGGGGTACTGCTGGACAGGGGAGAGGAAAAATTTGAAGAAAACAACTGGCAGTGAGATTAGAGGAGGGGGGTAGGAGTCAGAATGGAATGGAGAGATCAGATGAGGGAAAGGGGAGAGACAGAGGATTGAGAAAGTAGAGAGAAATTGATGCTGGGAAGGGGGTCAGATGAACAGGAGAGAGGGACAAAGATGCTAGATCTGGTGTAGGAGTGATAAAAATGAAGAGAGCAGAATGAATCATGTAAAAAGGAGAGAGGGGGCACAGGCTGGATGGAAAGGGGAGAGGGGCATAGAAAGAAGGCAGATACCATATGGAAGGGGAGAGGGTAGACAGTGGATGGAAGGGGCAGATGCTGGATTGAAGAAACAGAGGACAGACGCTGGATGGAAGAGAGTGAAAAGACGATGAAAGAAACCAGAGATGACAAAAGGTAGAAAATTTTTTTTATTTTTACCTTGTGATTAGAATATATCAGATTTGAAATATGTATCCTGCTAGAGCTGATGTTATACATAACTGAGGAGTCCAAAGCCCAGGTAGTGCTTCTTTAGCTTCCAGCTGGCTTAGGGCTCTCTCTGACCAGGGGGCAGTTGCCCTAGTTGCACTCCCCCTAACACTATTCCTGTCATGTGTGACTGATATTTCTGTGTAGCATTCTATAATAATTTGGCTTGTTCAGTTTTCTTGATAGTAGAGGGGATATATGTGAAGGGGAGGGGGTACGGGGGTTTTGTTGATCCTTGCCCTGTATTATTTCTATTTATAAAATGACAATTGTACAGAATATTGTTTCTTCTTATACTGTAATAAAATATGTTCAATATAAAATCATAACTATTTGAGGCTTGTGCGGATGGGATCAGATGGTTTGCGGGACTGAGCTCGCGGGGAAGGGGCGACGATGGGGTTTTTAAAAAATTTCAGTCTTAGTAGTTTGCCGGTCCACAAAATAATTATTTTATTTCTGTCGGTCCATAGGTGTAAAAAGGTTGAAGAACACTGTTCTAGATCTAAATATTTTTTTATGCATTTTCTGCTATATTGCATGCTGTTTGCACTATGCAATATAAAGGAAATTTGCAATAAATCTCATGCCCACAAAATTTTAGTTTGGTTTGCTAATAAATTTTAACACTAAAAACCATTTAACCCCTCTTTTATGAATGCATAGCGTGGGTTTTAGCAGCGGTAACTGCTTTGACGCTCATAGAATTCCTATGAATGTTGGAGCAGTTACGGCCGCTACCAGCGCTAAAACCTGCGTTATGCATTCGTAAAAAAAGGGGATTAATAAGCTACACAAAAAAATTTCACAATACTTAATAGCTAATATAGAGATCAACAACTCTGTGAATAAAGACATTTAAATAACCAATACAAATTAGTTGTATCAATAAATGTAATTTCAAAACAATAATTAATTTTTCTTGTGAAAGGGAAATATCATTGAATCCAGCAGTTTAAGCCTATCCACCATCCAGTCAGCAACGCCTCATAACATATACAGTAAATTATTGTAATTCCCTCTATGTAGGCCTCTCTTTGACATCCTTAAAAAAAAACAACTATAGCTTATACAGTCTCTACAGCCGTTAAATTGATTCATTCTGCTCATCGCTTTGATCAGGCAACTTCAGTACTGAAGGAAGAACATTAACTTCCTCTTTCTGCATGGATTACGTTAAAAAAAACTGAACATTGGTTTTCCTCTCACAGCTTCCATTGACCCCTTCTTACCTCAGAAGGTTAATTATTCCTTATATGCCATGCCGCTCTCTTCATTCTGCAGACACTGGCATAGTAAGGGAGGTTAGTGCCCAGGATGGTGGTGCCGGGCATCACCACACCGTGCGCCCCCCACTCTTCCTTACCACTTGGGCAACCTCACTCTTCCATGCTGCTTGAGCACCTCCGCCCCCGCGTACTTCTTGAAATGTTCACCAGCATGAACAGCATCTTCCACCCACTACTCACGCCGGTCTCAGCTCCCTTTTGACATCACGTCCTGGTCCTACGATCAGGAAGTGACATCAGAAGAGAGCTGAGGCTGGTATGAGAAGCAAGTAGAAGATGCTGCTTGCACCGGTGAACATTTAGAGAGGTACAGGGGGCAGAGAGGAGAGGTGCCG
Source organism: Geotrypetes seraphini (assembly GCF_902459505.1). Taxonomy (NCBI): domain Eukaryota; kingdom Metazoa; phylum Chordata; class Amphibia; order Gymnophiona; family Dermophiidae; genus Geotrypetes; species Geotrypetes seraphini. The sequence goes on along the minus strand of NC_047085.1, from coordinate 267,000,671 downwards.
GCGCCCCCTCCCCATAAATATGGCACCTTGGCGGTCTGTCCCCCCCTCCCCCCTTACACAACTGACTGCAGATGAAAAATTATTATCACCTCCACCGTTATCTGAAATCAGACTTACACTTTCTAGACACACCGCTTTCTGTTACATAGGGCCAAAGCTTTGCAATGATCTGCCCCTTCCTTTAAACACAGTGCAACTCGCACATATTTCAAGAAAGCACTAAAATCACATCTGCTTATATAAACATTTGGTCCTTTGTAACTATCTTCCTTATTTTTAAAGAGTAATGACTATGTAAAACTTTAAATTATTAATGCTTAGTTTTAATAACCTTATTTTTTATTTTTTGTTTTTCTGCTTCCTCTGTTAAACTATTTTTAATTTTTTTTAGAAATGTATGTGAACTGCCACAATCTTGCACATTTATTTATTGCAAGTAAAAATGCATAAGAATGACTTTTCAGGAACTGACTTTGTTAAATAATACTTAATTGCTGCCTGGCAAATTCAGCTCCTTGGCTTTTATTCCAAGCCAGCTTTTCATCACTGACTCACGGACATTTGGCTGTTGGTATCTTTGAATCATCACAGGATATAAAGTAACAGAGGATTAACTTAACAGAAGCTGAAAAAGTGAATTTACCAGGCAGTAGTAAGGCAAAAGTATTAACAATCTGGTCAGGGTTCAGTAAACTGCTGATTGACAAGGTAGCAGAATAAATCCATCTGGAGAAAAAAGGCACAAATTTTCAAATAAGTGGCAACTTAATCAAATATTTGGGCATGTGAAGTTAAGAAGATACGCAGACAAACTAGGTTGTGTGGCTGAACTGATATTGCTCTAATCAGATAAGAAATACCTGGTTATATTTTGAATTTCACACTTTATCTGTGATTTATCTGGATTTCTTTAAATGCAGTACACTATCAATGAATACATGGATTTTATTCATTTATATTAGAAAATCTGCATCACTGGCCCCATGGATTAGAGCACCCTTTCTCAATCAAAAATATATTTAACAAGATATTTAACCCAGCTAAGCATGTTATTCTGATGAAGCAAAATAAAAATCAGGAAGTTCGTTCTAACCCTGGAAGGTCTCCTCTACCTTTCTTGCAAGAGTAGGGCCACTATTAAAAGGTGTATGGTTGCTTCTAGTACAAAAGGCATATGAGTTTCAAGTTTATTTACAATTTGATAAAAACGCTTAAACTTTTTAAGCGCTGTACATAATAATAAAAATATGGGGTACAAAACATACAGAAGTACATACATGAACAATCAATAGACAGCAACTAACAGGAACAAAAGGAGAAGACCTACAATGGTATAAAGAAATATTCACAATAAAGGAGAAAACGATGGGAAGATTACATGACTAGTAAAATTTTTAAGAAAATAGAAGAATTGAATGATTGAACCAGTGGGTTATTTACCTCTACTCGTGAGTTTGTATGGAAGGCATTATCTTCATTTTTTGGCTCTACCTCCCCCATCTCTGCATTGAGCTCTCTGTTCCTCAGTTTCTCCTTCTACATGCAAGTTGAAAGTGTCTTTATGATCTGCTCTGCTCATTTTGTTATTTTATGGGCTTTTTGGTCTCATTTATAGAGGCTGTTCAGTGCTACTGAGGTCCTCAGGTTGCCTGGGGCAGCTCTGCTTGGGTGAAGACACAGATTCTCTCTGTCAGAGGACTGTAGCTGGGAAGGTACCCATTTTTTTCAGGGAGCACCCCTTTTTCAGCCAGCCCCTGGTAGCAAAGCTTGCTCCTGGTCGGTAACGGAACTGGAGCACAAGTTATGTGGCATCCATGTTGGTCCCAAGGATATTATTGGTTGCTGACTGGGGTCTCAGGTTATAACACAATCTGACTCGCAGCCCGAAGAAACACACATCTGGATCTATTTATATATCTTCCACCTGCTGTTTCAGCTGAAGCAGGCACAGCACTAGTAGGTAATACCGTGTGCCCTCAGAAGCTTCCCCGGGATGGCTGGTATGCTGTTTGGCTGCGTGTGGATGGTTGGTATGAATGGACAGGTGAGTGTGGTGTTAGTCGGGTAGGGTGGGGATCGATTCTGTGTGGGGGTGATTGGGGTAAGGTTGTCTTGTTTAGTGCTTGCTGAGCGGCATAAGAACATAGCTTGCTAAGAAATCTCTTTGCTTTCTTGCTGATGGGGGGGGGGGCTTCTGGGGTGGGCTGGGTGTTTGCAATCGGGAATGGGAAGGCTTAAGATGGGGGGATTGTTTGCAAAATGGTTTGGTTGTACTTTTGGTGATCTTGACCTTGTTGTACTCTTGTTTTGTATTGTGTATTTGCTGATTGTGCACCAATAAAACGTGATTTACACTAAAAATATGCGGGTGTATTCTGCTCATGTGCTGATCGCTACCACCAGCGACTCATCTCAAGTAAATTTAGTGAGAATATCCGTGAACCTCATTTTTAGCGTGCTAAATGATCTGTGCAGCTCTGATAGTCATAGAGTTCCTATGACCATCAGATCAGTGCAGAGCATTCAGTGTGCTGGCTGGTACTAAAAACCTCTTCCGCCCTTTTGTAAAAGGGGTGGGGCTAAATTTGCTGATGACACAAAGTTGTTCAAAGTTGTTAAATCACATGAGAATTGTGAAAAATTGCAAGAGGACCTTGTGAGACGGGAAACTGGGCATCAAAATGGCTGATGTTTACTTTCAAACTATTTTTATTGGTGATAACCAAGAACACATTCAAAAGAAAAGAACATCTGGCATAAATATAGAAAACAGTACTGCAGGTCTCACAGGGTGTTAAACAAAGCGAAAGACTGGACTCTAGGCTAAATTTAACAATGGACAACTGTGTAGTTGGGCCCTCTCTAGGCAGGGACCCCTGGCATCTGCCACCTTTGCCCATTGGTAAAAGTGGTCCTGCTTATGATGTAATGTCTGCTGGACAACGAAGAGGGTATTTTTGAAATATTGTGTGTGATTAAACAGGTATACCATACAGCTCAAACAGATAGGTGCCAAATATGGGTTAATGTACCTGGCTATAATGCGGATAACAATATAACCACTAACTATGAGGATCCAAAAGACCTTCAAGACTTCATTAACCATCTGGAGGATCAAATGAACTGAGTGGCTGTTTATCAGTAAACATTTTAAATTTTGCTGTTACTATTAACAATTGGTTTTCTGGTTTTTGGGGTTTTTTTGCTGTCTATTACCGAGTACAGTTAAAGGATAGTAGTATCTGCTTGGGAGCTTGATTTAATACACTTTGGATACAGATGGCTGTTATGGGTGAACTTACATAGGTGAAAGAAAAGAAGGAAAGGACAAGAAAGGGAAAAAAGAAAAAAAAATGGATGGCCTGAAGAGGGGAAGGAAAAGAAAAACAGATGGGCCGTCGTTTTTGGGGTTTTTTTTTTCATTTTTGAGACAGTTGAACTTATGGTTTGTTTGAATTCTGATGACTTCATGTTCCATTGAATCCATACTTCTAACCTCGTAGGTGGTGAGTGTTGCCATAAAGACTTGTCCGGCATGCCTGAAGAACAGAACTCTTATGAGACAGGTTAGGCCCACCCATTGACCCAATGTCGAGCTTGCTGATGAATTTCCTGGAAGTTGCTTTAGAGGAAATGGTAGACACATCCTAAAGATGGACCCCAAGCACCAACAGCATGAGCCAGGACAGTAAAGACATTTGGCCACATCCAATGTTGCTGCTCTCCCTTCCTTTGGCCTTCTACATATTTACATTCCCTAGCAACAGCAGCAGATGAATCCAGAGACCAATGGGATAGCCCACATCTACCAGCAGGCGGAGATAAAGAAACTGATTAACAGGTGGTCCTATTGGCTGGCACTCCTCCTGTTTATCCAGTATTCTCTATCTCCCAGCAGGAAAAGGTTGCTATTCAACTAGCTCCTGAATTCTGGCTGTGACTGGAAAATTATTTTCTCCTGTTGAGGTTTCTCTTCAGTGAGACTGCCATTCTGTTTCTCCTGTTGAGGTTTCTCTTCAGTGAACTGGCAGTGCTATTTCTCCTGTTAAGATTTTCTCTTCAGTGAGACAGGGGTGTCCGGCTGAACGGTGCCGGCTTTAGGGGTTACACCTGGGCCCCCCAGGTCCCTGCCTCACCCTCCCTCCATTGCTAGAGGGTCTGACTGGGTCTCAATTTTTTCTTCTTTCTCTTCTCTGTTTAAAAAAAAAAAAAAAAAAAAAAGAGACCACAGTTGCTACATTCTGCCCTGTTATTGATGGCTCTAACTGGCTTCAACCGGCCCTAACAACAAGCTTGTGAGTATTTCTGGTTTTACTGTTGTTTGGGAGTATGTTTGGGAGTCTTAGTACTGTGGGTTCGGTCATCGTATATTTAAAGAATGGATATTTTATTGAGGCTAAGTTTTATGACTAGAAATCCGATTGAGGGAGCCAGGACTTTTCCGCCCTTTGTATGCAAGCGCTTGGTTTCCTTGTTGGTTACAGTGCGGCAGTAGCGGTGCGATTTCATGCTCGCGCTTGTTCTCCTTGTTGGGTTTCAGTGCAGCAGTACTAGTCCTGTTCTTCTCAGGCTCTCTTTCATCGGTGTTTGTCATGGCCATGTGCAACCGATTGTGCAGGTGCCGGTTTATAGCAGCGCACATGAGATGGGATATGTTTTTTTCCGGCGCTGTGGGCCATTCTTATGGTTATTCCCCGAGTCTGATTTTCTTTCTATGCAAGCCGCGGCAGGGTAAATTTTGCGGGGCTTGAATCCGACTATGTTTCTAGGAGCGTTGATGCAGCGGCCACGTGTCAGCGAGAATCAGGCGTGCGCTTGGGTCTCCGGCAATGGCGGGAGAGCTGCAGCGTACCGGTAGTTTGTTTGCAGCTGACTTTGGTCAGGGTATGCCGGGGCTTCTCTCCTTTCCGGTTCAGACAAGTTGTATGTGTTTCACCAGCTTTGGGACAAGCTTGGGCAGATTTATATGTTTATGTCTGTGTTACTGCTGTACTCCCTTGAAGGAAGCTGCTTGTTTAATCGGACTCTGGGGTTAGCACTCAAGGGGTTTACCTGTGCTAGGTCACCCAGTCTCGGTTTGTCTCCGGACTGGGGCGACATATGGCAACTCACGGCATGGTGAGATCAGCAGTAAGATAGTGCCCTGTATTTCACGCAGGTATCTCATTGTCTCTCTTGGGGTCCCTGCAGATTGAGCCTTTGTCTGTTGGTAACTGTCCTTATTTGGGCCTCTGTGCTGAGCTGCTTGTGTCTAATAGTGGCACAGGATATATATGCCTAAAGATAGTACAAGCAGTTTCCAAGTTCGGGCTGTCTCTATGGGCAGAATGACATTGCGCATCTTCCTGCGGCCAGAACTCTTTCTATTTCTGAGGGGGCCTGGACTTCAGATTTCCATGCTTATCACGCTGGTTTCTCCTGTCGCCATTTTCTCATAGCACATGCTAGACGGGCCCCCCGACCAGGCAGGAAGGGCTGTACAGCTCCTTTTAACCTGGAGCCAATTACCTATTCTATCAAACCCGCGGAGGATCACGCGCTATGTGGCTGTTAGCCTCATCCCTGAAGCTCTCATTAGCGATGTGAGCTTTGTTTGATACCTGTAAGGATGTTGTTGTTTTCCACTGGGCGGTAGATGCAGCATCTTGATTGAGTCTAGTACGTATTCACTTTAAAAGACATACGTATTTCGCTCATGTTGCATGGAGTTATTACTGTTTTCATTGTTCCAGTATATTCCTCTTTACATTGTGAAACTTGATTTTTCCTAGGAGAATCTTCTTGCAGATCCTACAGTTCTCATCCTGCCATTCCCTGACCTTCTGCACTTCATTCTGAGGGGATCTTGACTTCTTCCAATGACTCTTCAGGCTTTCTCATGAGGGAGAAGACACTATAATGTCAGGTCAGGGGGCTGTGAAGATTTTTCAGGATGCTTGCAACTTTGCATCCTCCTCAGGTTTCCAGTTCGTTCTTGGAGTCTCTATGTTTTGTGTTTCCCTTTTCAGTGTTACTGGTCCTCAGGGCAGTTCTTGTAGTTCTTTGGGAACTAAGGGACGTTGTTCCACTTACTGCTTGGTGCCCAAGACGGGGGCATTGGGCTGGCTGGATCCCATTCTGCTGAATTTGTTTCTCAGGGTTACACATTTCTGCAGAAAAACAGGGAGAATATTTACATTTTCCCTATGGACTCCGAATCGGCACTAGGTTTGCTTGCCTCTCTTTGAGCAGCACTTTCGATTTTGGCACATGCCATTTCACCTACCCAAAGCTTCAAGAACATTTTAGAAAATGTGGGCAGTGGTACCGTTTTGGTGCTACCAAGTGATTCACCTATTTCTTCTTGACTGGGTAACATTGGAAACTCGACCGCTGACGCGGACACCCGAAAAAGTGGGGGGTGGGGAAGGGTTAGATTGGGGGCAAAAGGCGTCTTTTGTTCCAAGCCGCACTTTAGTCCGGGGGTATGTGGACTCCCTCAGAGGCCGCTCTCTCACCCATCTCCTTTTGTGCAGAAGGGTGGGTAGTTGCAGGCTCCTGGAGGTGGGCGAAGAATGGGCTCCTGCTTGTAAGGGCCAGCGGTGTAGATCTCTGAGTGCAACACTTAGGAATTAAACACTCACAGGAGGTGTTTGGGTGCTCAATTTACCAGTAAACGAAAGTTGAACAGATGATCTATGCTTTTATACAGTTTTCCAGAATATATTTTTCAAGTTTCTGATACGTATACTTTAAAAACTATGAACACCAGTGACTTTCTAATATGCCATGGTTCCAAAAGTGGATATGCAGCAAAATTAAAAGCAAAGTGCTCAAATGTCTGCCACTGGAAATCTGGACCAGCAGCCAAAATTAAAAGCAAAGTGCTCAAATGTCTGCCACTGGAAATCTGGACCAGCAGCCAGTGTGAGTAATCAAAATCAAGCACGAATACAAAATAAGGAAAAAGCTGGGAAGGCTTCTTCAGGAAAGATCGTACTGAATATATTCAAAGATTAGGCAACTGAAGTAGATGTGGATCTGGAATCAACCCTCCAAGCTCAGATATTATATAAAAAACAAACAAACACCTCAGCCTAGTAGTCAGTTAAATCAGAAAATTAAAGACCTAGATAAAGAACTTCCTTTGGCCCAGCAGCAGCAATGCAGTCTGGTGGCATCTGGAATAGCTTCTAGAAACAAACATCTGAAACATGTTGTTCTCGGAGCCAATTCTGGAGTGCTTTCTTTAACCTGTAATATAGACATTCTAGTTACTTGAAGGGGTGGAATTTGTCTTATTTGACACACTGTAAACCGCGTCTACACTTTTTCCTTTCCATAAGTCTCTGATAATGGCACAGTGTTCTCTAAGGGTGCTCACTGAGTTTCTGAAATGGTTACGTTTCTAAATCTATTTTTATTATTTGTGTTCTATTTTATTGTAATTTCTATTAGCTGCTTAATTGGTGCTATACAATTTTTTTATTAGGTCAAGTGGTTCTCTAAGGATTGGACTATGTTATTTGGTTATGAGTTATGGATTGGCACAGGTTACTTGTTATTACTTCATTTTTATGATTTAAGTTATTTTATTAATTATTTTACTGGAGGAATATTTAGGGCTCCTTTTACTAAGCTGCGTTAGGGCATTAACGCGTGGAATAGCGCGCACTACAATGCCGCGCACTAGATGCTAATGCCAACATTGAGCTGGTGTTAGTTCTAGCCATGTAGTGCGGAGTTAGCGTGCGCTAATCTGCTACATGCGCTAAAAATGCTAGCGCACCTTAGTAAAAGAAGCCCTTAGTGTCACTAAGAATGTTTAATGAAATTATTCTTCTTAATTGATATGCATGAATTCTACTTGTCGTTCTGGGTTTTATTTTATTATGATTTTTTATTAGATATTGATCGGATATTAAAGGGGTTGCCTATGGTTCTGTATGGGTTATGACTAAGCTATTTGATCATAATATATAGAATGTAACGATCTACTTGTTCTCATTGAATATAGGATTTTATATTATCTTATTAATTTAATGGAGCATTCCATAATGAATTCACTTAAGTTATCATTATTCAGGAAGTATCTTGTTAAGATTTGGAAAATAGATCTAGTTTTAACTCTATAGATTAATTTTACATAATAGTGGGGTTTTTGCATTTTCCTGAAATTCATCAGTTCTTAGGGTTATTTATGATAAGTATGAATTGTTTAATTATACTGAATCACTATATAATTATACATTTCATGGGTTTAAGGTCAATAAGTATTATTATAATTGATAATTTACTTATTAATTTAATTTGTTCACTTTATGGTTCTAGGTTGATATGTATTATAATATGTTTGGCAAGTGATAAGGGGTGGGTATTTAATAGTTGGGTTTAATTAATCTTAAATTTAAAGTGGGTAGTATGAATTATAAATGGGAATGTACTAATAGAGTATTAGAGCCGGGGTGGGGTTAGATTATGGGTCTTCCTAATGTAACTAAGTTTTCCAGGCATTTGATTAGGGGTTGGGGGGTTGATATTTGGGTCCTGGATGTGTGTTTAATTATTATATAATTATTTGATCAAAGGGGAATTAAAGGGTTATTTATTATTAAGCATTAATAAATCGAAATGCAGTTAAAATTATATTCAGTAAATGTTAATGGACTTAATCATCCCATTAAGATGAAAAAAGTACTTAATTTTTTTTAAACAACAGGAGGCAGATGTTTATATACAAGAATCGCATTTATCATCAATCGAATTAGCCAAACTGGAAGGGGGGGTGTAAAACAGTTTTTTTATTTGCACCAACAATAGGGAAGAAGGCGGGTGTGGCTATCCTGGTCAGTAGGAGGTTGTCAGCTACATTTGGTAACTTTCGGGCAGATCCTATGGGAAGATGGGTCCATGTTAATATGAGTTTGGGAAATGATGCCCTGACACTTCTTAATATTTATGCTTTTAATTCAAATCAGGCAGAGTTCTTTAAAAAACTCCAACATATAATTCTGTCACTGGCTATGACAAATTTAATTGTGGCTGGAGGCTTTAATGCTGTCATGGATCCATTAATTGACAAACAACCCAGTAAACAATTAAAATCATTAGGCCTAGATAACCTTATACATTCATGTGGTTTGAAAGTATATGGTGGATTTTTCATTTTAATGCTCGGGAATTTTCATTTTGCTCCCAAGTTTATAAATTATTTTCAAGAATTGATTATTTTTTTGTTTCAAATTATTTAATTCAACAGGTTACAAAAGCCATCATAGACCTGATCCTTTTGACGGATCATGCTGGAATAGGGATAGAATATCAATTCACTGAAGCAGATTCTAATAGACCTGTTTAGAGGTTAAATAATACATTGGGCTTGCAGATTCAAACTTTCTTGAGGAAATTCAAATGAAAATGAAGGAGTATTGCCAACTTAATACCTCAGAGGAAATCTCTTTGGAAATTATTTGGGATGCTTTCAAAGCTACAATGAGAGGGCAAATAATTTCATATTTGGCGCATATTAGGAAATTGTTAAAATTAGAATTTCCCAATTTGGAACAAACTATTTGGACTTTAGAGTTACAATTGGCCTCGAAATGGTAACAAGTTACGTTGAATGCCCTTTTGAAAGCTAAATATAAATATAATGAGATTTCCTCACAATTGGCTAGGAAAGATTTGTTTTCTCAGCAAGCTTTGTATTATGGAAACTTGAATAAAGCAGGAAGATTATTGGCTAATTACCTTAAAGCAAAAAAGAGAAAAGTTAAAATTGCGGTTATTAAAGGTGAGAATGGTAAAATTCATTCTCAAATTGGAAATATTTTTAAACAATTTTTGGATTATTACAAAGCTTTATATTCTTCTGAGCCTTATTCAAATAAAGAAAAAGAGGGTTAGAATTTTTTAAATTAATCCAGGGGCCGAAAATTCCTGAGCATATAAAAGGAAGTCTCGAAGTGCCTATATCACTTAAGGAACTCCAGGCAATGTTGAAGTCCCTCAGAGCTAGATCCGCTCTGGTTAGTGATGGATTCACAGTGGAGTTTTTCAAATCATTTCAAATTATATTATTACCTCATCTTCTAAATTTATATCATTCACAACTGACTAAGGGTTGTATTTCAGGTACTATGGTGGAATCTTTAACCATTGTTTTGCCAAAGCCAAATAAAGATCCCATATTGGTTTCAAACTACAGGCCTATTTCTTTAATCAGTGTAGATGGAAAACTCCTGGCTAAGTTATTGGCTTTAAGACTAGCCAAGGCTCTCCCTTATATGATTGGTATGCACCAAACGGGTTTTGTTGCTCAAAGACATTCTTCAAATAACACCAGGCTGGCATTTCATATGTTAAATTTAGCAAAAACAATGGATGATCCAGCCTTCTCTGTCTCTTTGGATGCAGAGAAGGCCTATGATCGTGTGGAGTGGACTTTCATGTATCAAGCGATGGATTGGTTTGGTATTGGTTCAGGATTCATACAAATGATTCAAACCTTGTATAGCTCCCCTCTCAGCCAGATTATATACTAATGATACTTTTTCAGAGTGTTATGGTCTGAAGAGGGGAGTTAGGCAAGGATGTCCCTTATCTCTTTTGCTTTTTTAAATTGTTTTGGAACCCTTGTTGTCAGCTATACAGCAGGCAAAGGAGATACAGGGGATTCCTTATACAAGTCAAGAATATAAGATCTCTGCTTATGCGGATGATATCTTGCTTAATTTGAAGAATCCTGATTCCTTAGCAACGGCAGCAGATGAATCCAGAGCCCAATGGGATAGCACACACCTACCAGCAGGTGGAGATAGAGAAACTGATTAACAGGTGGTCCTATTGGCTGGCACACCTCCTGCATCTTCAATATGCTCTCTCTCCCAGCAGGTGATGGTCGCTATTCAACTAGCTCCTGGATTCTGGCTGTGACTGGAAAATTATTTTCTTCTCTTGAGGTTTCTCTTCAGTGAGACAGGTGTGTCCGGCTGTACGATACCAGCTTTAGGGGTTACACCTGGGCCCCCCAGGTCCCTGCCTCACCCTCCCTCCAATGATAGAGGGTCTGACTGGGTCTCAATTTTTCTTCTTTCCCTTCACTATAAAAAAACCAACCAACCAAACAAAAAACCACAGTGACTATTAAACATTTCTGCCCTCATAGTGCTGAGCAATCGGCATCTGCTGGCACTATCAACAAAGTTGTGAGTATATGTTTTATTCGTATTTCATATGGGTATCTTGTTGTCTCTCTCGGTTCCCCTGAAGGCTGAGTCTATGTAGGTTTTTCACACAGATTTCTCAGGTCGCCATCTTCTCATGGCACCTGCTAGACAGTCCTTCAAACTGGCAGGAAGAGCTGTGTAGCTCCTTCTAACCAGGGACAAGTTACCTATTCTCCCAAACTCACAACAGTAGCAAATGCTATGCGGCTGTTGGAATCATCCCTGAAGCTCTCTTTATGGATGTGAGCTTTATTTGATAACAATTAGGGTGCAGATTGTTTCCCATGGGGTGGTCAATGCAGCTTCTAGATTACGTCTAGTACGTCTTCACTTTAAAGGCAGTAGGTTTTTGGCTAATATTACATGGAGTTAGTACTGTTTTCAGAATTCCAACATATACTCCATCTTACATCGCAAAGCTGGATTTTTTTCTGGGAAAGTTCCTTTCTTATTCCAGAATTTACAACTCTTGTCCAGCTGTTCCCTGACTGTCTGCTCTTCATTCTGAAGGGGTCTTCGCTTCCTCTGGTAACTCTTTATGTTTTCTCTTAAGGGTGAGACACTATGATGTCAGGTCAGGGGGCTTTGGGCATTTTTCAGGATGCTTGCAACTTTGAATCCTCCTCCCATTTCAGATTCTTTCTTAGAGTGACTATGTATTGAGCTTCCAAAGGTTATGTTCGTGCGAGACTCCTTTTAAGTGTTACTGGTACTCGGGGCAGTAGTTTTGGTTCTTCCAGAACTAAGGGAAGTTATTCCATTTACTTCATAGTGCCCAAGATGGGGGAATTGGTCAGATGGGGCTGGATCTCAATCTGGTAAATTAGTTTCTCAGAGTTATACATTTCTGGAGAAAAACTGAGAATATTTATAATTTCCCTATGGACACTGAATTTGCACTATCTTCGCTTAGCTCTCATCGAGCAGCGCTATCAGTATTGGCAGATGCCATTTGGCCTAGCCACAGCTCCATGAACATTTTTGAAAATGAGGGCAGTAGTGGCGTTTTGGTGCAAACAGGAGATTCAGGTACTTTCTTTCTTAGACGACTGCTTGATTCGGATGTCTTCCAGCCAGGTCAATTTGTCAAGACACAAACAGGTGATTTCTTTTATTTGAACTTCTTTTCTTCAATTCTTTGAATGTGACTCTTCAAATTTACAAAGAGCTCTTTTCTCCTGTATTAATTATTGGTATATCAGGGGAGGGTCACGTAGGAGAGGAATGTGTTTCTTCCCAAAGACTGGGGCAACAGGTTACAGTCTCAGGTTTGCCTTCTTCAGTCACCAAGAACAAGAGTATGGGATTCTGTGGTGGTGACTCCACTGGGAACTTCGGCTTGCTTTCACATGTGAATGCTACAGCAGTCACTTTTGTTCCAGTGGTTCCCGGTATCTCAAGGCTCCAATTGTAGTATCTAGTAGGCTCCTCAAGCATCGCTCAATAATTTGGTGGCTCAGCGAGATTAATCTTTTCAAAGGCATGCCTCGGTCTTTGCTGGACTGGCTCAAAGTCACCAAATATCCCAGGCTATCGGGTTGGAGGGCTTAGTGCCTTCAATCCTTAGCGCAAGGAGTCTGGTATTTAGAGGAGACTCAGTACTCGTTCATTCTTCTGGACTGAAGCATGGTCAGACTACCGTTTCAGGAGTTTCAGACCATTCTTCCGGAATAACGATAAAGGTCTTTTATGACAGTGTTATGATAGTGGTATTTCTCTACAGCCAGGAAAGTACATGATGTACTCAGTTGACGAGTAAAGTAATGGTTCTACTTCAATGGGTGGAATCTCATCTTCCTCTTCTGACAGTGCATCATTTAATAGGACAGGAAAAGGGTTTAGATAGACTTTCTTACCACAAAATCTGAGCATGGACCATCTATTGTATGTTAAAATGTGCAGTGCTTTGTACGCCTTCAGCGTTTTAGAAATAATAAATAGTAGTAGTAGTAGTAAAATCTTCTACATCCTGGAAATTGGGAACTATTTGCTCAGGCGTTCCAGCTGTTTGTATAAAGTTAAGATCTCCTAGAACTAGACCTCATGGCCTCAGCTCGAAATTCAAAGCTTCCTAGCTTCTTCAGCAGACGCAGGGAGTAGCAGTCAGAGGGGGTAGCAGCGTTGCTTCTTCCTCGCATCTGGTTTCTCTTAAGTGTTTTCCCAAGGCTGATGATTGGATGGATTTGCCATCTCAAGCTCGCTTTCAGGGCACAGTAATTTGAGAATCTCCGGATTGGCTGTGCCATCCTTGCTGTGCGGCTTTGACGAGTCTTTCGACGGCCGAACTGTTGAGATTCCTGGTATCTCCGGATTTACTTACCTAGGGTCCGATCAACATGGATATTTGTTCTATTTTGTTATTACGACCTTGCTTTTGAAAAGTCATGGCTGACGTGTAAGGTTTATGCGAAGCCGGTTATTTCTTCTCTTCTCCAAGTGATACAGACATCTTCACCCGTGGCTTATGCTTCCATTTGGATGCTTTTCCTTTCTTGAGTACTTCTCAACATTGGCACCCTTCCAGAGTTCTATGATTTATATTCTTTCTTTTTTGGCATAAGCGTATTGCCAAGGGCTTAGCGTTCAATTCCCTTCAGCTTCAAGTGGCAATCTTAGCTTGTTACAAGGGCTAGGTATCTCGCTCTTTGCTTATTTCTCAGCTTCATGTAGTTCAGTTCCTAAAAGGAGTACAGCATATTCGTACACCTCTTAAGAAACTCTGTCTGGAGTACAGTCTTAAGATATTTCTTCGCAGTTTACAGAAGGCTTTGTTTCAACCTTGTCTTTTGAGACTCTAAAAGGCTGTGACGTTGAACACGGTGTTTCTTATGGTCATAGCTTCAGCTTGGCGGTTTTCTGAGTTGCAGGCCTTGTACAGTGGGGATTCTTACAAATTCTGGGGTGTCAGTTTGGATAGTACCACAATTTCTTTCTAAGGTGGTGTCATCTTTTTTTTTTATGCTGCTCTCACTTTTCCTTCCTTCTTCCCGGGAGGAGGAATGGGGAAGCAAGCTTTTTATCACTGCATTTTTTAAAAGTGCATAGCATTCTCCGCATTTAGACCACCTCTTTGTATTCTTCAAGAGATGCGACAAATGTATGGTAGCGTCCAAAGCTTCCATCGCTCGAAGGATCCAGGAGGACATTCTATACGCTTACTTGATGGCAGGGAAGCGGTTGGCGGAAGAACTTCATGACCATTCAGCCAGAGCAATGGCAGCTACTTGAACATAGTCCACAGGTTTTTTTTTCCTTGGAGGAGTTTTGTCATGCGGCTACTTGGTCTTCCAAGAATACTTTATCTCAACATTACTGGTTGGATGTGGGGGAGCATGCTGAGATAACGTTTAGTGCTTCGGTTGTTGTGGAGGTGGTGTTTGCTTCCTACCCAGATTGAGGATTGCTTTGCTACATCCCTTGGTCTCTGGATTCAGCTGCTGCTGTTGCTAAGGAAGGAAAAATTGTTTCTTAACTCTTAATTCTCTTTCCTTTAGACGCAGCAGATGAATCCAGAGCCCCACACTTTCTGGATATTGACTGTTGTTTTTTTCTTTTGCATCTTTCGAAGTCTCTTATTGATAGTTGTATTAAAGCTGATTAAAGACAGCATCTGGGAACACATCGACAACTATGGGCAGCTAAAGTCGAGCCAGCATGGCTTCTGCAAGGGCAGGTCATGCCTCACGAACTTATTATACTTCTTTGAGGGGGTAACCAGCCAGGTGGATAAAGGGGAATCCATAGATATCATTTACCTTGACTTCCAAAAAGCCTTCGACAAGGTGCTACACGAAAGACTACTAAGGAAGCTATGGAACCATGGGGTGCAAGGGGAGGTCCACTGATGGATCAAAAACTGGCTGGCGGACAGGAAACAGAGGGTTGGAGAAAAGGGACATTACTCAGACTGGCAATGAGTCACGAGCGGAGTTCAACAGGGGTCGGTGCTGGGACCGCTCCTATTCAATGTATTCATTAACGACCTGGAGGAAGGAACAAAATGTGAGGTTATTAAATTTGCGGATGACACCAAACTATATCGCAAGGTCAATAACATGGAGGACTGCGAAGATCTCCAAAAAGATCTGACAACACTGGAAAAATGGGCCAAAAAGTGGCAAATGAGTTTCAACATAGGGAAATGCAAGGTCATGCATATAGGGAAAAAAAACCTGATGTTCACTTACAAAATGGGGGGATCAGTGCTAGGGGTGAGCGACCTTGAAAGAGACCTGGGAGTGATGATAGACACAACATTGAAGGCGTCAGCGCAGTGTGCCACGGCCTCAAGGAAAGCAAACAGAATGTTGGGTATCATTAAGAAGGGTATCACGACCAGGACAAAGGAAGTCATCCTGCCACTGTATCGTGCTATGGTGCGCCCGCACCTGGAGTACTGTATTCAGTTCTGGTCGCCGTACCTCAAGAAGGACATGGAGGTACTTGAGAGGGTCCAGAGAAGAGCAACTAAGCTAATAAAAGGCATGGAGGACCTCTCATATACTGAAAGACTGAAAAAACTAGGGCTTTTCTCCCTGGAAAAGCGATGACTCAGAGGAGACATGATAGAAGCCTTCAAGATCATGAAGGGCATAGAAAAAATAGACAGGGACAGATTTTTCAAATTAAGGGGATCAATAAGTACAAGGGGGCACTCAGAGAAATTGAAAGGGGAGAAGTTTAGAACAAACGCCAGGAAGTTCTTTTTCACACAGAGGGTGGTGGATACATGGAATGCGCTACCGGAGGATGTGATAAACAGGAGCACGCTACAGGGGTTCAAAGATGCTTTGGATAGGTACTTGGAAGACAAAGGGATTGAGGGGTACAGATAAGAGTAGAGGTAGATTATAGGGATGGGATTAGAGGTAAGTTACAAAATTAATCAGGGACCACTGTTCAGGCACTAGGCCTGATGGGCCGCCGCGGGAGCGGACCACTGAGCAAGATGGACCTCTGGTCTGACTCAGCGGGGGCAACTTCTTATGTTCTTATGTATTCTGTATTATTACCTTTTCAAATTTGTTATGGGAAAGACGTTTTTTACATGCTAAGCATTTTGATGGTTATGGATGCTTGGGCAAGGAGCAATACTGAAGATGCAGGAGATGTGCCAGCTAATAGGATCACCTGTTAATCAGTTTCTCTATCTTCACCTGCTGGTAGATGTATGCTATCCCATTGGTCTCTGGGTTCATCTGCTGCGTCTAAAGGAAAGAAAATTAACAGGTAAGAAACATAATTTTTCCTTCTGTCATCTTGCATTTACTGGAATTGATAGGTCGATTTGGCAAATTCTCTGGATATAAAATAAATTGGAGCAAGTTGAAGGTTCTTCCGTTAAACGTGTATTGTGTAAAAGGACTATTTGATTCATTCCCATTCCTTTGGAAGGAAGAGGGTATAAAATATTTAGGTATTATGATTCAGAAAATTTTAGAAGACACAATGACAGTAAATGAAAAATCCTTATTGCTGAAAGTCAAAGAAATGTGTGAGCATTGGAACCCCTTACATCTTTCTTGGTTGGGGAGAGTCCAAACCATTAAAATGATGATTTTGCCTGTAGTTTGCTACCAAATGAGTATGTTGCCAGTTTATTTTCTAGGGTTCTTCTATAAAAAATTAAATAGTATTCTTACTAAATTTATTTGGCTGGGTAAAAATGCCAGAATTGCTTTAGTATCTTTGCAAAAACCAATTGCGGCGGGTGGGGTAAATTTTCAAAATTTCTATAGATACCATCAAGCTTTTATTATGCGGCAGGGTATGTATTGGATCCTTCCTGAACTTATGGAGCATCTTCCAGATTGGTTATTATTAGAATGGCAACTCCTATACCCATTGCGATTGTGTCATATTTTAAGTATCAAGTTACCTAGGATTTATAAGGACAATAGAATTTTATGCTCCTAATGGCAAACATTAAAATTTATTATTAACCTAATACCTATTCCGATTCATCAATCCACGTGTCAGTCCTTATGGTTGAACTCCAAGATTCAAATTGGCGAGTCTAAGATCCTCTGGAAGCGTTGGCTGCAGGCGGGTATATGTACATTAGATGATGTGTTATCAAATGGAAAAATGCTTGATTTTTCACGACTGCAAAAATCATTTGGCATATCAAAGTCTCAAGCTTATAAATGGTTGCAGTTGAAGCAGGCCATTCAGAAGGGGTTCCTGAGTGGCAAAATTTAACAACTCAGTATAGCTTGCCGGGCCTATAATTTCAGACAGATTTGTTAGGGCATCAGGCAGCCAAGTGGTATGAATTGATATCTGAATTTTCGAACAAGAAACCTAAAACTAGTCTAAGACATTTGGAGCATTGAGACAAAGCAGCAGATTTCTGCTGCTTAATGGCCACAGATTTAGACTTGGAGAATGAGATGTACAGCGTCAGCATCTATGAGACAGACTTAGTTTTTTCTGTGTTATAGAATTTTCTGGACCCCTTTCATTTGCAAAAGTTAGATAGTTCTAAGTCTAATAGATGCTAGCACTGTCATCTTGATATAGGGACACTGGATCATCTACTGTTCTATTGTCCCTTGATACTTGGATTTCGGAGATCTATATGGGGTCAAATCACTATGAAATTGGAAGTTCCATTGTCATTGTCGTACGAAATAAGAATAGATTGCTTCTCATCATGACAGGAGTTGCTATACAGATAATCACGAAAAACTGGAAAAATTGGGACAGGTTAAATTACATCTTTTGGTGGGAAACCCTTTGTCAAAGTTATAAATTTAAACGTAAGAATTCGATACAATTGGGACATTATAATAAATTCAAGGAGGTTTGGGATCCATTAACAAAATTTTGTTAATGATCATTAGTATTTCCCTTTGATTTCTGAATGAGTGTTATACATATCCAGGAAGGGTGGGTGGGGGGTGCGGGAGGGGGGTGTTATGTACTTATTAAATCATTTGATTGTAATGAGTGCTGTTTATTATATGAATTGTTTGTTAACCTGTTGCACTTTATGTTGGCTTTTAAAAATGAATAAAGATTTATAAAAAAAAAACAAACCAAAAACCAACAACCCAGGTATGCCAGGGTTAAAAAAAAAAAAGGAACCTTAGAAACTGTCTTCTCCTCTCTCTACAGCTTACTACTACTATTTATCATTTCTATAGTGCTGAAAAACGTACACATCGCTGTACAATCAACACACAATAGACAGTCCCTTCTCATAAGATGGATGGTCCCATCTCGTAGGATGAATATAGGCAATATTATGGTGAGTGGGAGTTAGGAGTTGAAGGCAGCATTGAAGAAGTGGGATTTAGCTTGGATTTGAATACTGCCAGAGATGACGCCTGACATAATGAATCAGGCAGTTTGTTCCTTGTATTCTGCACAGAAAGATAGAAGGAACGGAGTGTGGAGGTGGCAGTGGAGGAGAAGGGTATGGATAAGAGGGACTTGTCTGATGAATGGAGTTTACGGGCTGGGGGGGAGCATAGGGGAGGTGTGGAGAGATATTGAGGGGCTCCTTAGTGAGTGCACTTGTAGGTCAGTAAGAGGAGTTTGAACTGTATTCAGAAATGGATGGGGAACCAGTGAAGTGACTTGAATAGTGTAAAGTGCACTCGCTGTGAACAGCATGTGTACTTTTACTCAGAGGATGAAAGGGGGGGGGGGGGGTGTTAGGTCTGCGTCCCCGAAACTCAAAAAGCAGTCACCACAGAGCACGCATAGAGACCAGGATTGAAGTGCAGGCCTTCTTGTGTAGCCCTGGGAAGGGAGTAGAAAAAGCAAACTTTTGGCAAGGACAGATCAAGATCATGTTTGTATTTTATATCACATTTATGTCTTATATTATGGGTGTAGCTCAGAGGGGGAAAGAAACATCTTAAGATTGATAGTGAATATATATAGTGAGTGTGTATGTGTGTGTGTGTATGTGTGTGTGTGTGTGTGTGTGTATATATATATATATATATATATATATATATATCCAATTTTGTTGGATTCCAGGTTTAATGAAGTATTGACGATGAATGTAAAGGGGATGGGACTTGTATACCACTTTTTCTTGGATAATAACCTCTGGAAGCTTCACCATAGGGTCTTGCATCTATTCCAACCTTGGCTGCAGAACTTACAAATAAATCCATCCCCCTCTCCTAGGTCATCTCCCAGGACACTCCCCTCCAAACTCAGTTTGTTTCTGCAGTCTTGCTGCAAACTTCTAGTTCTTATGTTAAGATTTCGAGGGTATCTCCACCGACAAGCCGTCCGTGAAATTACATGAGGAGTTTTCCTATAAAAATTATTTTGAATACCCTTGGGTACCTTGTACCTGCAAACCCTGAAGCAAAATTAACATTGTCTCTTGTGGGACATTTCTGTGCTGTTCTTCCTAGTAATTTCCTTTTTGCATCAGGCTACTGCCCTAATTATGAAAAGCAGCTACTCGTTTTGAGCCTCCGCTTCAAAATAAAATCATGGCATGTTTTTGAAATCATTGATAGTTGTATGGCCCTTTCACAATATAACTTCCCTTTCAATGTCAAAGCAGATGGCTAAAAAATATTTTAAAGTTTGTAAATATTATACATGAGCAATGAGAGAAGAAGTGCCATGTAATTTACAGGCAATTAAGAAAGCACTTTCCATTATGAAATTACAGCCATTTTAAGTGCAACAGGAAACCTGGTATTCCCAAACACATTATACCCATTTTACACATCAGCTGATGACCTTTGCTAGGAAATACTATAAAGGCTCTATTTGCAAATGGGATTTGCTTATCATAACTGGATTTTTATTGTCCACTCTAAATCCTTGTCAGGTTGCAGATTGAAAATACATACGGAAAGGTTTAGGATCAATCTTTAATAATCAGGCCTGTCTGTCTCTCATCCCAGTAGTAATATTGCATGAATTTATTCTTTGTAAGTTCTTTTTCTCATTGACATCTCCTGCATATTAAAGAATGCACCTACTTTATGTGGTGTGAGGTTATGCATATCAAGTTGCATAGTTTGGATGAAGCACAGGCAAACTTGTGATATCCATGTGTCTTTATAAAATTACATGGGTACACACACAGACTGCATGCATTCATTTACATCTACGGTTACTACAGTTGAAGTCACTAGCTTATTAAAAAGACTATCTAAAAAGCGTTGTCACCTTAATATCTGTCCTACTAACCTATTGAACCAAGCACCCTCTGACTTTATAACTTGGCTGACGGAGCTTGTTAACAGGTACCTGTCAAAAGGACTCTATCCTAAGACATTGGCCATCTCACTGACACCATTCTCAAAGCCGCAGGTTTAGATCTATCTAAGGTAGAAAACCGTTCCTTAAACCCAGCCCCCCTGAACCCCATCCCCCCTAGTAACATGTGGATGGCAGATCAGGGATGCCCGAGGACACCCCCCCCCATTCAAGAGGAAAAGGAGTTCAAAACCCCACTGTTTGCTTTAGGAAAAAGAGAAAAAATATAAACTTCCCAAATTTGAAGAAAAAGGGTCTTGCGCTTCGAGGTAAATTTAGCATGTTATAAGTTCCATTAGCATTAAGGCATAGAGTCTATTACGCCAATCCCAAAAAGAGGGGGCAGCATCACTCATCCAGACTGACGGAATAACTTTCTTGCCCACCAATGCACTTTTACGTAACAAAAGGCAATGCCCTTTATTGGCCACCTGGAAGACTTCATATTGGCCACCTGGAAGACCCCTATCCAAAAGTAGGCCCTCAGCCGACAAAGGAATCAAATAGTGGATAACATATAAAAAGACTAGATCAAATTAATCTAGAATA
This sequence comes from Geotrypetes seraphini, assembly GCF_902459505.1. Lineage (NCBI taxonomy): Eukaryota > Metazoa > Chordata > Amphibia > Gymnophiona > Dermophiidae > Geotrypetes > Geotrypetes seraphini. The sequence goes on along the minus strand of NC_047085.1, from coordinate 266,979,672 downwards.
TACACTAATGGAATCAGTTTGAACTAAGAAGGTAATATCCCTTTATTGAGTACTGTGATTGAATTTTTCAAACAAAAATGTTTTATGTGCTTTTTTAAAGGTATTGAAAGTAATTATAGATCGTATTTGTTTTGGTAAAGTTGATCAAACAGCCGCAGCCTTATAAGAAAAAAAAAAAGAAGCAAATAGTCATTTATGCATGATTTTCTATGAACTGGGGAACTGCATTGCCAATCTATTGCATACACTATAATATCGACTAATCAAAGTCCTACAGATCAAATTATTCATACAATGTGGAATTAAACCATATAGTATTTTAAACAACAAACAGCACAATTTAAACATTACTCTGGCTTCAAATGGTAGCCAGTGTAAAGCTATATAAGATGATGTCTTCTAGCACATGGCTATTAGGAAAAATAGAAAATTTCCCATTTACCGGCTGCAGTAAAAATGGCCTTAGCACATGGGAAAAACCCAAGTAAAGACACACTCGGGCCACTTTTTAAACACAGATTAATAAAAGGTTCCCTTAATGATGTAATTGGAGATAATCATGATGGTTTTTAAAATAAATAACAAATTTAAATATTTCTCACAACTTAAAAGATATTCAAGACATGAAAGAGGAAATACCATTATAGATGATCCATTAGTGCCATCCTCTTCATCCAAGATATTCCTAGAAACATCAATTCAACCAAATACAAAGTGCCTCTTGTTGCACTTAGACGTCTCTATACAATTGTTCTGGATCAAGCACTGCCATAGCCACAGAGCTCTGATCTACTTTTTACAGCCTCAGTTTACTGCCATTTTATCCCTTTATCCTTCCAATCAGTTTGCTTCTCCTCCTTCCGTCCCAGGTCTGGCTCTTGACTTCTTCCACCCATGATTTCCTGAGACAGAAAAAATCAAAGGTGTGTTGCTTGAACTAGCAATCAAGATGGAGCTGGATACGATTGTTGCCTGCATAAGGATACCCTGAGCCAATTAATCCAGGAACATAGCTGCCTTCTTGCTCTCCTCTACTGCCTCTTTCCTTCTCTCTTCTCTTCCTCCTCCCCCCCCCCCCAATTCTCTACCTTCTTCTTGTTTGCATTTCCTTGTACAGCTACAAAAACTCATACTTTTCTCCCTCTAACTATTTCTGATAGCAGATAGCTTTTATAATTTGCAAGGTCACTCACACCTTGCTTCTTCTGTGTAGAGTTATCTCAGGACAAGCAGATTTGATCCAAACAAGTTGGGGCATCCTGTTTCCAAGAGAATGATTTCCAATTGGCTGGCTGCTTGTATTTTGTTCTGCTATGCTCAGACTGGATTAGTACTGGAGAGTCGGTCACAGCCCACAAAAACAGAGCTATGGCAGCTTCTGTTGCTTTCCTTAGATCTACTCCCATTGAGGAAATCTGTAAAGCTGCCACATGGTCCTCAGTTCATACCTTCACTTCTCACTATTGTCTGGAGTTTTTCTCCAGACTGGATGGGCACTTCAGCCTATCTGTATTACAAAATTTATTTTCCTGAAAACCAACACTCCCACCATTCCATTCTGGTTAGCTTGGAGGTCACCCATCAGTCAGAATATGCTGCCTGTTTGTCCTGGGATAAAGCACAGTTACTTACCGTAACAGGTGTTATCCAGGGACAGCAGGCAGATATTCTCACAACCTCCCCACCTCCCCTGGTTAGCTTCTTAGCTGGCTTATCTTAACTGAGGGACCGCGCGCCTACGTCGGACGGCAAGGCACTTGCACATGCACGGTGCGGGCTATTGTGAACTTTCTAAGATCTTAAAGTGGTGATGAATTTTTGAAGTGGTCTGTACCGGGGCTCCGTCGGTGACATCACCCATCAATGAGAATATCTGCCTGCTGACCCTGGATAACACCTGTTAAGGTAAGCAACTGTGCCTTCTTGAATTGAACCTGCATAAATCTGAAAATGCCATTTTTGCATGTATTTTACCTCCTTCCTTCCTACTGCAACAGCATGAATGCTGTTTAGTGTGCTGAACTATATTATATACTGCTCTTTGAAGTCCAAAGAATGTGAACTTTTAACCACGTTGATGATGGGAAATTTTCAGACAGATGATTTATGTGGTTAAAATGTATTCTGTTGCATTATGGAATTTTATTGTAATCAGTTTCAGGCAGGAATTCAAGCATAGTAAATAAAGATTTAGTATGTATGCTGAACCGGTTTAATATATTACATGATGTTAGTGACCTTTAATGAATTGACCCCAATTTGTTTAAAACGGTGCTTTCTAACCCTTGCCAGGAGACACATCTACCCAGACAGGTTCTCAGGATTGCTGCAATAATTATGCATGAGATAGATTTGTGTATATATGCCAATTTAACTCATACATATTCACTTAAAACCAGAATGGTTAGGTGTGCCTCCATGAGAGGACTGGGAAACACTTGTCTAAAACAAATCCCTATTTAATGCTCAAGATAGTAAAAGAAAAAATAATTTTTATTGGTAGACATCAATTAATTTGAATCATTAATTTGTCTAATTGTGCAAGGTTGAAAAGCTTTAAATACCAATATTTTAATAGTCTGACTTGCTTGTATTTCGAGGAACAATTAATAATTGACTTTGTATTTAGACCACACTTCTGATTTATTCTCTTTGGAAAAAATGAGGGGAAAAAGTTGGATCCTTTTTCTTTCTATCTAATGGGTGTAATATAAACATAATTGCTGCATTTAATTAAACATGATGTAATGTGGCATTTAAGTGCAATACTCAGACAGTCATGTAGGCAGCATGTTGCATAATTCATTGTTTTGTCTATTATAAGGAACACAGTGGTTTGCTTTGGTTAATGAAACTCTGTAGGAAACTAAACTTTTGTAGTGGGCTTCACCTCCCTAAGAATTTTTGAGAAGCAGCCCTTCGGTATTCACATGAAATCAGTGAATAAGTTTCATCTGCGTAATATTTTTCTATTATTGGGAATGGCCGAAATCAAAATTCATTCACTGCTGATAGAAATGCGAATTGAGTTAGGTGTCACTCTCTTGAAGGGGAAACTGTCTATGTCTATGTTATAGGAAATATGTTATTGAACAGCAGTTCCTCTCATGTTTAGTGATGACATCGCTCTTAGTATATGTTGAACATGCCTGGAAAAGAATACTGCCCTTAAAAATGTACACATTTTGCTATGTCAGGAGAAGTACTTGTTAGGAGGGCTGGACTTGTTAACTCTACCCGTGCCCTTGTCTACACTCTTATAACCTCATGCTTTGATTACTGCAATCTACTTCTAACAGGTCTCCCGCTGAACCGCCTCTCCCCCTTGCAATATGTACAAGACTCTGCTGCAGGGACTTACCGTATTTTTCTCTTCATAAGACGCAACCTAGATTTAGAATAGGAAAACCAGAAAAAAAAACATTCTGAACCAAATTGTGTACTAATATATACCAGGCTCTGCACCCTGTCTCCCCTTCCCTGCCAGGCTGTTCATTTCATTTTTCATATACACACAATACACACAGCAGATATAAATTATCAAAACTGACACATTGTGATCACTAAATTGAAAATAAAATAAATTTTCCTACTTTTGTTATCTGGTGATTTCATGAGCCTCTTTCCTTCCTTTCTTCACTCAAGCCCAAGAATTGTCCCTTTCTAAAGGGACTGTCTCCTTTGTGACTCTATACAGCACTGCATACATCTGGTAGCACTCTAGAAATAATTAATAGTAGTGTATGTGTATAGCTTCGAGTCAACCACCGACCAATGGCTGTATGTGCAGTGTGGCTTCTGCCAGTGTGTCCCCATGAATTCTCACTAGCATGCCACTGCATTTTCTACAAACTTGAATACAGACAGGTCATATATCATCAAAATTTTATTATTGTTGTCAGAATGCACTGTTAGATAATCAACTTTGCACATCAGGATTTCCTATTTTTACCCTGGGTTTTCCAGTTCCAAGAAAAAATATATTTCAAACTCCAAAAGAAAAAGCACTTCAGAAATTTGTCCAAACCATGATTCCCACAATGCCCTTCATTCACATTCTTTTGCAGTTTCATCCCCCTCTTCTACTAAACCGCGCTAGTGGTTTTAGCGCGGGGAGCCGCGCTGAATGGCCCGCGCTGCTCCCGATGCTCATTGAGTTCCTATGAGCGTCGGGAGCAGCGCGGGCCATTCAGCGTGGCTTCCCATGCTAAAACCGCTAGCGTGATTTAGTAAAAGAGGGGGTCAGTGATTAGCTCGGACTACAATCCCCACAACGCCCAACTGCACAACTGCCTAAACCCAGGAAGGTGAATGAAACCTTCCTGGTTTAGGCAGTTGTGCAGTTCTTTAGCAAATTCAATAGTTCATTCTGTTATGCACACTTTCCTCAATAGCATACATCACAGTTCAAAAGGAAAAACATCTTCCTAAACCGGGCGAGGCTTTCAGTAGCCTAATACTCTCTGCCCCCACCAGCATGGCTGAGCTGAAAAAGAAAAGCACCAGAAAACACACAATTTAAACTTCATTATTTCCTTTAAGCTGAAACATGTATTGCTCAGACCCACTCCATGAGTTCTGGCCCCATTTCATCATTCCACTCACTGGGCTCCTGCTGCGTTGTAACATAATAAATGACGACAGATAAAAACCTGAATGCCCAACCATACACTCTATATATTAGTGATTTGATTTAAATTGTTCTTTTTCTTAGATATTTCTGGACCAGAAACCCAGAACTCTGTGCTTAGATTCCATCTACTGGAGTCTCCATCAAAGCTCACTTCAGCCTATCTAAACCATCCCAGCTGTTGAAGTCCTCCCCAGCCATCCTCAAATTAATGACCATATACAGTACAGGACACAGACCGTGCAAGTCTGCCCAGTACTGGCCTTAGTTCTTCAATATATACCATTATTTTCTGATTAGAGATCCTCTGTGTGCATCCCATGCTTTTTTTGAACTCTGTCAGCATTTTCCTCTCTACCACCTCCCTCGGGAGCGCATTCCAGGCATCAACCACCCTCTCTGTAAAAAATAATATCCTAACATTACTCTTAAGTCTACCACCCCTCAACCTCAAATTATGCCCTCTGGTTTTACCATTTTCCTTTCTCTGTAAAAACTTTTATTCTACATTAATAACTTTCAAGTATTAGAATGTTTGAATCATATCTCCCCTGTCCCTCCTTTCCTCTAGCTCAGTGTCTCTCAAACTTTCTCGAGCCGGGCCACATTAAAGGTAGTGGCCATGGCTTGAGGTACCCAGAAGTGCGCAGAGGTCACTGTGATGACATCATGCGCATGCGTGACATCATCACACTGACATCCATGCATGTGCAGAGGTCCTCCAGACAGGCCCTGAAATGCCAGTAGGGCATGCTAGCAGGGAAGTATAACAAATATCAACTGAGGCCTCCCAAACTCCACCCTAGACCCACCCAAGCTCTTCCCCAGATTCCACTCCCTTTACTAATTGTAATGCAGTTTTTTGCATTCATATACACACAATATACACAGAAGATATAAATTCTCAAAACTGACACATTTCAATCACTATATTGAAAATAAGATCATTTTCCCTACTTTTGTTGTCTGGTGAGTTTATTTTTTCTGTGCTTTTAACTATGTTTCCAGAGCCTTCTTATCCATTGACTGTTTTTCTCTCTGTCTTCACTTTCTGCCTTGCATCCATCTTTGGCATTAACTTAACATTCAATATTTCCATTTTTCTGCTTTCTTCTCAAAATCTACTTTTCCAAGTCTTCCCTTCTCTTCCTATCTCTATCTCCTTCCCTCCTATTTCCATGGTCTGACATCTCTCACCTTATCTCCTTCCCCCCAGTGGTCTGATATCTCTCTCCTTCATTTCCCCCCTTCCCAGTCTGGCATCTCTTCTCTCCTTCCCATAATCTGGCATCTCTCTGGCGTCTTTACTAAGTGCTTTCAGCTCTTTTCTCCGCCCAATCCTGCCTCTGACATCAGAGGAGGGGCGGGACCGCAGCAGAGGAAAGAGTTGAAAGCACTTAGTAAAGACGCTGTAACCGCGATCTTCATTGCAGGCTGCAGCTATAAGGTAAACGCTGCGGGAAGGCCAGAGGGAACACAGAGGCCTTCCCGGGGTGGGTGGGGGGGAACAAGGAGGCCTTCCCGGGGGGGAAGTCCTTCAGGGGGTGTGATTCGATGCAATGTCCTTCGGGGAGGCCAGGGGGGGAAGCCGACAGCAGCACTTCCTGTGACTCTCCCTCCTGCCCTCTAAAGCAGATGCGGCAGCGGCTGGCCAGCAAGAGCCGCGCTGCCGCTCCTGCTTGAGGGGGGAGGGTCTGAATTAGGAAGCCGATTTTTTAAAAAATTTAAATCAATTCGAATCGATTCACCCAAAGTGAATTGGTGAAGCGATTTGAATCGTGAATTCGGCAGCACTAGTGGAGACAGAAAAATGGAGAGCTGAAATGAATCATGTACAAAGGAGAAAAGGGGCACAGGATATTTGAAGGGACATAGAAAGAAGGAAGATGCCATATGGAAGAGAGAGAGTGTGGGCAGTGGATGGAAGGGGCAGAGAGAGTGTGGGCATTAGATGGAAGGGATAGAGAGAGAGAGGGCAGAATCTGGGTGGAAGGGGCAAAGGGGGGTGCAGATGTTGCATGGAAGGGAGAGAGGACAAATGCTGTATAGAAAGAAGAGAACGAAAAGAAGATGATTAAAGCAGAAATGACAAAAAATAGAAAGATTTTTTTTGTTGCTTTACTTTCTTATTTCTCATTATTGGTTTTATTTCTATTAATTTGTAAAGTGGTGATTGTTATGTATCAGTTTTTTTTTCAAATTTACATCTACTGGCTTTGTATTTTGCACAGTATTAGGGGACATGTGTCACTGTTTCTGTGGTGTTGCATTGTATGCAGAGTCCGGTTTTTTGGCGGTTCCGTTTAACTTTTGTCTTCATATTTCTATTTTTAGTTTGTGATTATTCCATATTGGGCGAGGGTGTATCTCTGTTCTGTGTGTATGTAAAGGACATAGTTTTTAGTTGGCATTGACTACAGGATCAATTGACTGTGCAGGATCTGGCTTGTTTAGTTTTACAATGTATGTGTTGGTGTTCTAGTGCTCACTGAAGTGTTTAAGATGCTGTCTTTTCCTAGGTACATTCTTGTGCGATTTGTGGATTGTTACTAAAAATCAAGTTTCAAGTTTATTAGGTGACTTGATTAATCGCTTAATCAAACATTCTAAGCGATGTACACTATAAAATTTACAATTCTTAGAAAACAATACAATACATACAAATAATTAAATAGCGGTAAATTACTCTTAATTTTAACATTACTAAACATAGGGTAAGGAGGGATGAAATACAATTCATAAAGTAAAGAAGAAACATTGAGGGAAAATACAAAAGGGAAATAGGTAACACAGGTATAACAAAAGTAAAATGTAATACTCCAATAATAAAATTATGTTGAAAATGCATCTTTAAAAAGGAAGGTTTTTAATTCGGTTTTAAATTTCCCAAACTCTTTCTCCTCCCGTAAAAAAATAGGGAGGGCGTTCCAAGTCTGTGGTGCTGTACATGAAAAAATAAATTGTCTCCTCGTATTAATAATTTTTAATGAAGGAATAGATAGCAGATTTTGATCGCTAGATCTTAGAATTCTCTTTGTAGAATATGGAATAAGTAACCTAAATAAAAATGCAGGGGTCTTATTATTTAGAGTTTTAAAAAATAATTATGCATAACTTATAAGTGATTCTATGAATAACAGGGAGCCAATGCGCCTTTTTGAGGAGAGGTGTTACATGATCAAATTTTTTAGACTTAGTTATTAATTTTATAGCTGTATTTTGTATAATTTGTAGTCGTCATATTTTTCATATAGATGAGGGTGGTGTAAAAAAATGATGAGCCCTGGGTGTGACATATGCTAGGTACTCTACTGGATCAGGTTACTAGCAAGCTTCCTAAGGCAGGGAATATAAGCTGTTTTATCACCTAACATAGGATCTGGCTTAAGCACTAGGAATGTTTTATCAGCATGTGCAGTGTGTCAGCTACAATAGTGAGGAATCCTCCCTGTGATGTTTCAAGGCAGAGTACAGGAGTGGTTTGCCATTGCCTTACTCCATGCAATGTGTGGCTCCACTATGTTGCAGCTGCCCAACATAGGGCCCTGCAACTTACAGCACTTGGTATTCCCCAGTGGACCCCCATACATGTAATTAATAGTAGTAGTATTTACTAACACGTAGATTGATCCCCCCCCAAATGACTTACTCACCTAGCCCAGGGGTGGGCAACTCCGGTCCTCAAGTCGAGTTTTCAGGATTTCCACAATGAATATACATGAGATCTATTTGCATTTACTGCTTTCAATGCATATTCATTAGGGAAATCCTGAAAACCCGACTGGATTCCGGCCCTCGAGGACCGGAGTTGCCCACCCCTGACCTAGCCCCAAGTCTCTTCTAAGTTTCTGGAAGTTAGTAAATAATGGTCTTTATTATATACTGTATATTTTTTTCATTTTGGACTACAGTTTACAAATACTCATAAAAAAAACATTATAGAAGGATTTAATAAATTAATGGCCCCCTTTTCTTTTTATCTGCTTGATAGTACCTATTATTCGAGGCTGTTGGGTGGAGGAATTGTCTGCTTTTCCATGGACACAGGCTGAACAGATTACAGTGATTGCTTCCACTTGCTTTGATTTAATTTCAGAGCATCACAGTCACTCAATTTACTGAGATTTATTGAGAGAGCAGACATCTTCTCCCCTCCCTAATCAGTCAAAAATAGCTTGAGAAATTATATTAACTATACAGTTAGTGAGCATAAGATTGAAAAAGAGGCAGTCAGCAGACTTCATTTTTTTCATTCTTTAATTCACAATGTGGTTGACAGAGCATCATTTTAAAAACCCAAGTGTAGCAGGTAATAGCAGCATACATGCTAAAATAAAAAAAAGAACTTGTTCAGGTTATAAATGCTGGCTTTTATCAAGCAGCAGTAGAGAGTTTTACTGTGGGCTGGCGAGGTCAATGCTCATTCAATTCCTATGAATGTTGGACATTTACCTTGCCAGCCCGCAGTAAAACTACTGCTACTTGATAAAAGGAGCCATTTAGAGGCTGGTTCCAACAATACAATAGATGAATTTGTTCATTCTTGTATTCTGTTCTATGGAATCCAAATATCATAAGGGTGATAAGCAACAAGACAGATACTGATTGAGAGCATTACTGATATTTTTAATTTGTTTTAATATTTACAATCATTTAGATGATCTATTTCAACTTTGTAGTCAGCATTACATTTAAAAGCCAGCTGTGGTGTTTACATAACGTGACCATTTATTTTTTCCTCAAAACGGGACAGGACCCCTGGATCCCATTAAATATAGTGCAAAATATAGACAGCAGATATAAATTCTCAAAAGTGACACATTTTGATCACTAAATTTAAAATAAAATCATTTTTCCTACCTTTATCTGGTGATTTCATGACTCTCTGGTTGCACTTCCTTCTGATTGTGCATCCTCTCTTTCATTTCTTTCTTTTTCTTTCTGTTTCCCTGAACCCCAAGCCACCATGCTTCACCTACTCAGCCTGCTTCCCCTGCCCCCCGACAAGCCAAGCCAGCCTGCTTCCCCAACGCAGCCTGCTTCCCCTGCTCCCTGACAAGACAAGCCCAGCCACCCTGCTTTCCCTGCCCCCCTACAAGCCAAGCCAGCCTGCTTCCCCTGCCCCTCTGCTCCCTGACAAGCAACCCTTCTTCCCCTGCCCCATGCACCCTGCTTCCCTGACCCAGCAACATCAAGGCATGTGCAGCAACTGCACTGCACAAGTGCAAGGCCTACAAGTCTTCTCTCTGACCCCCCCCCCCCCCCGACATCAATTCTGACGTCAGAGAGGAAGTTCTGGGCCAGTCAATTGCTGCCTGGCTGGCCCGGAACTTCCTCTCCAATGTCAGAATTGACGTCGAGAAGAAGGCTTCTGGGCGGCAAGCAGCAGCGGCGGCGGACTGGGGGGGGTGTTGAATCGGCGCTGGAGGGAGGCTGGCAAGCAGCGGAAGCGGCAGACTGGGGGGGGTTGAATCAGGCGCTGGAGGGAGGCTAGCTTTGGCGCAGCAGGGAGGGAGAGGAAGCAATCGCCTGTCCAATTGTCCCCACACACAGCTTCGGGACACCTAAATGTCCCATTTTCAGGGACGGCGTCCCAAAGCTGTGTGTGGGGACAATGGGACTGTGGATCTGAAAAAGGGACAGTCCCTTTCAAAACAGGGCATATGGTCATCTTAGCTATATTAGACCGTTGCTTTATAACGTGTTTTTTTGAGAATCTAGGCCTCAGTTCTCATTTACAACATAGTGTTCTAACTTTGGTTCAGTTTTTCTCATAAGAACATAAGCAATGCCTCTGCTGGGTCAGACCTCAGGTCCATCATGCCCAGCAGTCCGCTCACGCGGCGGCCCAACAGGTCCAGGACCTGTGCAATAAACCTCTATTTATACCCTTCTATCCCCTTTTCCAGCAGGAAATTGTCCAATCCTTTCTTAAACCCCAGTACTGTACTCTGCCCTATTACGCCCTCTGGAAGCACATTCCAGGTGTCCACCACTCGTTGGGTAAAGAAGAACTTCCTAGCATTCGTTTTGAATCTGTCCCCTTTAACTTTTCCGAGTGCCCTCTTGTTCTTTTATTTTTCAAAAGTTTGAAGAATCTGTCCCTCTCTGCTCTCTCTATGCCTTTCATGATCTTATAAGTCTCTATCATATCCCCTCTAAGTCTCCTCTTCTCCAGGGAAAAGAGACCCAGTTTCTCCAATCTCTCAGCGTATGAGAGGTTTTCCATCCCTTTTATCAGACGTGTCGCTCTCCTCTGAACCCTCTCGAGTAACGCCATATCCTTCATAAGGTTCGGCGAACAATATTGGACGCAGTATTCCAGATGCGGGCGCACCATCGCCCGATACAACGGCAGGATAACTTTTTTTCATCCTAGTTATAATATCCTTTTTGATTATATCTAGCATTCTATTTGCTTTCTTAGCGGCCGCTGCGCACTGTGCCGTCGGCTTCATTGTCATGTCCACCATTACCCCCAAGTCCATTTCTTGAGTACTCTCATTCAATAACATCCCTCCCATTGTATAGTTGCACCTCGGGTTTCCGCTTCCCACATGCAATACTTTACATTTCTCAACGTTGAACTTCATCTGCCATCTCGCCGCCCATTTCCCTAGTTTGTTCAAGTCCTTTTGCAATTCTTCGCATTCCTCTTTAGTCCCAGCTCCACTAAATAGTTTTGTATCGTCCGCAAATTTTATTATCTCACACTTTTTCCCTGTTTCTAGATCATTTATGAATATATTAAATAGCAGCGGCCCGAGCACCAACCCCTGCGGAACACCACTCGTGACCCTCATCCAGTCCGAGTAGTGGCCTTTCACCCCTACTCTCTGTTTCCTACCCGCCAACCAGTTTCTGATCCATCTATGTACATCTCCACCCCATGGTTCTTCAGTTTCCGCAGTAGACGCTCCTTGTCAAAGGCTTTTTGGAAATCAAGGTATATGATGTCTATGGAGTCTCCTCTGTCCATCCGTTTGTTAATTCTTTCGAAGAAGTGCAATAAGTTAGTTAGGCACGATCTCCCCCTGCAGAAACCATGTTGGCTTGTTATCAGAAGTTCGTTTCTTTCCAAATGTTCATCGATGTTTTCTTTTATCAGTGCTTCCGCCATTTTCCCCGGAACCGAGGTCAGACTCACCGGTTTGTAATTTCCCAGGTCACCTCTTGATCCCTTTTTAAAGATGGGCGTGATGTTGGATATCTTCCAATCCTTCGGGATCACGCCTGTTTTCAAGGATAGGTTGCAAATTTGCTGCAGTAGTTCCACTATCTCCTTCTTTAATTCCTTCAAAACCCTTGGATGGATTTCGTCCGGACCCGGGGATTTATCAGTTTTAAGTTTTTCTATCTGCCTGTGTACATCATTAAGGTTCACTTCCATGGATGTTAATTTTCTGCTTGATTTCCATTGAAGATTTGCTCAGGTTCCGGTATGTTGGTTGTGTCTTCGTTTGTAAATACAGACGAAAAGAACATGTTAAGTCTTTCCGCGACTTCTTTCTCCTCATTCACCACTCCGCTCCCTTCCTGTCTCCTTCATCCAGTGGTCCCACCTCCTCCCTAGCTGGCTGTTTCCCTTTAACATATCTGAAGAACGGTTTGAAATTTCGTGCCTCCCTGGCTAGCCTCTCTTCATACTCTCTTTTGACTTTTCGAACCACACGGTGACATTCTCCCAGCCTTTCCTTCCCACTTTATCAACACCTCAGTCCCTTTCCCAGTACCTCTGTCAGTTCCTGGCTACTTTGCTAAGGCCAAAGGCAGAAAGCCTGTCTGCTCTACTCTGCTGCTGCTTTCTGCTGATTATTGACCAGATACTTTTTAGCCAGCTGTAGGGGATGGCGGGAATAGTAGTCTTGGAAACAAATGCGTCCTATCTTGTGCTATGGACCTACCCTGCCCCTGCTGTAGTTTTGTCTGCTTACTTTGGAGGGAAAGGGTGGTAAGGTAAAGAAGTCATATTGGTGAGAGAGATCAATTCAGCATTACCATAACCACTAGGAACTACCAGTGGTGGCATTTTTGTCACGGTACTTCATGATTACTGCGGTGCCGCTGTGTTTCCGGGCAACAAAATGTGGTGGAGAGATGGGAATATAAAACAAGCAAGACCCCGGCTGAAATCGCAGCCTTGCGGGGCCGCTGATGTCATCAGTGTGCACGTGCGATTACTTTTAACTGCTGCAATGTCCATCCATGCGCGCGTGGTGAAAAGGGAGGCCCGATGTCTATGGAGATAGTCGTACAAATCTGGGGATGGTTTCTTGGTATGCAGGCAGATTTTTTTTTAGCACAAATCGTATTAGAAATTCAATCACACCTGTCCCGCTGTCCCTGAAAACGGGACATTTCGGCATCCCGAAGCTGTGTGTGTGGACAACGGGACAGGGGATCTGAAAAAGGGATGGTCCCGTTCAAAACGGGACATATGGTCACCTTGTGTTTACATCTATATCAAATATTCAGCATGCTACACCATTGTTTATGGAATATCATTGGCTTCCAATAAAATTTATGCTGATGCATAAAGCATTAACTCTGTCTTTCAAAGTGTTGACCAGTGGGCAGCCTGATTATTTCTAAAAATTACTTGTTTCATATTATCCTCCCTGATCATTGCGGTCATTGACTTTAAATAGATTAACACTACCATCTACTCATTTGGTTAGATTAAAATCTACTCAAAACTCTGGTCTTCTTTGCATCGGTGCCATATTTATAGAACGCTCTTCCTAATGAACTTTGTTATGAGTCTACAAATTTAGAGCTTCTTTAAAAACTTATTTATTTGGACTGGCATTTCCTTTTTGGTTTTCTTTTATGATATGGTTTTATCTTTAGTTGGGCATTGGATCAAAGAGTAACCATGTGGATTTTTTTTTTTGTCTTTCTTTTTTCTCCTTATATCTGTTATAATTATTGGCATTCCTTTCCTTTTTAATTGATGTACATCGCATTGATGTTGTAACAAAGAGCGGTATATAAATATTAATAAACATAAACACTGGGGATGTCTAAATAGATACATTAACCACATAGAGGGGCATTTTTGATAGGACATCTAAGTCTGAATTTGGACATTTTGGGAAAGATGTCCATAAATCCAGTAGAGAAAATGTTCATTTTCAAAACAGCAAGACATCTATCTTTTGGTCTTTTGAAATAACCTATCTAGATGTTTTGACTTTTAGTACGTCTATCTTTTTGGGCCACTTTTGAATACAAAGATGTCCAAATGAAAAACGCATAAAAACAATCTATTGGAATGTCCAAGCAGCCACCATTCTTAGCAAACTGGCCACACAGACATCTGAGCAGAGCAGACGGGCAGTCTACGGGGTAATGCAGTGAAAGTCACATTTAAGAGTTCAGGAACAAGTCACTATAACCTGCCTATTTTGTATGGTGAGCCCTCCAAAACCCACCCAAAACTTACTCTACCCACCTGTACACAACAACAAAAACACTTTTGCCTGCAGGTGTTATCTTTATGTAAGTACGGTGGGTTTTGGAGGGCTCACTATACAATATAAGCAGGTTATAGAGATGTGTACCTGGGACTTTTAAATGCGACATTCACTGCAGTACCCCTCCTGGAGTGCCCCTCTGCTGCCTGTGTGACCAGGCTGGAGTGTACTGGGGGGGGTTCCACATCTTTGGGTGGTGGGAAGGAGTTGTTGACCACTGGGAAAATAAGGGGGGGGGGCGTCATTCCTTAATCTCTCCAGTGGTCATCTGGTCAGTTTGGGTACCTTTTGGACCCTTATTCATTTTTTAAACGGGTCTAGCTCCAAATGTCTAAATCAGGGGTATCCAACTTATGCGGCCCCCGTGAAGTATTTTGTGCAGCCCCGGTCGAGGGCGATGCAGTATTTTCCTCTGCTGCCCCCGGGTGTTTAAAGGTTTTTCCGGCTCCCTCCTCTGTCTTGCTGCAGCATTTGCATGTTTGTGTGGCCCCAGAAACATTTTTTTTTCGGCCAATGCGGCCCAGGGAAGCCAAAAGGTTGGACACCCCTGGTCTAAATGATACCCTGGACATTTTGTTAAAAGTTTGATTATACCTGCAGAATGTCTATGTACACTGGGCCCCCTGCCCCGCCCCACCCCACCATGTGCCCAGGCGGAAACAGGAAGCTGCGTCAGAAGGAAGCTTTGGGCAAGTAGCACCGCTTGCACAATTACAGTTCCCGTTGCCTTTCTTACCCACGTTGCATGCTTGACTTAATTTCCATCGATGGGGGTGGGGGGGAGCCACGTTGACAATCGGGGTGGGGTCCTTATTGCCGATCGATGCTGGAGGGGCTCATCGCCGTTTGTAAAAAACAATGTTGATGCCGTTCTTCATCGGGCCCCCCTGACCATTTCGGGCCCTAGGCACGTGCCTACTTGGCCTATTGGTTAATCCTGCCCTGCTTAAGGCGCCATTTATAGAATATGAACCATAGTGATTAACTGGCTATATCACACGATGTAGCTGGTTAGGACTGATTCAGAGCTTGGTTTAGGAGTTAAGTAGTATTGCAAAAATAGCAGTCTTATCTTTAACTGCTAGGAATTTAACCAGTTAGTGCTGAATATTGACTTAACCGGCAGATAACACAAAGAAGATCAAATACTTAAATGATGGTTTCAATAGCAGCGTTCTGTAGCAGCACCACATCATTTAAGTATTGAATACACTTACTTCATATTTGAATTTTTGGTACAGTGTGTGTGTAATTTACACCAGCAACAAATTCTGACACAGGCATTGTTCCAAAACTCAGCCCTGCCAGGTCAGTATTCAATAAAGGAATTGCTCTTGTTTCCGCAATTTGCATCCTTTCTTGGCTACCTCTGCTGTTTCATCTTCTTTTCACTCACATGAGCACCTCCTTTGCAGCTTTACATTAAGCTATGTCACCAGTGACGTACGGTGAGGGCTTTCAGGGGATTCGGTGAATCCCCAGGTCTACTGCCCTGCTTTTTTTATTTTTGCATTTAATTTTGCTTAATGCAGTTTGATTTGTTGAGTTTGTTGAGTTTGATTTGTTGAGCCTACTCAACCAGTCAAACTGCATCAAACAAAGTTAAACAACAAAAAAAAGCTGGGCTTTTGGGCTGGGGATTCTCCGATCCTCCTGATGGCCTTGACAGTTCTGATCTGAATTTGATTGGCTGAGCAGCATCTGTCTGCTTGCTCAACCAATCAAATTCAGAGCAGTGCGCTCAGGATTTTTAAGGGGAGGGGCAAACACCTGAAGGCCCTGACCATACACCACTGTCACTTACACTCACCCTAACAGAACAGTGCTTAGTACTCTGATAGCATACATGTATGTAAATGAATACTTACCCCCCTCTTTGCTCCAGGTGCCATAGTTGGAAGCATGGCGAGGACTGGCCTACAGAGTATCCAAGGGTCGGACACGACTAGTAGTACCATTGTTAGATTGTGAGCCTACCAAGACAGATAGGAAAAAAAACCTGAGTACCCGATCACTGTAAACCATTTAAGATGTAAGTGGTATATAAATAACAAAATAATCCCACCACCCCTTTTTTACGAAATCATGAAAACAGTTTTTAGCGCAGGCCGGCACGCTGAATACTCTGCGCTGCTCCTGACGCTCATAGAGTTCCTATGAGCATCAGGAGCAGCGCACAGCATTCAGCGCACCGGCCTGTGCTAAAAACTGCTTTTACAGTTTGAGGGGGGGGGGGAGGTAGATAAGATAAATAACAAATACCCATGAAAATGCTAGCATTTTGTAAATTTACACATGGGCAGCATGTAAATATGGGTGCTAATTTATAGAATTAGGGAGTATATAGTATGTACAAAAATATTTGGAATTAAATATTCAAAGGAAAACAAAAGAGGAGACCTGTGGTGCTCAATCTTTTTATTCTTGGGTCTTGAGTGAATAAAAAGATTGAGCACCAAAGATCTCGACACATCTCCTCTTTTGTTTTCCTTTGTTCTACCTTGAGGAGGTAGAATCTTCTGTTTGGGTATATTGAATTAAATATTCAAACAGATCCTGTTTGAAATAGATGAAAAATTGTCTCCCATTTTTAGCACCTGTCTCTATCCTCACAGTTAGGAAGTCAGTGCTTTCATAAAAGCCATACTCCCAGATATTCCTTGAAGAAGCGTTAATGTTCTGAATATTCAACCTAGTCTTGTAAACTTGCCAACTATCTATTTAAAAAAAAAAATCTCCATTATAGAGCAATCCAGCCTCCTAACTCAGTCTGTGCATCTGTTTTTATTACTTCTGCAATCCTTTATCTTTAACGTAATGTGTATATTATCTGCAGTGATCTAATCCTGTGGACATGTAAGGATTCATAAGAACATAAGAGGTGCCATACTGGGACAGACCGATCGTCCATCAAGTCCAGTATCCTGTTTCCAACAGTAGCCAATCCAGGTCATAAGTACCTGGCAAGATCCCAAAAGAGTAAAATAGATTTTATGTTGCTTATCCTAGAAATAAGCAGTGGATTTTTCCAAATCTATCTTAACAGCTTATGGCCTTTTCTTTATGAAATTATCTAAATCTTTTTTAAACCCTTCTAAGCTAACAGCTTTCATCACATTCTCTGGAAATGAATTCCAGAGTTGAATTATATGTTGAATGAAAAAATATTTTCTCTGGTTTGTTTTAAATTTACTAATTAATAGCTTCATTGCATGCTCCCTAGTCCTAGTATTTTTGGAAAGAGTAAATAAGTGATTTACTTTTACCCTTTTCACTCCACTCCACTCATTGTTTTATAGATCTTTATCATAAATCTCCTAAACCGTCTCTTCTCCAAGCTAAAGAGACCTAGTCAGTTTAGCCTTTCCTCATTGAGAGGTCATCCCATTCTTTCATAATTTTCATCGCCCTTCTCTGTACCTCTTCTAATTCCGTGATATCTTTTTTGAGATGCAGTGACCAGAATTCCAGATAGTACTTGAGGTAGAGTTGCACCAATGAGCGATACAAGGGCATTATAACATTCTCATTTTTGTTTTCCATTCCTTTCCTGATAATTCCTTACATTCTAATTGCTTCCTTAAACACCGCTGCACACTGAGCAGAGAGTTTCAACTTATCATCAACAGTGGCACTTCGATCCATTTCCTGGGTGGTGACTCCTAATGTGGAACCTTGCATCATTTAGCTGTAGTTCAGATTCCTCTTTTCTACATGCATTACTTTGCACTTGTTCACATAAAATGTCATCTGCCATTTTGATGCCCAGTCTTCTAGTCTTGCAAGGTCCTCTTGCAATTTTTCATAATCCTCTTGTGATTTAACCCTTTCAGGACCATAAGGATCGTAGGCCAATTTTTGTGGTTTTGACGACATTTTTATGGTAAAAAGGGCTTGCAGATGCCAAAAAATTGATTTTTTTTGTGAAATATCATTATTTTTATTTTAAAAAATCACACTTCTGGCTTATGGACAGTGTGGCAAGTGAATCTTCTCGTCAATCTGGCAACGACGCTAATGAATGAATGTCGGAACCAGTTTGTTTACATAAAGGCAGTATCATATGGAATCCGTACATATCAAATTTAGAACTGTAGACTATCCCAATCAAAATTTATAGGATTTTAAAGTTATGGGACAAATATGTCCCTTGGTCCTGAAAGGGTTAACAGCTTTGAACAGGGGAGAGTGGCCAATATGGTGGCACACAGGTGTTTATAAGATAGATCATTTTTTTATTTTGCTGCTGAACTGTTACCTGTTTCCAAATTCACATACAAAATGAAAGGGAGTTGTCAAGCTTGCTTCCTCGTCATCTTGAACTTCATCTGCTAGTCAGTAGTCAATTCTTCAATTCACCTCCTCAATTCCAGTTAATGTGATTGGAAGGCTTCCTCGGCTGTCCCGAGTGGAGGAGAATTTGTGGACTTGGGATTGAATGTTACATTCTCCCCTCCAGTATCTAACTCTCCACCGTGTCTGAGTACCAAAGTGATGCTGCAGGGGAGTTCCAGGATGATACAACCCATGCGGGAAATTCCTAATCATGGGGCAGAGGTTGCTGCGTCTTTAGATGGAATAGAGAGCGGGAGAAATGTCACTGCTGTTATAGAACAACTTGGAAGATCCCTGGTAGTAACACTGGAGACCACCTGGAGTGTTTTGCAAAAACTTGATATCACAGTAAAAAAATCTACAATGGTGATATCTAATCTTGTAAGTAATGAGAATCTAAAAAATTAGAAGGGACTAAGGAAGAACTTACTTCAGAATTAAAGCAAGTTAAAGATGATGTTAAAGCTCTATAAGATTTATCATCATCAGTTGTGAAAGATAAAATCCAACTGTATCTTAATATTGTGGACTAAATAATCCAATATCATTGTTTCTTTATGATTTTGTTTCTAATGTGAACCATTCGATCTTTTTTCAAGTTTTATTATGCTTGATTGTAAAACTAAGAAGTTAAAAAAAAAAAAATCCAGCTGTATCAAGACTGTCCCTTGCGTTTGCCAAGGAAATAGGATGTTTTTTTGATTATGCCCCTCCACGTATATTGGTATTAGATCCCTAATGTGTGTCTACTTAGGATAAAAACTTGTATTGAAAAATGTGCACTGTTGAGGATAACTATGGCAAACTAACCTGTGCCGTGCGACTTTATTGTTACCCTCTCTTTTGTTCATTCCCTTTTTGTCTTATTTTCTTTAAAATATTGAATTTCTTTCCCTCTTTCCTCATTATGCGTAAGTCTTGTTAATGGCTAAATGTGGTATATTTGTCCCCCCGGAAGTTGTATGAATTTTAGTTATGTACATTGCTTTGATGTTTGATTAAGCGATCCATCAAATCTTAAATAAACTTGGAAACTTGGAACTCTGTTTTATGTTTATTGGTATCAGACCACCTAGTATGTATAGAATTAGGACACAACCCTTATATCATAAAATTGTTCTGTAACTGTCATATTGTAACCTGTTAACTGTATTTTATGTATGTTTAACCTGTAACCCGTTCTGAGCTCCCTGGGGAAAACAGGATAGAAAATGAATTAAATAAATAATAGATTAATGGTCTTCACTAATTTTTAAATCGGGGCCAAGTTGGATCAAAATGAGATGAAGGAGAACCACTAAATATCTTCCCATGCAGGGCCAAGACACTGCTGACCAGTATGTGTCAATGGTATCCATCCTCACTATCCTGCCTTCAGGATTTTCATTGGGGGTATCATTAAGGAGGTGGGCATTTCCAAATGCATTTTCTTTGTCTAATGGGAAATGCCTTGTCCTTCAAGCATGTGGCTCTTCCTCACTTCTACTTTTCTCTTTCTGTTATGTGCATGGGTAGAAAGACAGAGTAAAAAGGTGAGAAAATCAGAATGATGAGGGATGCCCCAGAAAGTCTCCAGAGGCCTTCAGCCCCTGGGACTTGCACTGCAGAACACTGTAATAGGTAGCCAAGTGTGTCAGTGCACTTGAGACATATGGATAAACAAGCTGGGTAGGATAAATAGAAGGGTAGCTAAATTTGAAGGCAGATGAATAAGGTATGAGGAATTTGTTTTCATTACAGGGTGTGCAGGCTCTCACCTGCTTCCTGAAGTAGAAGTGGTGTTGAGTTAGGCATGGCCTCTATTCTGAGAAGGCTCATAGGCAGATATTGTGTGATTTGTTTTCATGAGGGTACAGATAATTATGCTGAGGCCTCAAAGGTGTCCTGGGATCTACAAGAACCAAAGTACAATTAAATAAGAAGATGCAATATTAGAATTTATTACACAAGATATCTTCAAGGAATGCCTCAAAGAGAACTAAGGGGTCAGAATTCTCAGGTCCTTAGATAAAGCATTCCAGACCTGAGCCGTTTGAAAACAGTCTGATACTTCTAAAAGCTTTGGAAGGAACACCTTTCACTGAAGAAAAATAGATTGAATAGAAATCACTAGTTCTCAAAAAGAAGTTATTGTTTGGAAATGAAAATAAACCAATTAAATATTCTGGAGTGGTGCCCAGTTTGTTTGAGGACCTTGAAAATCAAAGATAAAGTTTTAAATTTAGCCCTGTAAGATACTTGTAGCCAGTGTAGCTTTTGCAGGAATGATGTAGGTTGGTCATGCTGCTTGCAGTTATCTTGCATTAAACTCTATTTAGGTTTGAACAATGTACAGGGCTTGACAGTAGTCCAGTTGTGATAGTAGCAAAGCATGGACCACTGTGATCAGACTCATCTTTTCAATATATAGAGAGAAATTTCATAGTTGCTGCAGATGACAGAAACAGTTTTTCAAGGTTGTTTGAATTTTCAGTATTGAAGTAAGTGAGTTTAGTTTCCTGATGTGTGATTTTAGAGGGGTGTTCATACTTCTCAAGTTGTATGTTGAAGTCAGGTATCTGTCTACTTGTGTTAGGAACCCATAGAATTGTTGTTTCACTTGCATTCAGGCTGAGTTGTGTTTTTACCCATTCCTGAGTTGCTGTTAGGCAGTCAATTTAATCAAAGCTGTGGGTAGATCTGGTTCAGTTGGTATGAGTAGCTACACATCATCAGCATGAGTATAGAATTTTCTGTTTATCAACTGAAACAGCTCAGTTAAAAGCTTGAGGTAGATAAAATAGATCATAGTATGGATCTCTGTGGTACCAGCAGCTCAGTACCTAGGGTAATGATGTGTGGTTTTGGACACAACTGCTTGGTCAAAACCTGCAAATACTATGGCGATTATTTAAAAAAAAAAAAAAAAAAAAGACTTTGAAAAGACAGCACAAACCAGCACTTGGACATCTGACTAGTCGAAACATCCCAAGTGGGCATTCTCAAAACACTTTCTAGACGTCTTTCTGGTCACTTTCTCTCCAGTGTGTCTTAATTTTAAGGGGGAGGGGTGTTAGAGGCATGTTTTGGCAGGGATAGTGGCATAGTAAGGGTAGGAGACACCTGGGTCAGTGGCACACCCCCTGCTCCTCCCCACTTCCCACTCTCACTGTCCCTCCCCCTGTACCTCTTAATCTTCGCCAGTGTGAGTGGCTTTTCTCCAGCATGCTCCTCATGCCAGCTTTGGATTTCTCTTTGATGTCACTTCCTGGCCCCTTGACCCAGAAGTGACAGGACAGACAGGAGAAATTGCCTGCGCTAGTGAAGATCTACAGAGGTACAGGGGGGGAGGGATGACACCCCCCCCCTCTTACTATGCCACTGTGCAGGGATAATCCTTTTAACAAAATGACTGGGGCACCATTGAGACGTTTGAGGGTAGACATGATACCCAAACTGACCAGATGACTACTGTAGGGATTAAGGCATAATATCCCCCTCTTATGTGGGGATATTATGAGTCTTTTCATTTGAAAGGAAGCTCTGGAATGAGAATGCATAGGATGAAGGTAAGAGGTGATAGGCTCAGGAGTAATCTAAGGAAATACTTTTTTACAGAACGGGTGATAGATGCATGGATCAGTCTCCCAGAAGAGGTGGTGGAGACAGAGACTGTGTCTGAATTAAAGAAAGCCTGGGATAGTCACGTGGGATCTCTTAGAAAGAGGAAGAGATAATGTTTACTGCGAATTGACAGACTCGATGGGCAATTTGGCTTTTATCTGCCACCATGATTCTATGTTTTACTCCCCCAATAGTCTCTGACCCCCTCCAACCACCCAAATATGTGACCCCCCCCAGTACTTTCCAGCCTGTCTTATAGATTCACATGGCTCATATATATTTCCATAGCAGAGCAGAGGGGCACTCTAAGGATTAATGCAATGAATGTCACATTAAAAGTCCCAGGTCAGATGTCACTATATGGTGAGACCTCCAAAATCTATTGTAACTACATAAGGATGACACCTGCAGAAATAAGGGCTATTGTTATACAGGTGAGTACAGTACATAAGCAATAAGAACATAAGCAATGCCTCTCCTGGGTCAGACCTGAGGTCCATCATGCCCAGAAGTCCGCTCACGCGGCGGCACAACAGGTCCAGGACCTGTGCAGTAATCCTCTATTTATACCCTTCTATCCCCTTTTCCAGCAGGAAATTGTCCAATCCTTTCTTAAACCCCAGTACTGTACTCTGCCCTATTACGCCCTCTGGAAGCGCATTCCAGTAGTCTACCACTCGTTGGGTAAAGAAGAACTTCCTAGCATTCGTTTTGAATCTGTCCCCTTTCAACTTTTCCGAGTGCCCTCTTGTTCTTTTATTTTTAGAAAGTTTGAAGAATCTGTCCCTCTCTACTCTCTCTATGCCCTTCATGATCTTATAAGTCTCTATCATATCCCCTCTAAGTCTCCTCTTCTCCAGGGAAAAGAGACCCAGTTTCTCCAATCTCTCAGCGTATGAAAGGTTTTCCATCCCTTTTATCAGACGTGTCTCTCTCCTCTGAACCCTCTCGAGTAACGCCAGTAAGTTTTGGGTGGGTTTCGGAGGGCTCACCATAAAATATAAGCAGGTTATAGTGACATGTGTACCTTAGACTTTTTATGTGATGTTCACTACAGTACCTCTTAGAGTGCTCCTTTGCTGCCTGTGAATAGTTTGCTAAGAATGCTGGCTGCTTGAACATCTGAAAAACTTGCTTTAGTGCATTTTTCATGTGGACGTCTTTATATTCGAGAATGGCCAGAAAAGATAGACATACTAACATCTACATAAGTCATAAAAAAAAAAAAGATAGATTGTCTTGAAGTTTTGAAAATGAACATTTTCTCTACTGGATGTCTTTCTCAAAACATCCAAACTCAGACTTAGACGTCCTATTGAAAATGTCCCTCTGTGTCACCAATATCTATTTCTATCAGCCATGGAATCATGAAATTATGATTCACAGTATTGAAGGCTGCTGAGAAATTCAGCAATGCCAGAATTGAAGTGGATTCCCTATCATTTCTGTGGAAATCATCAAGGATACAAGAACTCTCTGTTCCATACCCAGGTTGGAAGCAGACTGACCAAAGTCTAGCCAGTTTCTTTCAGCTAGCCAGCTATTGAGTTAAATGCAGTCTATTCTATAAGTTTTGCCAGGAAAGGGATGTTAGAAACCGCTTAGTAGTTTTCGAGCTTGTGCTGATCAAGCGAGCTCTTCTTCAGTACGGGGAGCACACCATACTTTTTAGTTTCATTAGCAGCTGTCATTCCACAATAGTTTTATAGATTCATAACGGTCACAAGTGGCTAAATGGGGAAATGGATGCTTTCAGATGTTTAAGCATCAATACTGTGAATATGTGCTCTCAAAACATTATAGGCGATTTACGTTTCTTCATTGTAGTGAAAGAAAATTCAAAGGAAAAGGGAAATATTTATGTGTTTTCTGCTAACTAGCACCAGCATTTATCTTTTCTTTGTTCCCCTTAAACTTGTAATTTTGCTTTTGCTGTAGAGCTAGGTAAAACTCCCTGGGATTCATCAAATAGATATAAAGGAGCTTTTATGAGTCAGAGATAATAATTGGGCATAGAAGTGGCTATGTGGAGAGACACTGATGTATTGGGCATGATTGGTAGAAAAAACCCCAGAAAGAGCACAATGACTCTAAGCTGGCAACATACAAGCTTATGCTGGTTAAAACATTTCTGTGTGATCTAACTGGGATGGTATTGCTTAGCAACAAGAAGAAATTATAATACTGTGGCATCAAATAAAAATGCACAATATCTAAACAGGAAGGATTTACAAAACACAAATTGACAAAATAATGGTTTTTTGGGTTTTTTTTTTTTATCGGAACACTCATGCTGATGAAGACATCAAATTTGTCTACTGAAGTATCTTAGCAAGTGAAAGATGTTCAACATACAAATTTTTCAGGCTTTGTATAAAATTGTCTTATCTATTCATCATAGACTTTTCTGTTTACTGGTGACTATATCTTGGTCTCTCCCCCATAAGGAGGGCAGTGCTATGAAGGTGAATATTTAGGTGCCTAGAAGGTACCTATTAGAAGCCTGTTGGAGGGAAAGGGAATGGGGACTTCTCCCTCCGTATTTGCTGTGATAGGGGATTAACAGAACCGCAAATACAGAAAAACCGTAAATAACTTTTTCATATATTATTCACTGTTTTCTATTAAAAATCATCATGAATATGGTGAAACCGCGAATAACATGGTGGGAGACCTGGTCTGTTCCTGAAGGAGAGGCAAAACACGGTGAAGAAAGTGCTGGGAATCAGTGATTTCTCTATGCAAGCTGATGTAATTTGGGGGGAGGAGCCATCAAGCTAAAAACTGTGAATAATCGAAACCGCGAATGCTGAAACCGCGAATACAGAGGGAGAAGTGTACTGCCTTTTTGTCGCTTTCGCATTTCAAAGCTGACATTCAAAGTGGTGGGCACTGGAGGATTAAGTGACTTGACCAGGATTATAAGGAGCAGCATTGGAATTTGATCTCACAACCTCTGGGTGCAGAAGCAGCAGCTCTACTAGTAAGCCACACCTTGCCTACTTTTCATTTCTAGTAGGGGAGAGTGGTGCAGTGGCTAATGCTACAGCCTTAGCACCCTGGGGTTGTGGGTTCAAACCCACGCTGCTCCTTGTGACCCTGGGCAAGTCACTTAATCCCCCCATTGCCCCAGGTACATTAGATAGATTGTGAGCCCACCGGGACAGACATGGAAAAATGCTTGAGTTCCTGAATAAATTCATGTAAACTGTTCTGAGCTGTCCTGGGAGAAAGGTATAGAAAATTGGAATAAATAATTAAATAATAAATAAGTGTAGCAGCACAATACATGCCTATATTTTAGGCGTGACAATTATAAAATTATCCTCTTAGGGCTCCTTTTATGGAGGCGCGTTAGGGCCTTAACGTGTGGAATATTGCACACTCAATTGCTGCGTGTGCTAGCCGCTACCGCCTCCTTTTGAGCATGCGGTAGATTTTCAGCTAGTGCGCACTATAGCTTAGCTTAGCGCAACTTCATAAAAGGAGCCCTTAATGTTTGGGCTATGGAGATATTTTCTCTAAGTATATGAAGAAGGGTTACCTTTGAAAGCTAATCAAAAATGTATTAAGTCCAATAAAAAAGGTATCACCCCTTTTCCTTTATGATATGTTTTATTTCTATATATTGTCTTTAAAAGTGGACTAACACAGCTACTGCACCACTTTCCATTAAGTAAAATTTATCAGGAAGTCTTTCAGAAATGAAATGCATCTAACAGGCTAATGTTTGAAATTTCACACAAATTTCACAGTGGGTCTCAAGCAAATTAGATCATTAGAAAACGGAGGTAAATTTCCTAAAGATAAGTTTGCAAAAAGGATAATTCAAGCAGCTCATTATTTATGAATATTTTGAAAACTCACATGCAAAAATAAATAAATAAAATAATGATTTGCTTTGCATCTTTTGTTAATTTTCATTAGTTTTCATGTGTAAGGGACTATTATAAAAATTTATTACAGGGCTTGGCCAAATTATCCCTTGGATTCTATATATGTATGATATCCAAATTTGGGTACACTGATATGTGCATGTAAATTAGTTGGCTAATGAGCTCCTAACCATCAATAATTTGCTGTTGGCAATCAATTATTGATATTAATTGGCCCTCATTAAAATTTGTGCTATCTGGCTGCATAAACATTTCGATGAAGACACATCCACCGATTTGGGTTCAAGCAGTGTCAGGAGAAATAATTTGGAGAGAGACTGGCTGGTGATTTTTTAGTCCATTGACATCAAGGCAGATACAAGCAAAGAGGCAGTTGCAGGGTCGAATTTACTAATTAAGGCCAGGAAGATCGCTGACCCAATGCACGAATGAACAGCAGAAGAACTATTCTGTCATAAATTTAACATTGGTCCAATTAACTGAGGATCAAATATCAGTATTAAATCTAGGATTGGGCTTTGTGATAACTTTCCGATATGATTTTTTTCAGGCAAGATGGGAATTTTATCGTTTTCTTCGCAAAATACAACTAAAACTCTTTTTTACTGTATATCAAACTACCTCTGATGGCTCTATTATCACTTTGAAATCTAAATGGACCCCACCAGGCCCTATCCATCAAAATGTAGCCACGTTTCGGGACTTAGTATTAAAGGATTTGGCTAAGATTGAACAACAGCATCTCCAATATAAACCCAGAAACAATACTATTTACGCTCAACGACAAGCTCTGAATCAGTTAAAACAAAATTTTCAAATTATCATCTCATGAGCAGATAATGGGGGGGGGCGCCATTGTTCTGTAGTCATGAGATAACAATATACAAGAAGCATATAATCAACTAAATGATGGGTAGACGTTATCGGCGATTACCATCTAACCCCATGGAAGAACTTAAAATACAAATTGAACAGGTGAAAACAGATTTAAAAGAAAGGAGCAGAATTTTTGATGGAAAAATACTATGTACTCCCAAAATTAATTTTCTTCCAAAAATCTAAAAAATCTTTGCAAAATCCCCTTAGCTGGCCGATAGTCTCTATGCGAAATTCTTTATTGAAGCACAGAAACATGTTGGCAGATAAAGGCCAAATGGCCCATCTAGTCTGCCCATCCGCAGTAACCATTATCTCTTTCTCTCTCTGAGAGATCCCATGTGCCTATCCCAGGCCCTTATGAATTCAGACACAGTCTCTGTCTCCACCACCACTTCTGGGAGACTGTTCCAAGTAAAAAAGTATTTCCTTAGATTACTCCAGAGCCTATCATCTCTTTAACTTCTTCATATGCCCTCTCATTGCAGAGTTTCCTTTCAAATGAAAGAGACTTGACTCATGCGCATTTACATTACGTAGGTATTAAACGTCTTTATCATATCTCCTCTCTCCCACCTTTCCTCCAAAGTATACAGATTGAGATCTTTAAGTCTGTCCCCATATGCCTTATGATGAAGACCACATACCATTTTAGTAGCCTTCCTTTCTATATCTTTTTGAAGATGAGGCATCCAGAATTATACACAATATTCTTAATGAGGTCTCACCAAAGTCTTATACAGGGGCATCAATACCTTTTTTTCCTATTAGCCATAGCTCTCCCTATGCAACCTAGCATCCTTCTAGCTTTCGCTGTCACCTTTTCAACCTGTTTGGCCACCTTAAGATCATCACATACAATCACACCCAAGTCCCGCTCTTCTGTCATGCACATAAGTTATTCAC
Organism: Geotrypetes seraphini; assembly: GCF_902459505.1. Lineage (NCBI taxonomy): Eukaryota > Metazoa > Chordata > Amphibia > Gymnophiona > Dermophiidae > Geotrypetes > Geotrypetes seraphini. The sequence goes on along the minus strand of NC_047085.1, from coordinate 266,951,950 downwards.
CCCCTAAACTGTACTGTTCCCTCGAGTTTTTGCAGCCAAATACATGACCTTGCATTTCTTAGCATTAAATTTTAGCTGCCAAATTTCAGCCCATTCTTCAAGCTTCGCCAGGTCTTTCTTCATGTTATTCACACTATCCGGCGTGTCTATTCTATTGCAGATTTTGGTATCATCCGCAAAGAGGCAAATCTTACCTGACAACTCTTCAGCAATATTGTTTATAAAAATGTTAAAAAGAACAGGCCCAAGAACAGAACTTTGAGGCACACCACTGGTAACATCCCTTTCCTCAGAGCAACCTCTTTATCACTACCCTCTGTTGCCTTCCACTCAACCATTTCTTGACCCAGCCTGTCACTTTGGGACACATTCTGAGGGCACTCAGTTTATTTATTAGACTGTGTGGAACACTGTCAAAGGCTTTGCTGAAATCTAAATACACCACATCTAGCGCATGTCCTCTACCCAATTCTTTGATCACCCAGTCCAAGAAATTAATCAGATTTGGCTGACAAGACCTACCTCTAGTGAATTCATGTTGCCTCCGGTCCTGTAATCCACAGGATTCCAGAAACTTGCCAATTCTCTGTTTTAAAAGTGTTTCCATTAATTTGCTTACCACAGAAGTCAGACTTACCAGCCTGTAATTCCCTACTTCTTCCTTCCACTTGGGTGGAGAGGGACCACATCCAGTCCTCCAGTACCACTACTGACTCTAGAGACTCATTGAAAAGGTCAGTCAGCGGAGCTACCAGAACTTCTCTAAGTTCCTTCAGCACCCTAGGATGTACACCATCCAGCCCCATCACTTTGTATACCTTTATTTTAGCTACCTCCTCATGAACACAACCCTCTGATAATCTACCAGGGTCTATTACTCCTCCATCCCTATTCACTTTTGTCTTCTGTGGTCCTGCTCCTGGCGCTTCAGCCATGAACACAGAACAGAAATTTGTTGAGCAATTCGGCCTTTTCTTTATCAGCTTCTACATATTCCTCCTCTTCACCTTTAAATCTCACATTGCACTTTTGCGCTTCTTCCTATCACTAATATATCTAAAAAAAATGTCTTGTCTCCCCGTTTTACCATGTCAGCTCTTTTTTTCTTCCATTTGCATATTTGCTTTCCTGACTACATGACCAGCCTCTCTTAACTTTTCCAGATATTTTTGCCTGTCTTCCTCTTTCTGCAATCTTTTGTAGTTTATGAAAGCTAACCTCTCATTCCTTACCTTCTCAGCTACTACTTTTGATAACCAAAGCGGCCTTCTTTTCCTCTTACTTGCCTCATAAAAAGGTTTGTCGCCCTTACAATTGCTCCTTTCAGTTTTTCCCATTGCATTTCCACTCTTTTAGACGTTCCCATCCAGACAATAATTCCTTGATGTAAACCCCCATCCAATGTTAGTTTTTTAAAAGTCTAGAATCTTTGCTTTTGAATCTTAATATTAAACCGTACCATGCAGTGATCACTAGATGCCAGGTGATCACCCACTGTAACATCAGAAACACTTTCCCCATTTGTAAGCACTAAGTCCAGTATGACCTCATCCCATGTGGGTTCCATTACCAATTGCTGGAACAGTTCTCCTTGAAGAGAATCCAGAATCTCTCTCCTTCTAGAAGACCCCGCAATAGGGATACCCCAATCATAGCTTTTTCCTTTTTCCCTTTAGGGTTCCTTCTGCTTGCTTCAAACTAGAGAATGTTTTTAAAGTTCTAGGGCAGGGGTCCCTAAAATCCCTCCTTGAGGGCTGAATCCACTCGGGTTTTCAGGATTTCCCCAATGAATATGCATTGAAAGCAGTGCATGCACATAGATCTCATACATATTTATTGGGGAAATCCTGAAAACCCGACTGGATTCGGCCCTCAAGGAGGGACTTTGGGGACCCATGTACTAGGGGCTCTATCCTCCACTCCCTATTTAATTTCCCCCACCTATAGAAATGCCTGCCTCCTCTCCTTTTTCTAAAATGGCAATGACCCCACTCATTTTCTGATAGGTCCTTTGTCTGTCAAATCCTTTAGGGGAAGTGCCATTCTTTTGTTCTTCCCTTTTGTTGTCACTCCAAGAAAGGACACCACTGGTCTGTCATATTTTGGTCTGTCACAAAAATATGTATCTTTATGCTGGATATAAAGTACCGTACTTGTAAATGTAAGTTATATACAGTACTATATTTACCTTAGATCCAGAACAGAACATTTAAAACCTAATATCAGTGAGCAATAACACTGTAAATGACAACAGATAAAGACCCGCACAGTTCATCCAGTCTGCCCATAAAGTTGGCCAGAGCCGTGGCCTGCACTCTGTGTCACCCATGCTTAAACACGGGAGATTAAGCATGAGTGACTCCAAGCTAGAGTCGGACAGTAGGAAAATAGAGTTGCCAGAGTCAAAGATTTGGTATACCAATTTCATAGCCCTCCTTTTCCTAATCCTTCACATTTGGCAGAGTCTTTTGTGAAATACCATTGGAACTGAGCATGTCCCAAGATCAGCAATTTTGGATTTTGGTACTGAAAATTGAGCACAGATGCAAGATGTATGCACATCTTAATTGGTTAACGAACCATTAACTAACAATTAATTGATGGTAACAATTAGCTATTGCAGTCAATAGACAATAATTGGGATTTGTATGTGTATCTACTCTAGTGTGCCACTCAAATGGAGCACAACCAGGGGAGGGTTAGGGGCGTTCCAAAAAGTTGCATGCAGGGTTCTAGAATAGCCTCATTTCTTCTCCAGGAGTTAAGTGCAAGTATTGTGAGCTGGAGACCCTGTCTCACTGGAAAGAGAGCGCTAAAGAAGAAATCTTTAGCTGGGGAAGGGGAAAAGAAGGGCTAGATTATACCCTATCCCAGAAAAGAAACCATGTCCTGTCCCAGGGAAACCAAAAGACTCCTGGGGATTTTGTGTCTAAAGCCAGGAATGGGTTGGGTGTAAAGGAAAAATAGTACTGTTTTTACTAGAGACTTTTTCCTGGTAGAGCTCACCTTTGTGCAGAGCAGGTTTAAAAGTAAACAGCAGGTAGTTGCCCTGGGGAAATTTAATTGCCTTCCTAACAGCTAGGATTAACAAGCAAGCCCTGTTGCTTGTCCCTGCAGTGAACATAATTAAGCCCAATGTAATATTAACCTATCTTAACAGAGTAAAAGGGGGGGATATAGAGTTTTATTTGGAGGGAACTACAGGTACCAGAAGACACTGGGGGGGGTTTCCAGCCCTATTCTGAAGCAGCCTTTGGGGAGGTGCTGAATGAACAAGAGTTTCCCAGCTGGTGGTAATTAACAGCTAGGCAAACAGGCAGAAAGGGGGTTAAATGATTAGCTTAGAGAGGCATAGAGGAAAGAAGCCATGAGAGAAGGAGAAGCCCATGGTGGGGACATGTAAGATATCAAGCTGACTTGGACCTGCTAGCCTGGAATTGAGACTGACCTGAGACCTTAAGCTTAGCCACCTTGCTCCCAGGTATTATGAAAACATGTTTTGGCCACTGGATTAAATGTAATGTTTGCAAAGGAAGTCTCTGAAAATTATTTGAATTTTGAGCTAAGTTGACCAAGTCAGTCCTGGAGTACCTCCTTGCCAGTCAGGTTTTCAGGATATCCACAATGAATATGCATGGAAAAGATTTGCATACAATAGAGACAATGTATGCAAACCAATCTCATGCCTATTCATTGTAGATATTCTGAAAACTTGACTGGCAAGGCTGGTAGGGTTACCATATGGCTCCAGAAAAAGGAGGATGGATTGAGACATCCGGGTTTTACTTCCATTGCTTTCAATGGAAGTAATACCCAGATGTATCTATCCATTCTCCTTACTTCCATTGCTTTCAGTGGAAGTAAAACCCGGATATCTCAATTTGTTCTCTTTTTTTTCCTGGAGCTATATGGTAACCCTAGGAAAAGGACTGACTTGAGAAACACTGGACTAGAGGAATTGAACTCCAGCTCAGGTTTTATGTTGCGGAAACCTTTTTCCTTTGGGCTAAGAAAAGCTGTTTGAATGTTTGGAAAGCTTATTACCCACAGAAGGGGGGAAGGGCAGTAGTTGCAGCAGTATTTTTTCATGAAGCAATTTGAGTCACAAGAACCAGGAGATATAGCTGCTTAAGACAGTTTGTTTTTCTGAGCTCCAGGTCCTAATTCATTAACCCACCAGGATGAAGGGGAAAGTAAAGGGAACTGTATCAAAGAAATGTTATACTGGACTGAACCCTGCCTGGAACTTTTAAAGAACAGCTTTGGCTTGGTTTACTGATTACCTAATTAGTGTGAATGAAATCCCTTGATAAACCCAGTTTCTATTATTTCTTTTTGCTTTGTTTAAAGTATAGGGGACAGTAATAAAAATTACCTTGAGTTTAAAAGTTCCTGGCTGTTGGATTGACTCCTGTTTGATGAGGCAAGATTTATTTAAAGAAATCTGAATAAAAAGGTACCGCGGTCTGGGAGTCACACCAGGCACTGCGTTCCAAGAGCCCAGGTGGTCGACTAGGTTGTCACAGTATTTGTACCAGGTTTTAGCCATCATAAATATCAGCGCCCAACTTTGTGTGGAGGATTAGTCTATAAATGGCTAGTCTATATAGAGTAGTGCTCCACGCCCAATTTTTTCTGGTGCTAATTTTTCTGTACCAGTTATAGAATACCCCCACTCTCTAGGTTATGTAAAATGGGTCTTCACTTTCAATTTTATTTACATAAAGGCAGATTTTAGAAAGGACCTCCAACTCTGTGCATTGCATATGGAAGTCCATTTCTCATGTATTTTCTAAAACACATGAGAAATGGACGTCCATGTACTGGCTATATCCAATATGAACATCCATTTTAAAAATGAAAACATCTAAACTATGAACAGGGCAAAACAAAAGACATAGGGGTCCTTTTATCAAGGCGTGGTAGGGGTTTAACGCGTGTTAAACCACCTGCCGCGCTAGTCGCTAACGCCTCCATTGGCGAGGTGTTAGTATTTTGGCTTGCCACAGGGGTTAGCGCGTGATGAAATGTCCGACGTGCTAACCCCCGTAGCGCACCTAGATAAAAGGAGCCCATAGACTTCTTTATGGCAGCATAACAACATCCATACTATGGTATGGCTATATAGATGTCAATATGGAAGAGTAGCCTAATAGTTAGAGCAGAAAATTAGAAGACTCTGGTTCAAATCCAACAGCAGTCCTTTGTAATTTTTTTCGTTTGTTCTTGTTTTAATTGTGAGCTGTCCAAGGATACCTATTCTGAATTCCTTTACTCCCTCAAGTGGAGAACTATTTAATTGAAGGACTTTTCTTTAACTTGAATGTGCCAAGTACCAGGTCTAAATAGGGATGTCCATCTTTTTGGTCATGGATTTCCTTCATCCTTCTGAATTCAGGGTTGGACGTTCATAAGTTGGCCATTCCCTAGTCTCATCTCAAACATTACCCAGATCATGCCCCCTTGCCATATGAACATAGTGCAATTTTATATGTCTAGATTGGGAGGCCTTGCAAAATGGATGTCTACATTGGGAAGAATAACCTGAATCACAGTTACCGAATGCTAGGGTCCACCTTGTGGGTTAGTGCCCAAGAAAAGGATCTGGGTGTCATTGTAGACAATTCGATGCAACCTTCCGCCCAATGTACAGCGGCGGCCAAAAAAGCAAACAGGATGCTGGGAATTATTAAAAAAGGGATGGTTAACAAGACTAAGAATGTTATAATGCCCCTGTATCACTCCATGGTGCGACCTCATTTGGAGTATTGTGTTTAATTCTGGTCTCCTTATCTCAAGAAAGATATAGTGGCGCTAGAAAAGGTTCAAAGAAAAGCGACCAAGATGGTAAAGGGGATGGAACTTCTTTCGTATGAGGAAAGACTAATGCGGTTAGGGCTCTTCAGCTTGGAAAAGAGACGGCTGAGGGGAGATATGATTGAAGTCTACAAAATCCTGAGTAGAGTAGAACGAGTACAAGTGGATCGGTTTTTCACTCCCTCAAAAATTACAAAGACTAGGGGACACTCGAAGTTATAGGGAAGTGCTCTTAAACCAAGGGGAGGAAAATTTTTTTCACTCGGAGAATAGTTAAGCTCTGGAATGCGTTGCCAGAGGATGTGGTAAGAGCGGATAGTGTAGCTGGTTTTAAGAAAGGTTTGAACAAGTTCTTGGAAGAAAAGTCCATAGTCTGAGAAAGACATGGAGGAAGCCACTGCTTGCCCTGTATTGGTGGCATGGAATATTGCTACATCTTGGGTTTTGGGCAGGTACTAGTGGCCTGGATTGGCCACCGTGAGACCGGGCTACTGGGCTTGATGGACCATTGGTCTGACCCAGTAAGGATATTCTTATGTTCTTCTGCTGTTTTACAGTCATCCAAAACACAAATAGAGCCTGGAAAATAAGAACCTAATAACAAATTGTATACAGTTCAAGATTTGCACGGTCCATCTAGTCTGCTCATCAAATTGTCCAGAGCTGCATCTACTACTCTGTGCGGGTTATATTCCTCTATGATTAAATACTAGCATCACAAACAGAGCGGTCAGCAATTTGCCACAATGCCAACCACATAAATAGTTATGTAAATGCAGTATCATGACAGGATTAAAACAACAATCCAACAATATTGCTGTCAACATTTTATTTGATAATTAACAACTTTAAAATATCTTAACCTTCACAACAAAGTGGCTTTCAGTTTAGTTTTTATATTAAACTTAGAACAGTCTTTATACAGGGAAGCTAGTGGCAGCACCTAGATTATATATGCCCCTATTATTTGTAAAATTTATCTGGTAAATATTCAGCCAGCAGCGGTTATCAGCCTCTCTTTGCAACCTGATTGTCTTTGGGCCATGAGTTTACACTCGATACACAATTTGTTAATTTTTCCCTGAAGAATTGCCAAATAAGGCACCTTGGCCCGGATGCTCTAAATCAGGGGAGCCCAAATGGTCGATCGCGATCAACCAGTAAATCGTAAAGGCAACGCGAATCGATCGCATTGCCTTTGCGATCTTGTTCTTCCTGCATCCCCGATCCGGGCCAGTCTCGTACAAGCACCGGACCCACAAGCCTTCACCTATGACGTCAATTCTGACATCAGAGAGGAAGTTCTGGACAAGCCAATCGCTGCCTGGCTGGCCTGGAACTTCCTCTCAGACGTCAGAATTGACATCGAAGGTGAAGGCTTGTTGGTCTGGCGCTTGTACGCATCAGGCCTGGCTCGGGGAAGCAGGAAGAAATCGGCGTGGTGGCTTTGGGTGGGGGGGGGGGGCAGGGAGAGTGAAAGAATCAGGAAATGGAGAAATCGGTGCGATGGCTTGGGGGGAGCAGGGGGAGAGAGAAAGAAAGACAGGCAGGCAATGGGAGAGAGAAAGAAAGACAGAAATAAAGAGAGGACAGGGGGAGAGAGAAAGAAAGAGAGACAGAAAGAAAAGGGGGGAGGGGGCAGAAAGAAAGAAATATTGGATTTACAGTCAGACGAAGGAAGCGCAACCAGAGATTCATGAAATATAACCGAAAGTTATACAGCACAGGATCAATGGAACTTGGACATTGTGACTTAGACCATTTAAAACATGGTCTAAGTCACAAAAACCCACCTAAAGTGACCAGATAAGCACTGCAAACACATAATACAGAGCCCCACACACTACCCCAGTGATCACCGACCCCTCCCCATCCCCATAAAAATATTAATCACAACTTGAAAACTGTGCCTCCAGAACATTATCACCTGGCAGCCTGGCATAGAAAAGCCTAGTCTTGCTGCACAGAGGCGTCTTAAGCCATCTTGGGGGTGGGTTAGGGACCCATGGAGAGGAGGACCCATGCCCATAAGCCCCTGTAATCACTGCATTGATATTGAAACATGTTCACTCCCCTATACACCCCTAAAACCCTTTTTTACTGGCATACAAGTGGCTCCTGCAGCCACAAGGGCTATTGGGGTGGTAGATAAGTGGGTCTAGGGGATTCTGGAGGTGGTTTTGGGGGGGGGGATCACCATGACCTATAAGGGAGCTGTAGTGAGGAGAAGACAGCACCCTTTTTGTGAAGTTCACAGCAGTGCCCTGTAAGGTACCCCGCTATTTAGATGCCATGTCTGGGTGCTCAGTCCATCACTTTGCAGACCCCTCCCACGTTCAACAGGGCTTATTCTAGGCATTTTTGACATGGATGAAAATGTGGTATAAAGATGGACGATTTAGCGACTTGGCCGATCAGATCGGCAGGACGTATAATTAGATGATTTTCGAAAGAAAAAAAATTTTGGATGTATTTTTTTGAAAATGTGTCCTAGGCTGTTTTTTACTTTGGATGATTTGCAACTTAGATTAAAATGGACTTAGACGTTCCTTTCGATTATGCCCCTCCACGTGTTCTTAAAAATTTTATTGTTGGTAGATCATTTTGACTTTTAAAAGTAGCTCGCAAGCCAAAAAAGTTTGGGCACCCCTGCACTAAATTGTCTGATCGTCGTAACGATAGTCACTAAACTAGTTTGGCTGGTTTAGCGACAACTGAATTTGCTGACTCGATGTTCTAAATGTCTCACAGTGTGGTTTTCCATGTGTTCTTACATTCTTCGACTCTGCCATGGAAACAACCTCATTAGTATTAAAATGAGGTCATTAATATTAAAATGAGCCATCCAATCGATGGTCTAACATTGTGTAGGCATGTACTGAATTTAGGGATGGCTAATAATGACTTGAAAAAAAAAAACAGATCTGCCATAATATCTGCCCCATAAAAAAAGTCATGATGCCTCCCCCCCCACCCTGATGACGCTCTGGAACAAAAATAAAGAGAGATGGGAGGGATCCCCACTGCAGAACCGACCCTGATGCCGTGAGCCCCCCCATGCCGCGAACCGCCTCCCCTTCCTCACCCCCAAACTTTGATTTAAAAATTGGCAGGAAAGATGCCCACTCTCTCCTGCCACCGGGTGGCCCCCTCATGGAACCAACTCCCCCAATGCCAGGACCCCTCCCCTTCCTCCCCATAATTTAAAAAAAAAAAATTGGCAGGAGGGATGCCCACTCCGCCTGCTCCCTCTACCTGCTCCCGTACCTTATCTGAAGAAGACAGCAGGAGGAATGCCCAGTACCTCCTCCCCTCAGGCCCGCCTCTCTAAAATGGCAGGCCTTCTTCTTCCCAGTGCATACTGGGATGCACAGCGAGGTGCCTAAGGCCCTGATTTGCTCAAATGCCTAAGGATTCTCCCATGGGAAAGGCCTTAGGCTTCTGAGCCAATCAGGGCCTTAGGCTCCTCCCATTGTATCCCAGGATGCACCAGGCAGGGGGGCCTAAGGCCTTGAGTAGCTCAGACACCCCCTGGGAGGAGCCTTAGGTGCTTGAGCCAATCATAGCCAGGATGCACTAGGAAGGAGAAGGCCTACCATTTTGGAGAGGTGGGCTCGAGGGACTGGGCATTCCTCCTGCTTTGTTCTTCAGATAAAGTATGGGGGCAGGTGGCTGATGCAGGAGGGAGTGGACATCCAGGAAGTGGAGAAGGAAGGGGATCCTGGCATGGGGGAATTAGTTCCATTGGCGGACCACCCGGTGGCAGGAGGGAGTGGGCATGCCTCCTGCTTTTTTTTTTTTTCCAATGTTTGGGGGTAGAGAAGGGGGTGGCAGTTTGAGGTATGGGGGGTTTGCGGAATTGGGGGTCAGTTCCATGGTGGGCCACGCAGTGGTAGGCAGGAGTGGGCATCCCTCCTGCTCTTTTTTTTCAGGGGCCATCATGGGAGGGGGCATCATCGGGGGGGGGGGGGCATGTTTTTTTCCCCTATTTTTTTCAGTGACACAGATGTGCAGGTATTGTACATGCACAATACCTGACCCCATTAAAAAAAGTTTTCCTGCTCTGAACAGCTAGCTGAATGGCAGGAAACTGCTTCGGGGCTTTCCCTGCCAGCTTTGTGCATGTGTGAGAGTCACTTTCTGAACGATCGATCGGATGGGATTACAGTTAACCTCTGTGAAACTCATTTGCACGCAAAGTTGTTGGAACATTGATAGCTGTTTTAAAATCGGCCCTCAGCAATCTGCACGGTCTTAATGACCATTTGCAGTGCATCTATTTCTGTGATAGCAACTTAAGAACATAAGCAGTGCCTCTGCTGGGTCAGACCAGGAGTCCATCGCACCCAGCAGTCCGCTCATGCTGTGGCCCATCAAGTTCAGGACCTGTATAGTAATCCTCTATCTATACCCTTCGATCCCCTTTTTCTTCAGGAAAGCATCCGATCCCTTCTTGAACCGTACTCTGTCCTATCACACCCTCTGGAAGCGCATTCCAGGTATCCACCACCCTTTGGGTGAAGAAGAACTTCCTAGCATTGGTTCTGAATCTGTCCCCTTTTAATTTTTCCGAATGCCCTTCTTGTAGCTTTTGAAAGTAGCTTTTGAAAGTTTGAAGAATCTGTCCCTCTCCACTTTCTCTATGCCCTTCAAGATCTTGTAAGTCTCTATCATGTCCCCTCTAAGCCTCCGCTTCTCCAGGGAAAAGAGCCCCAGTTTCTCTAATCTTTCAGCATATGAAAGGTTTTTCCATACCTTTTATCAGTCGCGTTGCTCTCCTCTGAACCCTCTCGAGTATTGCCATATCCTTCTTAAGGTATGGCGACCAATACTGGACACAGTTCTCCAGATGCGGGCGCACCATCACCCAATACAAAGGCAGGATAACATTCTTCGTTTTGGTTGATACCCTTCTTGATAATATCTAGCATTCTGTTTGCTTTCTTAGAGGCCGCTGCGCACTGTGCCGACGGCTTCATTGTTTTGTCCACCAGTACCTCAAAGTCCTTTTCTAGACTACTTTCACCCATTGCTAGCCCTTATGATCAAATAAACCAAGCTGTACTGATTATTCTCATTGGCTTAAAAAACCCTCCACTTGTTAGCCACAATACTTATCTCAAAATGAAAGTGAGACCTGCCATGTGCACAAACTTAGTACTTATCTGGTAATGCCAGTCCACACCCCCCCCCCCACCCTTCACTACTCACTCCAATGGTATGGCAAATTACCAGAAGCAACTCAGTTCCATAAAGCCATAAAACACTTCTCAAAAAAGCTTCCCAAACATCCTGACAAGGGCCTGGATGCACTAAAAATGGTCATTAAGACTGTGTTGGTCACTGTGGGCTGATTTTTCTTTTTGGTCCGATTTTTAAAACAGCAATCAATGTTCCAACAAGTCTGTATGCAAATGAGTTTTGTGGAGGTTAGCCGTAATCCCATTTGATCGCTTGTTCAGAAAACGACTTTAACATATGTGCGGAGACGGCAGGTGAAATCTGAATAGCTGAGCAGCAGGGGAAGTCCCAATGCAGCCTCCTGCCACTCAGCTGTTCGGGGTAGGAATACTTTTTTTTTTTCTTGTTAATGGCACAGATGCTTACAAATCGAGGTGCATTTTCTTCCCCACCATGGAAACACAACACCACTAGGGATAAATATTCCATTACGAGTGGCTTACCAATTTTGCCAAGAGCCGCACTTATTGCTAATAAAGAAGGATTAAACAGGAGCTTGTTAGCTATGCAGTCATTCAGGTACGTGGCATCACGTCATCAAAATCTCTTTTTAATAAATTGTCAACTAGAGGGTACAACATGAAGGATTTGAAATGTCCATACACCAGAGTAAAGTATAACCATCGTGAACATCTAAAGCTATGCACGCATTGTTTTTTCAAATGATGATTGCAAGCTCTGTGCACTTCAAACAATCTACAAATAGTAGGTGTGATATTATCTGAGAGTCATCAGTATATCTAGTTTTAAAATTAATTCCATAACTCAGTGAGTTGTTAGAGTATTCTGTGCGTTTAATGCTACACAGAACAAGAATGTAGCAAGGAATCTCTCTGAAATATTCCTTGCTGGATCTTGATGTTAGGAACGACAAGGTGTCCTTCGGCCTTTAGCTATGCTTTGTCACATTTCCAAGGGTTTACTCTGTATGTTTCATTGCAATTTTTTGTCCATGAGTGTGGGATGTTAACAAAAGCTTTCTTATGATCAATGCAAGCTGTACTGAGGTTTCTGTCTTTCTTAGCTTGTCATAATAGCTCTATTCAGCATGAATTGATCATTGGTTCCATGTGATCCTCTTTTATTGCCTTTCTGTTCCACAAAAAAAACCACTCTGTATTTAAAAGTTAATCATTTACATATTACACGGTTTCTTTTGAGTCTACCTCAGGAACAGATTATCTGGCCTTCTCTTCATCAGCATATATTTTAGAGCAGGGGTGTCAAAGTCCCTCCTCGAGGGCTGTAATCCATTGGGGTTTTCAGGATTTCCCCAGTGAATATGCATGAGATCTGTTAGCATACAATGAAAGCAGTGCATGCAAATAGATCTCATGCATATTTATTGGGGAAATCCTGAAAAACCGACTGGATTGCAGCCCTTGAGGAGGGACTTTGACACCCCTGTTTTAGAGCAAATAAGCGTTATTTTACTTTTACAGCAGCTGTGAACACCTGAGCTTGTAAAATATTTCTGTTCAGCATTATTTTGAAAGGCACAACAGTATTTGTTGGATCAATTTATCCATGAGGAGCTTGGTGTTTGTGTAAACACTTTGAGATTATTCTCATAGAGAATTAAAGACCCCTGACGCAGGCACTTGCTGAAACACAGCCATGTCGGCTCGGCAATAAATTTTTAACCTGAGTGTGACTCTAGTGACATCCTTATCTCCTTGGCCATCTCTACTTTTTGTTCTTTCTGCTTCTTGTGGAACCTTTTATGCTTCTCCCCTTCTCTTATTAGTTTTGTGCATTCAACATCAAGTTTCAAGTTTATTAAAAATTTGATAAAACGCTAATCATAAATTCTAATCGTTTTACAATAAAAAATTTAAAAAGGGGTCCAATTAACAAACTATTAATGACATAACATTACTTACATGAAACAATAGGATAGTGGTGAGAAATAAAATTTTGAAAGAAAGAGAGAACAATTAAGGATAATAGCATAGGGAAAGGGAAAAAATAAATTTTTGTATAGAAAATGAATTTTTATATTGAAAATGAGCTAGAAAAGTCCCATAGACAAATTAACAGTTATATGCATCTTTAAATAAAAAGCTTTTGAGGCCACCCTTGAATTTATCCAAATTCTGTTAAGACCTTAAGTATGATGGTAACGAATTCCATATTGTTGGGGCTATTGTTGCAAAAGAAGAAGCCCTCGGGTACTAATAATTTTTAGGGATAGATTTTGCACTTTACAAAGCAGTGAATACACTAGTGTCAGGCTGTGCCTCAGTGTCCTTGAACTGTCAGTGGAACAGCAGACACAGTTAGCGTGAAAAAAATGCAGTTTCATGAGTCATGTTGTGAAAATGCTTATATTGGCTTATTTTCTGATTTGCTGAAAGGAAATTCAGTTTCTTCAGCTGTCATTAGCAAGGGAAGCTAAAAGGAGCAGGGATCATTTGCATATTTATAGGGAAAGAACTCCTAATTTGTTCTGCTTATATTTTATCTCAGGTATATATTCTAAACTTAGCTACAAAAATATTCACTGCCTTTATATTTAGTGTCTGTCTGTTGTTCATCTGCCTTTAAATGTTGAAACTCCCTAACTCTCTTGAAAAATAATCAGAAATTAGATACTTAAAGTACTAGGTTTAGTAACCCCCCAAAAAATTTGTTATGTAAATACAAACAGGGCCGGATTAATCACTAAGCCAACTAGGCACGTGCCTAGGGCCCGAAATTGTGAGGGGGTCCCGGTGAATGAGGGGACTCACCTTGTTATTTTTCAATGACAACAGCCCCCCCACTCAGTAACGACAACGGGCTCTCCCATGCAGTAACGGCAACGGAACTCCCGCCCGCAGCAACGGCAGTGTGGCTGGATGTGTTACTGGAAGGTTCCGCGATGACTGCTTCTACCGGTCCAGCCCCCTCCGACGTCACATACTTGCTCTGGAAGAAGTGACGTCGGAAGGGGCTGGACCGGCAGAAGCAGTCATCGCGGGACTTTCCAGTAACACATTTGACCGCATTGGTGTTGCTGTTGCCGCAGGGGGGGGCATTGCCGTTTCTTGGGGAGGCGATGCTATTGATGCGGGGGAGAGGCGTTGTCGTGGGGGAGAGAAAAAGGAGGATAGAAGGGTGGTGGAGGGAGAGAAAGGGGGCAGGGTGGTGGAAGGAGAGAAAGGGGCTGATGGAATTGATGTGCAGGGGAAGGGGAGAGATATAAAGGGAAGGATACTGGATGGAATTGGGTTGAAGGGAGAGAAAGGGGTAGATGCTGATGAAAGTGGGAGAAAGGGAGAGAAGAGAGTGAAATGCCCGACCATGGGGATGTGGGAGAGCGAAGAAAAGGAGAGAGATGCCAAACCATTGGAGAAGGGAAGAAAAGATGATGGATGCCACACCAATGTGTGTGGGGGGGGGGGGGGAGAAGAGATGGAAGGGAGAGGCAGACAATTTCTGGAAGAGGCACAGAAGGACAGAAGATGAGGAGAGCAGAAACCAGAGAAGACAAAGATAGAAAAAAAATTTCTATTTATTTTTTTGCTTTAGGGGACATCGCTGTTTCTGTGGTGTTGCATTGTATGCAGAGTCCAGTTTCTTGGTGATTTTATTTAAACTTTGTCTACTTATTTATATTTTATCCTCCTTTTACAAAACTGTAGAGCATTTTTTTAGTGCTGGCCATGGCTAAAAACCATACTACAGTTTTGTAAAAGGGGGAGAAGTTAGTTTGTGATTACATATTCCATACTAGGCAAAGGTGTTTTCTGTGTTCTGTTTGTATGAAAGACATGGATTTTTGTTAGCGTTGACTAGCCTTGTTTGGCGAAATGTATCAGGCATTGTTCTTGGGAGCACCTTGAATTAACCTGATTTGAATCTCCTTATTTTTCTGCCAATCTTCTTTTGTTTCATGTTGGATTCTTTGGTGGACTGCTTGCCTTGTTGTTTCATTGCAAGTTAACATACATGGAGTAGAACGTGCTAGAGGAGTTATAGATTTGGTTGTTTATACATAGTAACATAGTAGATGACGACAGATGAAGACCTGAATGGTCCATCCAGTCTGCCCAACCTGATTAAATTTAAATTTTTTAAAAAATTTTTCTTTTTAGCTATTTCTGGGCAAGAATCCAAAGCTCTATCCGGTACTGTGCTTGGGTTCCAACTGCCGAAATCTCTGTCAAAACCTACTGCAGCCCATCCTCCCCCAAACGGCCATATACAGACCCAGACCATGCAAGTCTGCCCAGTACTGGCCTTAGTTCAATATTTAATATTATTTTCTGATTCTAGATCCTCTGTGTTCTTCCCAAGCTTCTTTGAACATATAGGTTACAGTTGGTTGATGTAGAGTGAGGCAGTTGAGAGGCGTTGTAAACTTGGTTATTAATATAGGCATATTTTGGATAGTATTACTGCTTTACAAATATTTGAACACTTTTATATATGCATGGAAAGGGTTCAGAATTAAAGTCCTGGGTAAGTAGGTAGGAAGGAAGGGGGATTTGTTCAGAGATGTTTTGGGGTTGCATAGAAGAAAAACTATGCACTGGTATGCTAATCTTTGTTTTGAATTTAAAAAAAAAAAAAAGAAATACAAGGGGAAATAAAGAAGTAAATAAGAAAACAGATAAATTGGGGTTGGGCAGGGGTGGGGCATGGGTGGGGTAGGGGCGGGGCAGGGCCAGGGGGCCCCAGTGTACTTGGGTGCCTAGGGGCCCTCGAAGAATTAATCCTGCCCTGAATACATATAAAACTTATTTTATACAAGTTGCTAGTCAAGGTTTTATGTGAATTACAATAAGAATAACTAGGTAGTCCTAGAAAGAACAATCATAATAAAATTAGGGGCCCTTTTACAAAGCTGCGGTAACAATTCTCCTGCGGCAAATGCACCAAAGCCCATAGGAATTGAATGGGTTTTGGTATATTTTGCTGTGGGGGAACTGCTACTGTGGCTTTGTAAATGGGCCCTCAGTTTGTTAACATTAATTGAACAGAAAAATATTACTGAGAAAATAGGTTTTTAATTTCCTAAAAAATGCCATGTAATCAGTTTGAAAATCCATTCTCGGGTAGAACGACATTCCAGATCAAAACTGCCTAATACGATGGATCTTCAAAACGTTTCTGCACCTTTTCTTTTTATTTAAACACTATGGGGCTCATAATCAAAACAAAAAACATCTAAAAAGTGGCCTAAATCGATACTTGGACGATCAAAAAGCCAGATCATCCAAGTACTGATAATCAAAGCTGGTTTTAGACGTATCTAAAACCAGACTAGGCCTTTCCCCTGCCTCTAAATGCATAGAGAAAAAAGAGGCGTTTTTAGAGGAGGGGAAAGGGCGGGAGGTGGGCCGACCTAGACTTAGTCGTACAGCAGGTATAACCAAAAGGTTTAACAGGTTACCTAGTTGGCACTTATATGTTTTGACTTAGTCACTGTCAGGGCTTCTGCCAGCTGTAAAAAGTTTATTTATTTTAATCGAGCAGATATTTTGCATGTATTACACAAGCAAAATATCAGCCCGATTTAAAAAAAAAAAAAAAAAAAATAATAAATTTAAAGCCCCCCCCATCCCCTCCCGCAAGTGCCCCTTCCCCCCTCACTCCCTGAATCCCCCCCAAAATGCCCTCTACGCTGCTGTCCGATGCTGCTGCCGCAACTTCAAAATTATGGCAGGAGGGATTCCCACTCCCTTCTGCCATTGGTCTCACTTCCGACTTCACCCCACGCCAAAAAAAAACAAACTACAAGAAGAATGCTGACTCCCTCCTGCTACCCACCGAATGCCCCCTCCCTGTCTTACAAACTCCCTCATCCCTGTGCAGCCCAATATCTCTTTTATGCCCTTCCCTACTGTGGTCCTGAAAATGCATATGGATTGCCTGCAGAGGCAGCAATTTGAAACAGCTGCCTCTGCCTGGCCCCACCTGGGCCTTTCCTGTGCCATGACCCACCTCCAGGAAATTACATCATAGAGGCGGGCACAACACAGGAAAGGCTCAGAAAAAAGCTACACAGAGGCAGCCTGTTTAATCACCTCCTCTGCCAGTGATCCATTCATGTTTTCAAGATCACAGGGGTGGGGGTTTGCAGAAAAATGCTAGGTCTTTACAGGGTGGGGGTTGGGGGATTGCAGGCCACTGTAGGTTGGGAGGGAGGAGGGTAATGAGATGCCAGGTCTGTGTAGGGAGAATGATTAGAAACATGCTAGACTCCCAGAATGTGAGAGATGTTGGAAAGGAGGGGGGAATTAGAGGACACAAAGAGAGACCTGGTACAAAGGAAACAGGGGAAATGTGAAATAGAAGCAGAGAGAAATAGGGTGGTGGAGAGAAAGAAATACCTGGAGCAAATGGAAAAGGAGAGATCTTGGACCTAGGTATAGGGAGCAGAGGAGAGAGAGAGAGAGAGAGACCATGAGCAAAGGGGAGGGAGATAGGGAGAGAAATGCTGGATTGGGGAGTTGGTTGAGGACATAGAGATTCTGGACCAGGGGTGAGGGTGCAGGAGGAAGGGAAGTTAGAGGAGAGAAACTTGACATGGTAAGGGATAGGGGCGCAGAGAGGAAATACAGACCATGAAAGAAGCATAGAGAATATAGAGGGATGATATGGACACTGAGAGGACACTCATTGAACATGGAGGGAAGATAGAGATGGGGAGACATAGGAAGGTAGAAAAGAGACACTGGGACCAAAACTATGACCAGACAACAAAGGTAGAAAAAAGATTTTTTAAATGTATCAATTGTAAATATGTCAGCTTTGGGAAATGCGCATCTACGATATCTTGTGTTTCAGTGGCTATTTCTATTATTGTGACTAGTTTCCTGTATACAGTACATGTCTGGAATATGTTTGCTTTTTGCAGAATTTGTTTACTGGAGCTCTTAAAGGTTTTGTCCTCCTTCCTCCCACCTCCCTCACCCTGGCCCCACTACACTGAGAGCAATGGCATTATAGGGGGAGGGAACATTTTAATTTTTTTGCCCAGGGCCCATGCAATCCTAGCTATGCCACTAGAAGAAATGATCTATTCAAATCAGGGAAAAATGCCTAGGTAGTTGTGAAAGAAGGTTCATGTCTGGAATATAGAGAGAAGGAAATACTGAGTGAAAATCAAAATGATGAATGCTTTCTCGTTGAGAACAAAATATGAACAGTGTAGGCCAGGGGTAGGCAAACATTTTGACTTGTGGGAAAACAGACAGAAAGACTACATCTCCCAGCAACCATAGTGCCAGCGAAAGGAAAGAGCAGAAATGGAATACTGGCTCAAACTGGTTTAGGCCAGGTGAGAAGTTCTCTGAGGACAGGCTGCCCTAACACACCTGCAGGGAGGACTAATCAGCTTCCCACAATGAAAGAAAAGGGTTTAGCTTTCACACAGAGACAGTTCTAGGGCCAGCCTCAGAAAGCCAGATCCACACAGCAAAAAGAAAGCAGCAGACTGCAGCCACAGAGAACCAGAAAGCAATAGTCCACCTCATGGCAACAAGCTCAGACAGAGGTTTGTGATGAAGAGGCTAATGATAAGGTTGATTTTGGGTTTATACAGGATAGTGAAATGACCGATAATGACATTACCTATGATATGGAAATAGAATGCTCTGAAGCTATGGACGTAGGCTGAGAGCCATTGCTAATAAGGGAGCTGGAGGGAAAAGTAAATATCTGCTCAAGTTTATTGGAAATGAAGTTTTGTTTTGAACTTTAAATACAAGCCACAGGCAGCCATTTTGTTGGGATCTGGGGGGGAGGATCTTTCCAAGCTAATCCATTGAGGGAAAATTATTGGAGAGGATCCCATCCTTGGGGCATTAAGCCTAACCCCAAGGGAGTTTTGCCTGGCAGAAGAAAAACTTTCATTTTGTTGAAATAAGGTTTTAATGTTTTGGCATATTTTTGGCTTAAACTGCAATTGTTTGATTTGTGAATGTTGGACTTAAGCACAAGGTGATATAACCCTGAGAATTTGTTTAACACTTGTTTATGCTGGTGAAACAATAAACAGTACCCAAGAAAATTGCACCCACAGTTTTGAACTCTTATTTTGAGCCTTACCAAGTCACCAAAACAACCTCGCAAACGGCTCAGCTGAGGTTTGTTTGCACTGGGTTAGGTCACTTGCTGAGCCCAGCTTGGCTGCGCCCGTTCACAGTCCCCAGTGAGCTCCTCCACTCAGCAGCACTTGCACCAGACTTAGGCGAACATTTGTCCTCTTATCAACAATGCAATCTTCGTAAATGTTGATTGACTTTAAGCCTCTTAGGCAAACAATGCAGCAGCACTTGCACCAGCTTCCAGCCATCAGCCCCCTACCCTGGGAGCTGCACCGAGTCTGGAAGCCTCTGCTGACCCCCTCGGGTCTCCGCAAGCACCGGGGAACAAGAGTGACACCTCGCCAGCTGCTTTCCTTTCTCCTCCTTCGGGGCCAGTGCCACATAAGGCACGTGCGAGGTTTTTGTGCTCCAGCCTGGCCCCGCACCGCTTCCTGAATGGCTGCCATCAGTTTTCGCGAGTCCCGTGAGAACTGACGGCAACCATTCAGGGAGCGGTGTGGGCCCAGGCTGAAGTTTCAAGTTTATTAGGTTTTTATATTCCATCTATCAAGGTTATCTAAGCGGTTTTACAATCAGGTACTCAAGCATTTTTCCTATCTGTCCTGGTGAGCTCACAATCTTTCATTGTACCTGGGGCTATGGAGGACTGAGTGACTTGCCCAGGGTCACAAGGACCAGTGGGGGGTATGAACCCACAACCCCAGGGTGTTGAGGCTGTAGCTCCAATCACTGCACCACACACTCCTCCTCGTGCCTGCCTTGTGCGCTGCTGGGCAAGTGCAAATTTAGACAAATTTGGGGGGCCGGATTAAAAAACTAAACGGGCCGGATATGGCCCGCAGGCCGTAGTTTGCCTATGTCTGGTGTAGGCACTACGTGAAGCAAACAATGCTTTTCACAACAGAGAATGTACCTGGAAGCCTTATTGGACTTGGGTCAAGAGATGTGTGAACAATTTAGGGTCACTTGAACCAAGTAGACAAAGTTCACTACTGCATAGATGCATAAGACTGCAGTGAAAATATATGTATTTTGGCAAAACATACATTAAGAATAGCTATGTTATTAAACAAACAAGTTCCAAAAAAGATCAGCATCATACAGGGCTTTGTACATATGTAAGTGCCAGCACTTATATAATAGGCCAAAAGAACCTATAATATGCTAAAATATATGTCAAAACCAAAAACAATTGGCAACAAAGATTCAATCCTACCAGCATTTAGACATGTAGACAGTAGATTTTGCTACTTGTATGTTTTAAGTATCAGCAGCACTTACATGGCTTTCGCAAAGCTGCACATCCAAGGGGAGCCATTTAAGAAGCCAACCCCCAAAGCTCCAAATTTTGGATTTTTGATGTGATTTTTAAATACCACACAAGTAATCGCAATTGCTTTCCAATCACCCCTCCATACCCCAGGTCCAAATGAACAGGTAGTTAACACTTTGCAGAACTCCTAAGTTATTTCAGTACGCTTGGCTATATCCCATCTGACCCCATTGCTTTGCCAACCGTCACTTTAGGTACCTTCTCACGCACAGTCGTCTGAAAATTGTTCAATATCTTTGATGTTTTTCCATTTGTATTGTAGATATCGCTGTATGTTTCGGCTCCATTTGTTGTGAACCACCTAGAACCATCTTGATCTGGTGGTATATAAGAATAAATTATTATTATGTGTGATTTGGAGCAGGTTTAAATGCCAATTGGGAGACGAGTGCATGTGTATTGTCATTGCAAAACAGGAAATAAAATACAGTCAAACCTTGGTTTGCGAGTGTTTAGCAAGACGAGCAAAACACTCCCGCAAACCTTACCTCGCAAAACGAGTGTTGACTCGCTAAACGAGCTCTCAGCTATGGTGGCCCAGGGGTGGGTACCTGCCTGTGGGTGCTGCAGCCCTTTCAGCATGGTGGCTTCCTTCCCTCGGGGTCCCCGTGCGGCTGCCCTCCCGCTTCGGCCGATGCCTCTGCCGTCCACCAGCACCTACCGGCTTTCGATTCAAGCCGGCCGCCATGCTGCAGAAGCATGCGCAGGACCTCTCAACTCCCGAGTCAAGCCGGCCACTACTCCAACAACATGCACACCACATACAAGCATGCATGACATCCTGCTTTAATGTGGAATTCTCTCCTTTCAGATATTTGATTAGAAATTTGTTATTTACAATTTCACAAGAAACTGGAAGAAGGAGAAGTACATAGATGAATCAAAAATTGGTTGGTGTGTAAGAAGCAAAGGGTTGGAGTGAAGGGCCACTACTCTGACTGGAGGAGGGTCACGAGTGGTGTTCTGCAGGGGTCGGTACTCAGACTGCTGCTTTTCAATGTATTTATAAACGATCTAGAAAAAGTACCCTAGAAAAGAACTTGGGGGTGATGGTGGACAGGACATCTCCTTAGCTACTGAATGTTTCAGGTCAGCTTTGACTGTTGTATGCATAGCTTTACCTATCGAAATTACATAAGGTAGTAACACAGTAGATGAGAACATAAGCAGTGCTTCTGCTGGGTCAGATCAGAGGTCCATCATGTCCAGCAGTCTGCTCACGCGGCGGCCCATCAGGTCCAGAACCTGCATATTAATCCTCTATCTATACCCTTCAATCCCCTTTTCCTTCAGGAAAACATCTAATCCTTTCTTGAAACCCAATACCGTACTCTGTCCTACCACGCCCTCTGGAAGCGCATTCCAGGTGTCCACCACCCTCTGGGTGAAGAACTTCTAGCATTGGTTCTGAATCTGTCTCCTCTTAATTTATCTGAATGAGAGCAGATAAAAGACTTGTACAGTCCATCCAAACTGCCCAGGGCACAGACTGTAGAAGTCTTGCCCAGCACCGACTTTGCTTCTCAGTTGTGTTGCCGTCTAATCACAACTAAGCTTGTTTTGTTCCATGCCTTCCATACAGGATTCCTTAGCTGCTTCTGTGATGTTAGCTCATCAACCTTAAGAACATAAGAATTGCCGCTGCTGGGTCAGACCAGTGGTCCATCGTGCCCAGCAGTCCGCTCACGCAGCGGCCCTTAAGTCAAAGACCAGTTCCCTAACTGAGACTAGCCCTACCTGCGTACGTTCTGGTTCAGCAGGAACTTGTCTAACTTTGGGCAACTTTTACTAAGGTGCGCTAGTGTTTTTAGCGCACACACAAGATTAAATATGCATGAGATAAGATTTGCATCTCAAGGAGGCAGTGTATGCAAATCCATCTCATACATATTCATTGTGGATATCCTGAAACCTGACCTACCCCTGTTGGCTTCCAAAGAACAGGTTTACTGTCGGATAGTTACCTTTGGAACTGATGCCATTGTAACTTAGTCGGCTAAGTTTGAGCTGGCCAAAAATAGACCAGATATTCAATACTGGTCACAAGACACTGCCTGACATTGAATATTGACAGCTCAGACTGTGGGAGTTAGCAGGCCTCCCTCCCGTGGTCTCAATATCAGCTCCATCCATTTTAATTACTGTATCAAATCCTATTTTGTGCTAGAAATGCCATTAATTTTATGATAAATCAAAGTTTATGGTTTATAAGCTTACTATTTTTGTAGTCATACACAAAAATACATGTAAATTGCAGCAGAGTGCTTGTCTCCTTTTAAGTTCTCAGATCAGCTAGAGTAATTGATTTGATGATGGAGGGCAGTCAGACCAGATTGAATTGCTTTTACACCTCTGTGAAGTGTCCTTCATTGTAACAGCCATAGACTGCCTTACTACAGCACTTCTTAACTTTTACATTTCCTTTGGTACTTACTGTTTTAACTCTCTTGACACTGTTATACAAAATGGGAAAGGGATTGGGACTTGTATACTGCTTTTTTGTAGTTATACAACCTCACTCAAAGCAGTTTAAGCATTTTCCTATCTGTCCTGGTGGGCTCACAGTCTATCTAATGTACATGGGGCAGTGGAGGATTTAGTAACTTGCCCAAGGTCACAGGGAGCAGCTTGGGTTTTGAATCTACAACCTCAGGGTGCTAAAGCTGTAGCTCTAACCACTACACCACACTCGTCCTCCTCCACTGGAAATCGCAACATTTTAATATACCTTACTTAAGCATTTGAAGTTTCCTGGACCTAGTACTCATTTTCCCCTTTCTGAGGGGGGGGGAAAATCATTTTTGCATTCATTTACGCACCCACATGAGTCAAAAGAAATTAAGTGGAGATATTCTGGTAAAACTATAGAAAGATTACTCTTGTTGCTTGAAGGTTTTGGATTTTTTCCAGTTTTGAATGTAAAATTTCTCTCACATTCTGAATAAACAATAATTAAACTCAATGTACACAGACAATAAAGCATCTTTAATTTGGTTAGCTTGGTGGATCACAACAAAGCCTTCTTGGAAGATTTTTTTTTTTTTTTTTTTTTTAATTCTGCATCTGCAGTTCTCCTCAGATGGTGAGGACCACTGCAGTAGTTTTCAATCTGTGTTTCCATTTTCAGTTGCTTAAAATCTAGTGAAATTTACATTGAGTACTGTATGATGCAGAATGTAGTTAATGCAATCTCAAGTATTTTCATAGCAAAACCGTATATACAGTACTTGAATATAAACCAATACGAATATAAACTGAGGTGACCTTTTTTCCCCCCAAAAAAGGAGGAAAAAAGGATGATTTGAATATAAACTGAGATTAAAAATTTGGGTGATCCTGGTGAGCCAGTCTACAAAAACTTGAATATCCAATGTGTTTTTTTTCTAGGCTAAGCAGCATAAAATCCGTTATTTTGGGGGGATCTTCCCAGATAATCATGACCTGAATTGGCCACTGCTGGACACAGCATACTGGGCTTGATAGACTTTAGTCTGGCCCACTATGTATGGCAACTCTTATGCTCTTAATTAAGAGAATAGGCAACAAGATCTGATGTCCCTTTCCATGTTTTAAAATTAGTCCAATAAAAAGAATTACCTTATTTCCATTTTCTATTTATAAATGTTTATCAACACAACTACAATACTATTTTATCCAAAAGCAAAAATAAATAAATATAATTTTTTGTTGTTGTTTGGTTTCTGCTTTCCTCATTTTCTGGTCATTTTCTTCCTTCCATCCACTGTCTGCCCTCTCTGCCTCTTCCATATGGCATCTGTTCTCTTTCTATGCTTCTTTCAGAAACTGTCTGCCTCTCCCTTTCATGTCTCCTAACTTTCCCTCCCCTCCCCCGGCCATTGGTCTGGCATCCATCTTCTTCCCTCTGCTCCCCCATGGTCTGGCATCTCTGTCTTCTTCCCTTCTATCTTTCCCTCCCTCCCCAGGTGGTTTTTAGCATCTCTCTCCTCCTTTCCTCCCCTCGGATCAGGTATCTGTCTCATCTCGCTTTTTCTTCACTGGTCTTTCTTCAAAATTTATTTTAAAGTTTCAAGTTTATTTCATATTTGATAAAATCACTTTTTTCAAAGATTACAAAGCGATGTACAATAAATAATTTTCAAATGAGGTGGACATACAATGTAGGGATAGACAGACGTGCACTTCAAGGGAAAATCAGGGAAGAACTACAATTTAATATAGGAAAGAGAACAAATAAGGATAGAATAATAGGGGTTATATTATATGAGATCAGTGCTTGCCTACTTCAATTGGGAATGTCAACTCAGCTTAAGGGACTCGCTAATCAGTTAAAAGCGTCTCAATATAGGAAACTTTTTTTTTAGTTTTGATTTAAATTTCTCGAGGTTCTTTTCTTCTCTTATCTGAACGGGTAATAAATTCCACGTTTTAGGGGGCGGTGACAGAGAAAGTGTGGTATATCTAGTATTTATGGCTCGTAGGGATGGAGCAGTAAGTAGGTTTTTATCCTCAGATCGTAAGGAGATTCTCAGAGAAGGCAGGAGCAGGCAGGCTTTGAGCATGTGGAGATGCTAAAAGCTCCACACCAGATCAGAACACAGCATTGATGGCAGCAGCAGATTTCCAGTGCTAATGATAAGCGTGATGTCAGGGAGTGGGGTGTGCATGGAGGTGGGTGGTGGCAGCATGGGTTTGTGTGCATGGAGGATATCAGCTTTGAGATTCATCATAGGGGGGCATGTATTCAGCGGAGGGGGGATCGTTCTATTGAAGATTACAACCCTGGTGGTCATCGGGAGTTGAATGGAGGACAACCGCATTATCGGTTGGGTGGTGACTCAAATATAAACAGAAACCCCCAAAATGTCAGTATATATAGTAGTAATATAACAAAACAGGTTAGGGCAGATATAAGCAAACAAAAGCAGCTTTCTCATCACACTACTTTCATATTAAATAGAAAGGAGAAACATACCCTGTTGGTAGAAAAAGTAAGACATTTGCCCTAAACCAGTGATGGCTAACCTTTTTGAGCCCGAGTGCCCAAACTGCCGCACAAAACCAAAGAATTTCCTCAAAGTGCCAGCACGTCAATTAAACCTTAATAACAAGATTTTAGTATCTAAAAACTCTTTATAAAGTTGCCTGAACTATGTAACATCATTTTTAAAGGTTGGAATCTTTGTATTGTCAGAGAATCAATTTGATTCACAATCCTTTGGTTTTCATTTCAATTTATTGGCAATTTATAATGTTTTAATGATTTCATTCATGGGCCGAATACACACATA
Organism: Geotrypetes seraphini; assembly: GCF_902459505.1. Lineage (NCBI taxonomy): Eukaryota > Metazoa > Chordata > Amphibia > Gymnophiona > Dermophiidae > Geotrypetes > Geotrypetes seraphini. Next base: position 266,926,250 of record NC_047085.1, on the reverse strand, counting down.
CTTTTCTCTGTTGCCGCACTCTTTGACCAAAAGATTTGTAAGCCTGCAACCACATCAAGGTAGACTCTTTCAGCAGCTCCCATCCCTCCCCCTTACCTTTGTGGCCAAGTCAAAATGATCTACCAACAATAAAATTTTAAAAACACAAAGCACGCTGTATGCAGAGAAAATGTTAATTATCATTTATATTCCGCGGGTTTTCAAAGAGGTCAAGGCAGATGACTTTATGCAATGTCACCTCAGTAACAACTATACAAAAATAGACAAATATTCCCCCTCCCTTTTTACTAAACCGCGATAGCGGTTTTTAGCGCAGGGACCTGCGCTGAATGCCCCACGCTGCTCTTGAAGCTCATAGGCTCCCTGCGCTAAAAAACGCTATTGCGGTTTAGTAAAAGGGGGCCATAGTGCAAAATATAGACAGCATATATAAATTCTCAAAACGGACACATTTTGATCACTAAATTGAAAATAAAATCATTTTCCTACCTTTGGTAATTTCATCAGTCTCTGGTTGCACTTTATTCTTCTGACTGTGCATCCAATATTTCTTCCCTTTTTTCAGCCTCCTGTATGCTTTCTCTCCTTCAGACTTCATTCTCTCCCCAAACTTTTTCTTTGTTTCACCCTGCCCACTTCTTTCTTTTTCTCTCTCTCTCCATACCCCCTTTCATTCTGTATGTCTGTCTTTCTCTCTCTCTCCGTGCCCCATTTTTCTTTATTTCACCCAGCCCTCTTTCTTTTTTTTTTTTTTTGGCTCCCTGTCCTCCCCTTTCTTTCTTTCTCCTTGCCCTCCCCTATGCCACCACCATTGGGAAAATGCTGCCACCGCCACTGGGGAATAGGCTGCCACTGCCGCTATCGGGAACAGGCCAGCGCCGAGTTCGCCCTGCTTCTCTTCCCCACGGGGCCGACCAACTCTCGCCACTCGACGTCAATTCTAACATCGGAGAGGACGTTCTGGGCCAGCCAGGCAGCGATTGGCTGGCCCAGAACGTCCTCTCCGACATCAGAATTGACGCGGGTGGCGAGAGTTGGTCGGCCCCACAGGGAAAAGCAGGGAGAACTTGGCACCTGCCTGTTCCCAATGGCGGTGGTGGCACTCAAGTGGCTAAAGAGACGCAGTTTGCCAGCCTAGGGAGAATACTGGAGGGTGGCCAGCTGTGCACCCCCTTGGGGCGTAAAACCGGGGCAGACCGCCCCCCACCCCCACCTTGGTATGCCACTGTCTGTACCTCACTCCCTCCCTATGACCAAAAATTCTCCTTTCTTCTATTCCCTGTGTACACAACCATCTCTTTCCCTCCCTTCCTCTCTCCCAAGTCCTTGCCTTCTGTGTCCAAAAACACATTCCTTCCCCCACCTCAGCATCTCTTTCCCTCCCTTCCTCTCTCCCAAGTCCATGCCTTCTGTGTCCAAAAACACATTCCCTCCCCCACCTCAGCATCTCTTTCCCTCCCTTCCTCTCTCCCAAGTCCATGCCTTCTGTGTCCAAAAACACATTCCCTCCCCCACCTCAGCATCTATTTCCCTCCCTTCCTCTCTCCCAAGTCCATGTCTTGTGTCCAAAACGCACTCCCTCCCCCTTTTGTGTTCCCCGTTTGCCTCCCAGCCCATCTTAGCAACTTTCTCAGCAAAATGTAGCTCGAGCCGCGTAGGCTTGTCTTCTATTTCCTGCCTGTCCCGCCGCGCACACATAGCCGATCGGAAATCTTCCCCGACGTCAGCGCTGACGTCGGAGGGTGGGCTTTGCTTAAGCCCTCCCTCCGACGTCAGCGCTGACGTCGGGGAAGATTTCCGATCGGCTGTGTGAGCGACAGGGCAGTCGGAGTAGAAGACGAGCCTCGCGGCTCGAGTTATATTTAATCCCGCGGGTCCCCCATCGTCCCCGTTCAGCTCTCTCTCCTGTGCACCCCCTGGTAGTACTGCCCTGATGGCGGCCCTGCGCGTGCCAGCTGCAAGGCCTTCGCGTGCCACAGTTGGCACGCGTGCCATAGGTTTGCCATCGCTGCCCTAAACTTTGAGAACCAAAATATCGTTCATATCATAGAAACATAGAAATAGACGGCAGATAAGGGCCACGGCCCATCTAGTCTGCCCACCTTAATGACCCACCCCTACCTTTCTCTGATAGAAACATAGAAATCCATTAATTTTAATCAAAAGATTAAAATTAATGGATTAAATATTAAACGTCTTTGTTCAACAGTTGTTTTAAATGCTGGCTGCAGCCAATCTGCTGACTGGGATATTCAGATGACTAGCTCCCACTGAATATTGGCAGATAGCTGGCTTAGCAGTATTTAGTTGACTGGGAGTACTTCCTAGCCAGTCTCATATACAGCTGAATATCAAGTGGAGTAAGTATTTTTCTGTTTCTGGAGGGCCATGATAAAAATAAAATTAAGAGAATAAAAGGTGGAATTTGAACCCTGGTCCTATGGTTTAAAGTCTATTACGAGTACACTAACCACTCAGCTACTCCTCAGACTTGCTTCCTGTTTATAAAGCCTGGTATCCCCTTTCAGTTTCAGGGAAGAGGGAGAGGGGCATCAACCACTGAGTTATTACGGATATAAAATGCCTTAATCTCTCCTGGACAGCTGCTACTCAATAAGAGCATCTTTTTGTACCATGGATGTTTCTGAAAATCATAACCTGCTGCCTTGCCTAGATGCCTTGCAGACTATCAGGAAATGTACTGAACTGGTTCAAAGGCATCCTGAAACCTCGCAGCTACCGAGTCAAGATTGGGGACCATTGACTGTCGCATCCCACAAGGTTTCTTATTGTCACTGTTGCTCGTTAACCTTGCTTCCCTAGGAGAACAACTCAGCAGCCTAAACGTCTCCCATTACAGCTATGCTGACGACATTACAATTGTCCTCCCTGTCACATGCCTGATGCCCACAGAAATACACAGAATAGACACCATCCTGTCTACAATATAAAACTGGATGACCCACTTCAGATTAAAACTGAACTCCAAGAAAACAAAATTCTTCTTAGCAACAGCCACCAACTCCTCAAACTCCATAACCCTAAGCGGTACCAACTTCCCCATCTCATCCACAATCAGAATCCTGGGTGTGCATCTAGACAGACAACTGTCCATGTCTGCCCAAGTCAACCATGTCACACGCAAAGGATTCAACATACTCTGGAAACTCAGATCTATCAGAAAATACTTTGACCAGGCACCTTTCAAACTCCTATGCATCCTAGATTACTGCAACATATTCTACCTAGCAGGACTACGCAAAAACTTCCAGAAACTAATCAAAAAATACATCTAAGTCCGTTTTGGGCCTTAGTCGCTAGTCGCCCAAAGTTGGACATGTCCAAAGTCCATTCTCGAAAAATATGTCCAAAATAATTTTTTTTCAAGAATCGTCTACTTGTACATCTAGCCGTTTGATAGTCCAGACTGCTAAGTCGTCTATCTCTATACCCCATTCTCATCCAAAAATGTGTCCAAGTCAAAAATGCTTAGAACAAGACCTTTTGGATGTGGGAGGGGCCAGCAAAGTGATGGGCTGGTCACCCAGACATTGCAATAGAGTAACGGGGCATCTTAAAGGGCATTGCTGTGAATTTCACAAAAAGAGTGCCACATAAACATCTCGCCACAACTCCCTTGCAGGTCATGGTGAGCCCCCCCAAAACCTACTAGACCCATCTATCTACCACCCTAATAGCCCTTATGGCTGCAGGTGCCACCCATATAGCAGTACAATAGGGTTGGGGGAGGGGGTTTCACCATGAATGCAGTGTTTAGAGTGGCTTATGGGTCTGGGTCCTACTCTCTATGGTTCACTAGCCCACCCCCAGACTACTTAAGCCACCTCTGTGCAGCTTTACTAGGCTTTCTTATGCCAGGTGCTGATGTTATGGAGGTAGGTATGTACATTTTATTCCAAATTTTATGGCGGGGGGGGTCAGTGATCACTGGGGGTCTGTACTTTGTATCTGCAGTGGTTTTCTGATACCTTCGGGGTAATTAGACCTGTTTTTAGATCGCCTAAGTCACTACATATAAGTTCTGTCTAGGCAGTCTGGTTAAACTCTTGATTATACTTGCAGTACGACTCTGTCTAGGCAGTCTGGTTAAACTCTCGATTATACTTGCAGTACGACTCTGTCTAGGCAGTCTGGTTAAACTCTCGATTATACTTGCAGTACGACTCCTAAAATGCCCCTTTCAGCTCTGGGCGTACACAGCAGCACTGAAAAGGTCTAAGCTGTTTTTAGATACGTCTAAAACCCATTTCGATTATCGGCACTTAGACGCCCAAGTGCTGATTTGGGTGGGATTTTAGACATATTTCTGTTTCAATTATGAGCCCCATAGCATCATCCAAAATACCGCAGTAAGGCTCCTATTTAACCTGAAAAAATTCAATCATATCGCACCTTTGTACCAAAAACTTCATTGGCTGAAAATTGAGAGTTGAGTACTTTTCAAATTCGGATGTCTCTTTTAGAAAGCTCTGTATGGTCTACTACCCAACTATCTCACCAATCAGTTTACATTCACCAGACCTGGATGATCCACTTGACCTTAATCATTCTTTGCCTTCCCCTCAATCAAAGGATGCACCCAAAAGAAATTCATGAACAGACTCCTACCCTACCAAGCAACCTCCAAAGATCCTGTAAGGAGCCAACTGTTGAGCACATCAACCTCTTACATGCACTTCGGAAAGCTCCTAAAAATGCTCCTCTTCTCCAAATATGTCGACCTACCTTAAATTTTCCATTTAAGGACTCCCGACCCATTGACACTCTACTCCTGTTGTTGCTCTAAGACTATGAACATCCTTACCTATTTATTTATCTCCCTCCTTATAATAATCATCTTTATTCTTGTATACTGCCCATTCAAGAAGGACTGTACAATCAGTGAAACATAAATGTAAACAGGGTTAGAGAAATAATCATGTTGCAAACTTATCAAACAAGTAAGTTTTCAACAACTTTCTAAAGGCGTAATATGATTGTGTTTGTGGAATCAAAGAACTTAACCAGGAATTCATTTTTCCTTCCTGGAAAGCAAAAGTCTTATCTAGAAATCTCTTATAACGACAAGCTTTTACAGATGGATACATGAACAAACAGTCATTTCAAGTATTTTTATTCGACTTATACAACTTAAATTGGGAGGATCGGTATCCTGGAGCTAGACCAAAAAGAGCTTTAAAGCAGATGCTTAAACTCCCTCTTTGTGATCTATACAATTCTAAGTCCTTTCTCCATTGCTGTAGCTCGTTGACTCTTTTCAGCCATTTTTCCTGTAAACTGCCTCGAACCAATAGGCTTTTGCAATATATAAATAAAGATTTATGTTATGTTATGAAACAAGTCTGAATAAGGACATTCTTCTTTTTAGATTTTGACGTTTTCCCCCCCTTCATTAATTGCTGTTGGACATTCTGATTTTAGGTCCTCCCTAGTCCTAAAATATTGTTTCTTTTTATACTTTAATAAAATAGTTCAGTATAAAACTATTTGAGGCTTGTGCGGATGGGATCAGATGGTTTGCGGGGATGGGGTGAAGACGGGGATTGAGCTCACGGGGACGGGGACCAAGCTCACAGGGATGGGGTGAGAATGGGGACTGAGCTCACAAGGATGGGGTGGGGATGGGGACCGAGTTCGCGGGGACGGGACGGAGACGGGGACAAAATTTTCCCTGTGTCATTCTCTAGCCTCAATCCGGCTCTGCTCATACTTACTGTAGATTACTGCAGGTCTAACTGAATCATCTTTCACTTCCACAGACTATTCAAAATTTAGTTGCAGAAATTCTCTTCTTTCAAATTGCTAAGACAATGTATCTCCTGCTTTCTAACCATTCCATTACCTCCCCATCCAATTTTGCATTCAGTTGAACTGTGAAGTAATTTAAACAGCTTATGACCTACACACAGAGAAGAAACTTAGAAATGAGAGATTTACAGATATAGCCCAGAACAGTGGATTATGGATATGTTTCACAGCAAGCAGAGATAGCTATAAGAGCTGGAAATATAGTTGTTCATCTTGTACTGTAGCTGGCTGTGATGTGCCAATAGCAGAAAATGTCTATATGGAACAGCACAATAAGGTGGCATGTTTCTTTCCTTAGAAACTTTGTAAGCATTACAATATTGCTATCGACTTACGACCTATGCAACTTACGACCTATGCAACTTACGACACATTTCCCCCATCTCCCATCCCAGCCCATACTAACTATTTTTTACCCCTCCCCACGTACCTTTTCCCTGGTGGTCCAGCATTGTATTCCGCACTGAGCCCCTCCTGCTGATGTCAGCGGTCAGAAGCCAGCAGCGCACCTGGGCTGGCACGCACAGGAATGAGCTTTTGGAACTCCCGCCCTGCGCCGCTCACTGAAACACTGCTGCCAGATTTCACGGGACTTGCGGTTCTCGCGGCAGCCATTCAGAAAGCTGCTTAGGGTCGGGCAGGAGCTCCAAAAGCTTGCTTCTGCGTGTGCCGGCCCGGGTGCACTGCTGGCTTTTGACCGTTGACATCGGCAGGAGGGGCTCAGTGCAGGATACACCGCTGGACCACCAGGGAAAAGGTACGCGGGGAGGGGTTTAATAAAAAGAGGGTATCGCCTTAGTTTTGTGCAGGATACACATACTGTATTAATAACATAGGCCGACTTACATCCAAATCAACTTGCGACCTGTCAGTCAGAACCAATTGCAGTCATAAGTCGACGAGAACCTGTACTGGAAAACCATTGGGGTCATGAAACTAATTGAATTGTAAAGAATGAAGAGATTATGGTAACTTGTGACATTTCCATTCCAGCTGATAAAAAGCTGGATGCAAGAAAGCCAAAAATAATGGTAAAAGTGAAAAACACCAGAACAACATTGATCATAGAGTTGTCAGTCCTAAGCGATTACTCTCTGAACTGTGTGGAGAGAGATCCTTAAGTACCAAGAAATGCAGTCTGAGACCATAAAAATTTGGCAGAAAGATAGGTTTATTTCCCATTTTCCTGGGTGCCACAAGCTTGATTAAAAAGAACTTCCAAATATACTACTACTTCTATTTATCATTTCTATAATACTACTAGACATACACAGCGCTGTACATCAAAACACAGAAGAGACAGTTTCTGTTCAAAAGAACTTACAGTCTAGTCAAGAAAGACAAACTGGATAAGAAAGTGCTTCAGTATACTGTGTTCTTACCTTTTCCCCTTCCTTTTGTTCTTTCCTCAATTGTTTTTTTTTTATCCTATATCAATTGTATTTCCTCTCCACTTACCTATTGCTTTATGTCAGTCTGGTCCAAATTGTCTTATTACGCCATTTGTTTTAAAGGTGTTTTATCTTTTTATATATATTTGTACTGTTATTGGTGTTTTCATTTTATCCCCCTTTATATTCTATCTGTAACTCGCTTAGAAGTTTTGATAAGTGAAAGAATCTAGTTTTAATAAAAACTTAAAGTGGGCTTTGGAATAGTTTTCTTCCTTCTTCACCGACAGAACATCCAAGGTAATATTTAACGATACCTCTTAATATCTTTTTCACAATAAACATGGCATCCCCAAGGCTTGATTTTGTCAACATTACTGTTTAACATCCTTATGTCACCATTAATAACACTAGGCCTATCCATTGGCTTTACAATGTTTGCATACGCTGATGACGTTCAACTAATTCACCCCATCAATCTCAATAACCCGGCCGTGGTAACAATCAGAAATTAGAAAAAGTTAAAATATGGCTAGATTCCAACATGCTATCACTTAACATTGAAAAGTCTAAGGTAATGATCTTCTCTACCAAATGTCAGTTCAGATACCTCTCAAACTCAATCTATACCTATTAAAATCGTTACATCCCTAAAACTGCTTGGATTCACCTTTGATTATGAATTCAGTTATCATCTTCACATTAGTAATGTAGTTCAAAGCTGCTGCCACTGACTGAGAATAATAAGATCTTTCACGAATTTACTGGAACCTTCTTCCTTGAATATACTCATCCACTTTTTAGTAATCTCATGCATAGATTATTGCAACTCCCTTTATAAGGGCATAACAAAAAAGAAATAAGGTGCCTTCTGATAGTAAAAAATATGGCCGTAAAAATCATATATAATGCAAAAAAATATGATCATGTTTCCCCCCTTTTGCGTAAAGTGTATTGGATACCAGTAGAAATAGAATTAGTTACAAAATCCTTCTACTTATATTCAAAACCCATCTAAATAACCAACCAGAATTCATTAATGGCCTTCGCATCCTCTACTGTCCCTCCAAAGTCCTCCGCTCAATGATCAAAATCTCCTTACAATCCCATCCTTAACGTATATAAACACTATGAGATCAAAAACAATTTTGCAGTGACAGCACCATCCCTCTGGAACTCCACATCCAACTATCTGTGAAGAAACATCTTTATCCCATTTTAAGACGAAATTAAAAACATTTCTATTTCAGGATGCCTTTGAAATACAAATGCCCTTTTAAGAGCTAATCTTCTCTTTCTTTCCCTAGAGAGTTCACTTCCCCACCTATTGTTCAACCCCTTTTTGTCTTCTTTTCCTTGAAAATTTTGTAGTTCTCCATTTTGCCTTTTGTTCCTGTTTGTCTTGGTTTCTTGTCTTTTATACTAACTTCCCCTGTTGTCACCTGTTGTTAAAGTTCTAACAATGATTTTTGTGTACTGTATGTTTGATGTTAGATTTTATTATTGTACACCGCTCAGAAGTCTGATGAGCGGTATAAGACATTTTAAATAAACTTGGAAACTATATGGTGATCGGTCCAGGGGACTATGATGTTTGACAGCAAGGATGATTTCCAGTCAGTTTATGAACCATCTGGGAGAAAGATTAGGTTCAGTGCATTTCCAGAGGAGTGAGTGGGAGAAGTGACTTGTTGAGTGAGTCCCAGATCTGACAGTGTTTTGATGAAATCTCATGGGGCACCCATGACTTCTGGGTAGTCTGCGATCTTGAGGTTTCCTAGGACTATGATTTGTTTATGGTTTACGGACAGGTCGCTTATAATGGTTAGCAGTTCGTCGAGAGCAGACATAGGAGAGGAAGGTGCTCTGTAGACTAGTATGATTGTGATTTTTTTGTTGTGGCCTATTTGTGAAAATGAGGTATTCTAGGTCTAGTAGTGTTATGGAGTGTATTTGGCATGGGTTTAACTTGGACTTGCCGATTGCTGCCACCCCTCCCCCTCACTTGTTGGGACAGGAGTATGCCAGTGCTTGGTAGCCTTGAGGGTATAATGCACCCATGGTGGCTCCATCGTTGTCTTTGAGCCAAGTTTCCGTCATTAGTAGGAGATCCCAGTTGTACTCTATGATGGCGTCTGTGAGGATGAGGTCTTTGCCATTTACGGATTTGGCATTCACTAGAGCTGCTGCGGTGTATGTGTATGTGTCAGTCGTGAGTCGTGATCTTTATAAGGTTGTGGGTATTGATTATTTTGGGCTTTGTGCGGTAGCAGTTTCTTAGGTCTCCATATCGGCCCTGGTCTATGATGACGGGTATATGGTATATCATCGCAGGAAGTATGAATCTGATGGCTAGAAGGGGGCTTGGTGTATTGGCTTGAGTGAGAGTGTTATGGTTGAGTCTGGGTATGGTTATGGTCTGGTCCTCCTTGGGCCGCACGAGAGCTGCACAAGGTCTCTTGGGAGAGACTCACTTGCTTGGTAGCCCTTTATAGGGCAGAAGAGGATAGTTATAATGTGACCTCTGTGGAAGAAGGGGTGGGGCTTCCTGCCAAAGAAAATCTAGAAAAGATGGAGTCTCGGTATAGTGAGGGGTACAACTGGCCTCCCTTCCCCTCACTGTGCTGAAAATGGTGGCTGCACGCTGGAACAAGTGCCCCTAAGGGTTGAAGAGAAAGCAATGCGAGCTCTGGGGAATAAGGGGTCGGGGCTTCCCGCCCAAAAAAAAATCAAGCAAGAGTTGGTGTCTCGGTGCAGTGAGGGGGACGACTGGCCGCCTTTCCCCTCACTGTGCATGTTATCTCTCTCCTAAAGTCACTTCATTGGCTTCTCATCCCTTTTCCAAATACAATTCAAACTCCTCTTACTGACCTACAAATGCACTCACTTAGCTTCGCCTCACTATCTCTCTTCACTTATCTCCCCTTATGATCCACCCCCCCCCCCCACAATGAGCTTCACTCAGCTATAAGTTCTTCCTATCTGTGCCCTTCTCTTCAACTGCTAACTCCAGACTACGTCCCTTCTGCCTTGCTGCACCATATGCTTGGAACAAGCTGCTGAATCCCTATGACGGGCTCCATTGCCTTTGTGTTCTGATGTCGGAGATGAAGTTCCAGGCCAGCCAATCGCTGCCTGGCTGGCTCAGAACTTCCTCTCTGATGTCAGAATTGACGTGTGTGTGTGTGTGGGGGGGGGGGGGGGCAGAGCGGAGGCTTGTGGTCCTGAGCTTATGGCTTAGGGGAGCAGGGAGAGAGAAAGAAAAAGTTGGACTCGTGGAGAGACAGAAAGAGATGTTGGTTGGGGAATGGAATGAGGTCTGGAGGAGAGGAAGCATGTAGGTGGCAGAAAGAAAGAAAGGCAAAAATAAATAAATATTGGATTTACAGTCAGAAGAAGGAAGTGCAACCAGAGTCTCATGAAATCACCAGACAGCAAAGGTAAGAAAAATGATTTTCTTTTAAATTTAGTGAGAAAGATGTGTCCGAATTTATATCTGCTGTCTATATTATGCACTATAACCCCCTTTTACTAAACCGTGATAGCATTTTTTAGCGCAGGAAGCCCATGGGCTTCCTGTGTCGGAAGCAGCACAGCTCCCTGTGCTAGAAAACGCTATCGCGGTTTAGTAAAAGGGGAGGGGGTATATTTGTCTATTTTTATATAGTTGTTCCTGAGGTTACATTGCATATTTTAAAGTCATCTGCCTTGACCTTTTTGAAAAAGACCTGAATATAAATGATAATTAACATTTTCTCTGCATACATTGTGCTTTTGTGTTTTTTTTAATTTTATTATTGGTAGATCATTTTGACTTGGTCATTTTAAAAGTAGCTTGCAAGCCAAAAAAGTGTGGGTACCCCTGATCTAGATAGAATATCACTTCTGAAGTAGATTTCTGACACCAGGTTATGATATTCTGAGTCACGGTGTCAGATGTGCTCTTATCTCCTCAGGAAGGGTGATGGATGTGTACAAATATGATTTGCTTCAGGAGGTGTCTTGTTATCAGCCTGAGTGTTTTCTATTAATTTCAGAGCTTGAATATAGATAACCTTGTCATTTCCTCAGGTCTGTGTACAAAGGCTGTGACACAACATGTTTCTGTGCAAGGCTACATTGCAATCCATTTAATAATATTTACAAATGTACATATTCCCTACAGAGAGCATACAGATGATTTAAGAAATATTAATGCACCATGTTCAATTGGATTTATATGAAATTCTGATGAGTTCTGCAACAATACTAAGTGATTAGGCGATATTCATAAACTCCATTTCAGAATCCTTAATTAGCTGGCCTTATAGCTGTTAGGAATGAGAAGTTATGCAATAATCTACTCTTTCATTATTTTGACTTCTTCTGGCCATTAGCTAAGTATTTGAAACCTACTTTTACCTCTTCTGCAGTAAGTAAATTAATGGAAATGCTTTTAAAGCAGAGAATAATGAATTTTTTTAAAAAAAATATCTTTATTGATTTCTTTCTTTTTTTATAATCTTTCTTCCTTTTCAAGCCAACATAAAGTGCAACAGGTAATGAACAAATATTTCAATAAACAGCACTCTACATTCAAATATAATAAGTATATATTACCACCCCTCCCTCCTCCCCTCCCCTCCTTCCTGGATGTGTTCAACACTTCTAGAGAAACTAAAGGGTAATACTAATGATCAAGTCAAACAAAATTTTGTTAATGGGTCCCAATTTTTTTTTTAATTACGGTAGTGTCCCAATTGTGTTACATGTGCATGTTCAAATTTATAGACTTGGCATAAAGATTCCCACCAAGCCTATCCCAATTATGTTTATTGGTTTCTTAATACATTACAATATTAGAAACAAGAATTTGGCATAAAAGTAAATTGTCATAATAAGAAAAAGAAAAACATAATCACATACTTCTAGCCCACATCTCAGGGAGAGGAGAGTTACAGAAACATGATAAGGAAATTTGAATAATGAATTTTCTGGAATCCAGTGGATTACAGGACCCAAAGCAACATAGATTCACTAGAGGTAGGTCTTGTCAGACCAATCTGATCAATTTCTTTGACTAGGAGACCAGAGAATTAGATAGAGGGAGAGCGTTAGATGTGGTGTATTTAGATTTTAGCAAAGTCTTTGACAGTGTTCTTCTACACAGGCATCTAATAAATAAACTGAGTGCCCTTGGTATGGGCTCCAAAGTGACGGACTGGGTCAAGAACTGGTTGCGTGGAAGGGGACAGAGGGTAGTGATCAATGGAGATTGTTTTGAGGAAAGGGATGTTACCAGTTGTGTGCCTCATGGTTCGTTTATGAGGCCTGTTCTTTTTAGTATTTTTGTAAGCGATATTGCTGAAGGGCTGTCTGATAAGATTTGCCTCTTTGCAGTTGATAACAAAATCTGCAGTAGAGTAGACACCCCTGTTGGTGTGGATAACATGAGGAATGACCTAGTGAAGCTTAAGGAATAGTCTTAGATTTGGCAGCTAAGAAATGCATGGTCATGGATTTGGGCTGCAAAAACCTGAAGAAATGGTATAGTTTAGGGGGTGAAGAAGTTTTTACATGAAAGAGGAGTGGGGCTTGGGTGTGATAGTATGTGATAATCTTTTAAGGTTGCCAAACAGGTTGAAAAAGCAACAGTGAAAGCTAGAAGGATGCTTGGGTGCATAGGGAGAGGAATGGCCAGTAGAAAAAAAGGAGGTATTGATGCCCTTGTGTAAGATTCTGGTGAGACTTCATTTAGAATATTGTGCTCAATTTTGAAGATCACACCTTCAAAATGATATAAACAGGATGTAGTCAGTCCAAAGAAGTCTACTAAAATGGCCGATGGTCCACGTCATAAGGCATACAGGGACAAACTGAAAGATCTAAACATATATACTTTGGAGGAAAGGCAGGAGAGGGGAGAGATGATAGAGAGGGCTTAGGATGAAGTTAAGAAGTGATAGGCTCAGGAGTAATCTAAGGAAATACTTTTTTACAGAAAGGGTGGTAGATGCGTGGAATAGGCTCCTGGTAGAGGTAGTGAAGACAAAGACTGAGTCTGAATCCAAGAAAACATGGAACAGGCATGTGACAGATTTGCATGTCTGTCACTTCTATTATATAAAAATCTGCCTCTTGCATATTCAATAAGGATATCTTGAAAACCAGGCTGGTTGGGGATCCCTCAGGATAGATTTAAAAACCACTGCTATAAAACAATCCAACATTATCCATCTGATTTTGGAATTCTAAGGATAAGCAAGTTATGCATTGGCACTTGATGGCAAACATATAACTTGCTTTGAATATAGCAACATAGTGAATGACAACAGATAAAGTTAAGCATGGTCAATCCAGTCTGCCCTACAGTCACATTTATTATCAAGGCAATGTTAGAACATAAGAATTGCCATACTGGGATAGATCAAAGGTCCATTGAGCCCAGTATCCTGTTTCCAACAGTGGCCAACCCAGGTTCCAAGTACCTATCTAGATCCTAAGTAGTAGTATGAATAAGCAATGGATTTCCCCAAGAAATCTCAATAATGGCCTATGGATTTCTCTTTAGGAAATTATCTAAACCTTAAACCCTGCTAAGCTAACCGATTGCACCACATTCTCTGGCAGCAGATCCCAGAATTTAATTACATGTTGTGTGAAGAAATATTTTCTCCAGTTTGTTTTAAATCTACTACTTAGAAGCTTAATCGCATGCCCCTTATTCCTAGTATTTTTGGAAAGAGTAAACAAGTGATTCATATCTACCCTTTCCACTCCACTTAGCTATTTTATAGACCTCTATCATATCACCCCTGAGCCGTCTCTTCTCCAAGCTAGAGTCCTAGCCGCTTTAGCCATTACTCATAGGAAAGTTGTCCCATCCTTTTTATCATTTTCATCACCCTTCCCTATACCTTTTCTAATTCCGCTATATTTTTTTTGAGAGCAACCAAAATGGCACACAGTATTCGAGGTGCAGCTGTACCATAGAGCGCTACAAGGGCATTATAACATTTTCATCTTTGGTTTTCATTCCTTTCCTGATAATTTCTAACTTTTCAATTGCGTTTTTAGCCGCTGCTGCACATTGAGCTGAGGTGTCCAATGTATCCTGAACAATGACATTTAAATCCTTTTCCTGGGCAGTGACTCCTAACTCAGAACCCAGCATCACATAGCTATAGTGATTGAAATGTGTCAGTTTTTAGAATTTACATCTGTTTATATTTTGCACTGTTCAGCAAGAAATGTATTTCTTTCTATTTCTCTGGTGTTGTACTACATGCAGAGCCTGGCATCTCAGAGTTTTGTGGTCCTGTATTTGCATAGGGTTTATCTATGTTCTGCATGTGTGACCAGGGTCAGGTGTTCTGGTAGGAATTATTGTTGTGAAGTGTTATTGGTGTCATGGCTCAAAGTAGGAAGATATTTGTTGGCAGTTTGTCCACGTTATGGAAGGCCCTGAGCTCGGGCCGCATCTGGAGGGCCTCTGCTCATGTGTGGATGTTGTGGCGGGGCCGGGGCTAAGCCTAGCGCTAGCAACCCAGCTCCCGCCCCAGGCGTAAGGACCAAGCGCTCCCAGGAGGACTTCCGCTGGGAAACAGTGAAATAAGTAATGGAGGCTGCGTTAGTGGTAAAGTTCAGCTTTTCGTTTATTTCCCTCAGTTTACAGCACTAGGGTTCAAGCAGTCCCTCTGTGTTGAGGAGACTTAAACAAAACATATTTTCATACCGTCCAGCCTGATGTCCAGGCAGAAAAGCCAAAAATAAAACCAAAAACATTTTCTCCTGATTTTGCTTTTTCTGTTTGAAAAATCATTAGGAAGCTTTAGCACTGTCCCACCTGAAGCCCAATGCCCCCACTACCCCAAGCTCTCAGGGTAGGGCTAGGGAACTTTATAACCCAACCGTTTCAGACTGCTGTTAGTCCCCTCCCAAAGTTCCTGCTTCAGGGTTAAACTATATCGGGACTCTAAGTTCCGTGCAAGCTTTCTGAGGAGGTTAATTACAGGTTCTCACCTCCTTCCCTATCTTCACAGGCTTTCCTCTCGGGCTCTAAGTAATTTATTCATGCTAGTTCACAGTTAGACTAAGGGAGAAAGAACGCTACTTCCAAACATGCACTTTCATTCCCCTCCCCCATTCATACCTCGTTATCCGTGACTCTCCTGGAGCTCCCATGCTGCGAGATTGCATTCCATGTCACTGCTCTCAGATAACGCCCTTTCTAATTCCATTAGGGAATCACCATTCTCTGAGCTAGGGTAAGAACTCCCTTCAGGGCCAGCTAACAGACATCCCTGTCCTGGAAGTCTTGCTACTTCCCTGCACTGCTGTTGAGGAGTTAGAAGTCTGGTCACTCGGGAGGGTTGTAAGACCAGCTGTGCCTTAGCTAAGGTCTGGGACAGAGACCTCTTGGCAGGCTCTCTCCTGCTTAGTGCAGCCTGGCTCTTCCCTGCATTCCTCCTTCCAGTCTTCTCTCCAGTATTCTCCACAGTGTTCGTAATCTCATCAGCCCTGCCCCTATTGTTTCCACCTGGGCTCATTTTATGCTGCAAGCCTAATCTCACTCTCCCTCTGGGTTCGTCCTGCTTGCTAGCCACACCCCCCTCATTAACCATGCCTGTGCTGGTTTTCTTTCTCAGAGGTTTTGTCAGAGCTTTGCCCAAGGAATCATAAAAGGAATTATAGTGCCCCAAACTAGACGTTATGGTTTCTGTCCTTGCCTCTCTGCCTTGCCCTGCCTGTTGGCTCTTAGTGATAGGCACAGGGATACTAGACAGTTTCCTGGGCTTAGGAATAGGGACAGCCCTTTGCAAGGCAGGGTTTAAAACCGGGTTTAAACCGCTGACAGGCACTTCCCTGTCACAATGTCGACATGCTGACATCACATGCATGTGTGCATGAGCGTGATGTAATCGCATTGACATCTACGTATGCACGAGGCCTTCCAGACAAGGCCCAGAGAAGGAAACACCAGGTTTGTGTGGGGGCGGAGGAGGAACAGGGCAGGGCCAAGTGTCCTCTTTTTTTTTTTTTTTTAAAGTGGAAATCTGGTAATCCTAGTGTTGCCATATATGGGACACAGACTGTATAATTCTATCCAACACCAGCTTTGCTTCACCATTGCTGGGGCTTCTATTTAAGCGCCACTCTTGTGTATCATAAATGAAGTTATAGTTAAGAACATAAGATTTGCTGCTGCTGGGTCTGACCAGTGGTCCAGCGTGCCCAGCAGTCCGCTCACATGGCAACCCTTAGGTCAAAGACCAGTGCCCTATTTGAGTCTAGCTTTACTTATATTCTGGTCCAGCAGGAACTTATCTAACCTTTTCTTGAATACCTGATAGGTGCTTTCCCCTATAACAGCCTCTGTAAGATTTCTACCACTCTCTGGGTGAAGAAGAACTTCCCTACGTTTGTACGGAATCTATCCCCTTTTAACTTTAGCGCATGCCTTCTCGTTCTCTTCACCTTGGAGAGGGTGAACAATCTCTTTCTCTACTAAGTCAATTCCCTTCAAAATCTTTAATGTTTTGATCATGTCCCCTCTCAGTCTCCTCTTTTCAAGGGAGAAGAGGCCCAGTTTCTCTAGCCTCTCAATGTACGGCAACTCCTCCAGTCCCTTAACCATTTTTGTCGCTCTTCTCTGGACCCTTTCGACTAGTACTATGTCCATTTTCATGTACGGCGACCAGTATTGGACGCAGTATTCCAGGTGGGGGCGTTCCATGGTTCGGTACAACGGCATGATAACCTTCTCAGATCTGTTTGTGATCCCCTTCTTAATCATTCCTAGCATTCTGTTGGCCTTTTTCGCCGCTGCCGCCGCACATTGCATGGACGGTTTCATTGACTTGTCTACAAGTAATCCCAAGTCTCTTTCCTGGGGGCTCTCTCTGAGTATAGCACCGGATATCCTGTATTCATGCATATGATTTTTGTTACCCACATGCTTTACCTTGCACTTATCCACATTGAACCTCATTTGCCATTTCGCAGCCCATTCCTCGAGTGTGTTTGTCTCGTTATAGGTCTTTGCAATCCTTCTGTGTCCTCACTACTCTGAATAACTTTGTATTATCTGCAAATTTAATCACCTCACTCGTCGTGCAAATTTCTAGGTCATCTATAAATATGTTGAAGAGCACAGGCCCAAGCGTCGAACCCTGCGGCACTCCACTTGTGACGCTTTTCCAGTCTTTGTATTGTCCATTTACCCCCACTCTCTTGTTTCCTATCCACCAACCAGTTTTTAATCCATATGAGTATATCAACCTCGATTCCATGGCTTGCAATTTTTCAAAGTAGATGTTCATGCAGAACCTTGTCAAACGCCTTCTGAAAATCTAGATATACGATGTCGACTGGGTCACCCTTGTCTATCTGTAGTGCAATAAGTTTGTCAAGCAAGATCTTCCTTTGCTGAAGCTGTGCTAGCTGGTCCTCATCAGTTTGTGTCTATCAAGATGATTGATTATGCATTCCTTTTTCAGCGCCTCTACCATATTTTCCGGTACCGAAATCAGACTCACTGGTCTGTAGTTTCCCGGATCTCCCCTCAAACCTTTCTTGAAGATTGGTGTAACATTTGCCACTTTCCAGTCTTCCGGAATCTTTCCTGATTTGATTGACAGATTGGCTATTAGTTGAAGCAGTTCAGCTATAACCCCTTTTATTTCCTTGATTACACTCGGATGGATGTCGTCCGGTCCCGGGGATTTATCGTTTTTAAGCCTGTCTGCATACCTTTTCTAGACTGACTGTCGACCCTGTCAGATTCCCGTCTTCATTTTCTGTGTATAACCTGTTGGCTTCTGGTATATTGCATATATCCTCTTCGGTATATACAGATGCAAAAATGTGTTGATCTATTGAGTTTTGTATCAAGACTATCTTTTTTCTATTTAGGGATCTTTTGTATCTATCCGTTGTTTTTCCTTCTTCACCTCTACCGGGAGGGCATTTCGGGTATCTACCACCCTCTTCGTGAAAAAGTATTTCCTGACGTTACTCTTATATCTACCTCGTCTGCAGTTCTGTTTTGTTTGTACCATACTGCAATTTCATGTTATGTCCTCTAGTTTTACTGCTTCTCCCTCTCTGGAAAAGATTTGTTTGTAGATTTAATACCATTCAAGTATTTAAACGTCTGTATCATATTTCCTCAATATCTTCTTTCCGGTAGGGTATGCATAGTAACATAGTAAATGACGGCAGATAAAGACCTGAATGGTCCATCCAGTCTGCCCAACTGTACATGCTCTATAAATTAATCATTTACAGGCAGTCCCTGGGTTAAGAATGGATTCATTTTATTTAAACCATTCTTAAGTTGAAATTGTATGCAACTCGGATCCTAGTATTCTTCCCACCTTCTCCATCTCCTTGAGACTCCTCTTGCATCCCTCAGTTTCCATCCATCTGACTTTTCCCTCTCCACTATCACATCAGCATTATTCCCTCTCATCTCTCTCTTCCCCATGCATCTCTACCTCACACCTCTCCCACCACCATGTCCAATATTCTCTCTCCCTCCTTATGCCCAACAATTCTCCTCTTTCTTCATCTTTCCATGTGTACCATCTCTCTTTCCCTCTCACTCAGACACCCAATTCTCCCTTTCTCCCAATTCTCCCAATTCTCCCTCCCCCACCTCAGCATCTCTTTACCTCACTCCCTCCATTCTTCCATCCTATGGCTCATGTTCTCCTCCCTCCCTCCATTCTGTGTCCCAGGTTCCTCCCTCCTTCTTTCCATCCTTTGTCCGAAGTTTGTTCTCCCTCCCTTGTCCCAATGTGCCCCTCTCCCTCCCTCCCTCCCTCCATTCTGTGCCCCAAGTACGTGCCTCCCTCTGACGGGTGTTTACCTTCTGGCTGGCTCCTTCTTCCTTCCAGCCACAGTCGATTCTCTGCACAAAGCTATATGCAGCGGCTGAGCTAGAAGCCTACCCTCTGATGTCAGAGGAAGCTCCTCCCACATCAGAGGGAAGGCTTCTGGCTCAGCCGTGGGATGCACGTAGGAGCTGCTGCCTGCGGATCTGTGCAGAGAAACAAATGCAGCTGGAAGTTGGAGGAAACCAGCCAGAAGGTAAACACCTGCCAGTGGGAGGCATGTATTTGGGGCACAGAATGGAGGGAGGGAGAGGGGCACGTTGGGACACTAAAGGTAGAACAGGACCCCCATTCATAAGTATGAGTCTGACGTAAGTTAGATGTTCGTAAAATGGGGACTACCTGTAATATAAATTGTCCTTTTTCTTAGATATTTCTGGACCAGAAACCCAGAGCTCTACCCAGTAGTGTGCTTAGGTTCTATCTACTGGAGTCTCCATAAAAGCTCACTCCAGCCCAACTAAACCATCCCAGCCATTGAAGCCCTCCTCAGCCCATCCTCAACTGAATATCTGTATACGGGACACAGACCATGCAAGTCTGCCCAGTACTGGCCTTAGTTCTCCAATATATATCCATTGTTTTCTGATTAGAGATCTTCTGTGTTCATCCCACGCTTGTTTGAACTCTGTCACTGTTTTCCTCTCCACCACCTCCCTTGGGAGTGCATTCCATGCATCAACCACCCTCAACATCAAATTATGTTCTCTGGTTTTACCATTTTCCTTTCTCTGGAAAGATTTTGTTCTACGTTAATAGCTTTCAAGTATTTGAACGTCTGAATCTTATCTCCCCTTCCCTCCTTTCCTGTAGGTCAGGGGTGCCCACACTTTTTGGGCTTGTGAGCTACTTTTAAAATGACCAAGTCAAAATGATCTACCAACAATAAAATTTTAAAAAACACAAAGCACACTGTTCACAGAGAAAATGTTAATTATCATTTATATTCTGGGTTTTTTTTCAAAGAGGTCAAGCCAGATGACTTTATGCAATGTCACTTTAGTAACAACTATACACAAATAGACAAATATACCCCCTCTCTTTTTATTAAACTGCGATAGTGTTTTTTTAGCACAGGGAGCTGCGCTGAATGTCCCATTCTGCTCTTGACACTCATAGGCTCCCTGCGCTAAAAACCGCTATTACGGTTTAGTAAAAGAGGGCTATAGTGCAAAATATAGACAGCAGATATAAATTCTCAAAATGGACTCATTTTGATCACTAAATTGAAAATATCATTTTTCCTACCTTTGTTGTCTGGTGATTTCATGAGTCTCTGGTTGCATTTTCTTCTTTTGACTGTGCATCCAATATTTCTTCCCTTCTTAATGCCTCCTGTATGCATCCTCTCCTCCAGACCTCATTCCCTCCCCCCTCCCCTTTATTTCTTTCTCCCTGCCCCCTTCTTTCTTTTTGTCTGTCTCTTTTTCTGACTCCCTGTCCCCCTTTCTTTCTGTCTGCCTTTTGCTCTCCATGCCCCATTTCTTTCTTTCTTTCTTTTTCTGTCTCCCTGTTCCCCTTTTCTGTCTTTCTCCCTGCCTGCCCCCTTTCTTTCTTCCTGCCCCCCAAGCCACCACCGCCAAAATTGGGGAAAAGGCCCGCAAGCCAACGCTGCTGAGTTCTGAGCTCTCCCTGTTTCCCGACACCATAAACAGGACAGCAGAAGTGCCGGGCCTACCATCCTCCCCCCCCCCCACATCAATTCTGATGTCGGAGAGGAAGTTCCAGGCCAGTCAGGCAGAGATTGGCTGGCCCGGAACTTCCTCTCGGACATCAGAATTGACGTCTTTGGGGGGGGGAGGAAGGCTGGTGGTCCCAGCGCTTCTGCTTTCCTGTTTACGGCGTCAGGAAGCAGGTAGAATGTGAAGGCAATGTAAGTATCATAGAGCCCATCGCTATTGACTCGCATTGCCTTCGCAATCGACCTTTTGGGCACCCCTGCTCTAGGGTATACATATTCAGAGCTTCCAGTCTCTCCTCATATGTCTTGGTGCAAGCCTCCTATCATTTTTGTTACCTTTCTCTGAACTACTTCAAGTCTTCTTATGTCCTTTGCCAGATATGGTCTCCAAAATTGAACACAGTATTCCAAGTGGGGCTTCACAAACGACCTGCACAGGGGATTCAATACATTCTTCTACTGGTTATGCGTCTCTATACAGCCTAGCATCCTTCTGGCAACAGCCACTGCCTTGTTACACCTTTTTTTTTGCTTTTAGATCTTCAAACACTATCACCCCAAGATCCCTCTTCCCATCTGTGCTTATCAGCCTCTCACATCCTGGCACATATGACTCATTCCGATTTCTGTTCCCCAAATGCATTACTCTGAACTTCGTTGCATTGAATTTTAGTTGCCAAATATAAGACCATTCCTCTAACTTTTGCAGATCCTTTTTCATGCTTTCCACTCCCTACTTAACATAGTAACATAGTAGATGACGGCAGATAAAGACCCCAAATGGTCCATCCAGTCTGCCCAACCTGATTCAATTTAAATTTTTTTTATTTTTTTCTTCTTAGCTATTTCTGGGCAAGAATCCAAAGCTTTACCCTGTACTGTGCTTGGGTTCCAACTGCCGAAATCTCTGTTAAGACTTACTCCAGCCCATCTACACCCTCCCAGCCATTGAAGCCCTCCCCAGCCCATCCTCAACCAAACGGCCATATACAGACCGTGCAAGTCTGCCCAGTACTGGCCTTAGTTCAATATTTAATATTATTTTCTGATTCTAAATCCTCTGTGTTCATCCCATGCTTCTTTGAACTCAGTCACAGTTTTACTCTCCATCACCTCTCTCGGGAGCGCATTCCAGGCATCCACTATCCTCTCCGTAAAGTAGAATTTCCTAACATCGCCCCTGAATCTACCACCCCTCAACCTCAAATTATGTCCTCTGGTTTTACCATTTTCCTTTCTCTGGAAAAGATTTTGTTCTACATTAATATCCTTCAAGTATTTGAATGTCTGAATCATATCTCCCCTGTCTCTCCTTTCCTCTAGGGTATACATATTCAGGGCTTCCAGTCTCTCCTCATACATCTTCTGGCGCAAGCCTCCTTTCATTTTCGTCGCCCTCCTCTGGACCGCCTCAAGTCTTCTTACGTCCTTCGCCAGATACGGTCTCCAAAACTGAACACAATACTCCAAGTGGGGCCTCACTGTACAGGGGCATCAACACCTTCTTCCTTCTACTGGCTAAGCCTCTCTTTATACAGCCCAGCATCCTTCTGGCAGCAGCCACTGCCTTGTCACACTGTTTTTTCGCCTTTAGATCTTCGGACACTATCACCCCAAGGTCCCTCTCCCCGTCCGTGCATATCAGCTTCTCTCCTCCCAGCATATACGGTTCCTTCCTATTATTAATCCCCAAATGCATTACTCTGCATTTCTTTGCATTGAATTTTAGTTGCCAGGCATTAGACCATTCCTCTAACTTTTGCAGATCCTTTTTCATATTTTCCACTCCCTCTTCGGTGTCTACTCTGTTACAAACCTTGGTATCATCTGCAAAAAGGCACACTTTTCCTTCTAACCCTTCAGCAATGTCACTCACAAACATATTGAACAAGATCGGCCCCAGCATTGATCCTTGAGGGACTCCACTACTCATCTTTCCTTCCTCTGAGCGAATTCCATTAACCACCACACTCTGGCGTCTGTCAACTAGTTTCTAATCCAGTTCACCACTTTGGGTCTTAACTTCAACCCGTCAAGTTTGTTTAATATCCTTCTATGGTAGTCCTTTCTGTACTCCTCTTCTTGAGTTTTTTTATATTTCATGAGCGCCAAATCTTTTGCCTTTATTTTCTCTGCCACTAGTTTAGAGATCCATATCAGTTTCCTTTTTTTTCTTTTATGGAAAACAATTTTTTATTGATCAGCACCACAACAATAAGCAAACAATGTTAAACAGCTCATTTTAACATACCAAAGCACCAACCCTCCCAACCACCCCCCCCCCTCACCACCACCACCACCACAGGTTCCACCAGAACAAAGGAACAGAAAACAATAGAAAAGGCAAGTGTCAATTCAGGATCCGACTTCTCGCTACTGGGGTCAAAGCATTCCAGAAAGGTTCCCAGATTAATTGGAAATGATGTCCATGTTGCGAGTCCAGATCTGCAATGTCTCTGCACTCCCAGGAGAGGATAGTAATCATCTGGCCCCTCCTGTGTTGAATAGTAGGTGCAGCAGAGTCCAGCCAAGTTGGTAGAATGCATTTAAGAGCAGCTAAGGGGACCAACACAGAAATGCACCAAGACCTTTCTTCTGGGAAACAAAGGAGCTATACCAAACAAAAATTTTGGAAGCGAATTGTAACATTCCGTATGGATTGCACGGAAGCAATTATCTGTTCCCAAAATAGAGCCACAGATGGACAAGACCAAACCATATGACCCAGAGTAGCCTCTAAAAAGGCACACCTGGGGTCTTATTTTTATTTATTTAACTCAAATAAAGGTCAGTAGCCATTTTTGTGCTCCTTTCAGCTAAGACTAGTTTTTTCACTTCCCTTAAGTCCTCCCATCTTAACTGTTCTTTTTCAGGTATACTCCCATTCTATTAAAGTCCGTACATTTGAAATCTAGGACTTTGAGTTTTGTATGGCTGCCCTCCACTTTAGCTGTTATATCAAACCAAACCGTTTAATGATCGCTATTTTCCAGGTGGGCACCCACTCAAACATTAGATATACTCTCCCCATTTGTGAGGACCAGATCTAGTATCGCTTTTCCCCTCATGGGTTCCGTTACCATTTGTCTTAGCAGAGCCTCTTGAAAGGCATTCACAATCTTCCTACTTCTTTCTGATTATGCAGATGGAACTTTCCAGTCCGCATCTGGCAGATTGAAGTCACCCAACAGCAGCACCTCCTCTTTCTGAACCTTTGGATATCTGTCAGAGGTCTGTAGACTACACCCACATAGATAGAAGTTCCATCTTCTCTTTTCAGAGGTCCCCTGAATTTCAGTTGCTTGGATATCGATCTTTACATAGAGAGCTACTCCTCCACCTTTTTGACCATCTCTATCCTTCCTAAAAAGATGATATTCGTGGGGGTTTTGTTCTAGGAACCCCTGCAAATGTTGAAAAACCGTGAATATGTTTTTTAGGCAGGGGAGACAGGAGAGGGCAGCTGGAGAGGCAGGAGAGGGCAGCTGGAGTGCTGGCGAGTGAAGGAAATCACATGCTGTATGCTCTGACCACCTCTTCCTGTACTAAAGTTGGGCCTCGCCAATCAGGAGCTGCGTGTCAAAGCAGCTTCTGATTGGTGAGGCCCAACTTTAGTACAGGAAGAGGTGGTCGGAGCATACAGCAAGTGATTTCCTTCACTCGCCGGTGCTCCGGCTGCCCTCTCCTGCCTCCCCTTCACAAAAAATACCGCGAATGACCGGAACCGTGGACCACGAATTCGCGGGGGAGTACTGTATCCTGTTATGTTTGCATCCCATCCATGGGAGTAATTGAACCATGTCTCTATGATAGCAACAATATCCAGATCTGCCTCTAACATTACGGCTTGCAGATCATGAACTTTGTTGCTTAGACTGTGAGTGTTTGTGGTCATTGCTTTCCAACTATCTTTCAGTGGTAAACTCGGTTTTTGTATAGGCTAATGTTTAATTTCTCTTCCTGTTACATTGCTAAGAAGTGAGTTTCTAATATTGTTTACATTGCTATTTTTACTGCCATCACATTTTGTCTTTTGCTGGGGGTGGCCTCCATAATTGTATTTCATACATACACCATTCCAACCTTTTAGTTTAAATGCCAAGAAACATATTGTCTAAATTTCTCAGCAAGGATTCTTTTTCCTGCTATAGTAAGATGTAACCCATCATTACAATATAGTCTCTTGTCTTTCCATATATTTCCCCATCCACCTATGTACCTAAAGCCTTCTTAATGACACAAGGCTTTGAGCCACCTATTGGAAGTCCTCTGTGTTTTACTCTTTGCTCTTCCTTTCCATATGCAGGTAGTACTTCTGAAAAAGCTACAGTCTTTACAAAAGGTTTCAAACCCTCACCAAACTCCCGAAAAGCTTTCTGCGTTGCAAGTGTGGAGTTGTTGGTCAGGCCAGTTGTTGGCCAGGAACACCCAGATGGATAACATCGGTGTTAAAATCCTTAGTTTCTTCCTTAATTATAGTCAGTATTTACCTAGAACTCCTGGAAGCTGAGGATCCTGGAAGACATTTCACTATTTTGGTCTTCTTGCCCTGTGTTCCAAGGTTAATGCCTCCGATGATGGAATCCCCCAGCAGCAATAGTTTCTGTTTTTCAGGTATTCAAGCCTTTTCTCATATATCTGTTGGCACAATTCCAATGTAATTTTTGTCAGCTTTCTCTGGACTGCTTTTATCTTCTCACATCCTTAGCAAAGATACGGCCTCCAGAACTGAACACAATATTCCAAGTGGGACCTCACCAGTGACCAATGGAATTTCTTGTTTTGACTCTTGGACTATCCAGGATCATCTGGTAGCCTAAGGGGGCCTTATTTCCAGCCTCTGTATGTTTTTTGCTAATTGCTTATTTGCCAGCTGTTTGTTTTACTTCATGTACTTTAAGCTCTCTTACAAGAAGTTCAGAAGAAATATGTTGAATTAGTGTTTTACAGATTAGATATTAAGGGAGTAATTCGATGAGGAGCTGCCTAGATTTAGGCAGGAAAAATGTATGTAAATGCTAGTATTCTAGCTATTTATACCCATGTGTTGATACACATGCATGAAAAATGAGAATGTTCTGTTAAGTGCTGTTCAGTAAAATGGCACCTAAATGCAGTGTGTAGAGAGAAGAAAGGTATACGAATAATAATAATCAGTAATCTTCTGCTATTTTTCATTTCAAATTCAAAGTGGATTACAAGAAGAAAAAATCCTACATTAATAGCTTTATTTATATCCTGTCATACCTTTTCAGTTCAAGATGGTGTACAACAAGAGAGGTGCTGTAAGGACAGCGAGATAACATCAAATTAGAATTGGGGAGGGATAGAAAGACAGTTATGTGAAGAGGTGGCATAGGGTAGGAGGAAGACATGTGTGAGATGAGGTAGGTATCGGCGCAGATTTGGAGGATCAGGTGAATTTGTCAAATAGGTGGGTTTTTAGTGATTTTCTGAAAGAGTGGTATGTTAAAGAGTTCAGGATTAAGTCACTTAAGGTCATTAAGGGGAGCACATGTACTTAAAACTTACACAAAGAATTTAAAATATCAAGAATAACATTTATCAAAAAAACTAGGTCTTTAAAGTTTAAAAAAAATAATTTATGAATCTAGGCTTCTTATTTCTAATGGAAGACTGAAACAGCCTGATAAGAAAATGATTGTAGCAGTTAACTCTTCCTAATTACTCTAAAAACAGTTGGAAATTTAAGTTTAAAATTACAGCCACCTCATGTAATAATAAAATTAGCTGGAACACATAATAAAGGTGCCAATTGTTTAGGAGCATTACCATGTAAAGCCTTATATGCTTGACCAGTGTTTCTCAACACGTGGTACGAGTACCCTTAGGGGGTACATGAGCTGCTTGTTCGGGGTACGTGGCACTGGCTGCTGCCATCGCCGAGGATATTGCCTGCCCACCCGCCTCCCTCCACTGAAGTTGCTGCCAGGGATCCCTCCTTCCTGCCCGCTACCCCTCCGCCGAAGTTACCTCCAATGTTAGAACTGATGTCGGAAGAAAGCCTTCAGGGCAGCGGGAGATCCCAGTTACCTTCTTCCTGCCTTCAGCAGCACTTGTTGGAAGGACACATCAGTGTGTTTTTTCCTGCTGTATGTAGCTGACCCAGAAACCTTCTCTCTGACATCAGAGCTGATGTCAGAGGGAAGGCTTGTGGGTCAGCCAGGTGCATCGTGTGAACCGCTGCCCATGTACCCCTGCAACAACTGCCGCTGAAGGCAAAAGGAGCAGCCCAGCTAGATGGCCCTGAAGGAAGCAAGTGCAGCTCGAGCAAGTAAGGGAGAGAGGGGACATGATCTGAGACAAAGGGAGAAAGGAGGGGGGAGCACATTGGGACATGGGAGGGGCATGATTTTGGAACAAAGGCTAGAAGGCAAGGAGGGGGGCATGAACTCTGGACACAGAAGGAAGGGAGGGGGCATTAACATGGGACACAGAAGGGAAGAAGGAAGGGGGCACTAGCTTGGGACATGGGAGGGAATAGAAAGGAAGAATTGTTGGGCATGAGTGTGTGAGTGAGAGGGAAAAAGATGGTGCACATGGGGAAAGGACGAAAGAGGAAAATTTGGCAGAGAGGAGTGAGGTAGAGATGCATAGGGAATATAAGGAAGAGAGGAAGACATGTTGGATATGGTGGTGGAGAAGAAACACGGACAGATTGAAGGGGATGCAAGAGGGAGGTATTTTGGACATAGTGATGGAGGGAGAGATGTGGCATTGGGCTGGAGAGGGGTGATAGAATGAGAAATGGTCATGCGGCTGGTGGGCAGTGGTGAAAATGCACTTGATCCTGGGGATGAGAGAGGGAGAAATGTTGGATGTGGCAGTAGAGAGAACTACCCTCGCTGCCCTCTCACCCGCCACCCATAAGCGAACTGAACCCAGGCCGCAGGGCTCTAACACTGCGCGCGCCGGCTTCCCTTCTCCTCCGAAACAGGAAGTTACATCATGAGGGATAGGGAGGAGAAGGGAAGCTGGCGCGCGCAGTGTTAGAGCCCCGTGGCCTGGGTTCAGTTTGCTTACGGGCGGTGGGCGAGAGGGCAGCGAGGGATTGGGAGGGAAGTTCACCTTACCTCACCAGGCAGTCAGGGGCCCCCTGCAACTGCGGGACCCAGGGCAGCTGCCCTGTTGCTTCCCCCCTAACTCCGGCCCTGGGGCCCCCCTGATATTTTCGGGCACGAGGCACGTGCCTACTAGGCCTACCCTTTAATCTGGCCCTGTGTTAATGCATTAATATCAATGATGGAGCTGGTGTAAGTGATAATGTCTTTTATATATGCCGTTTTCAGCCATATGCACTAGTATTCTGTTATAAAAAGTAGGTGCCTTTATAGAATAGACCTAAAATAGGCATCATAACCGGCACCTACAGTGGGCACCCTATTAAGAATTACTCTCTCAATAATGTCTTCTTATTAAATTATTCCTTTTCAGTATTTACAATATTCCATGTGGCTGCAGTTTCTTCTTGGATTCTACACTCTGCTCTTCTTTTTTTGTTATGAAATAAGAGAGAACATTTTGATACTGATAACAGATTTTATAGTGTATACAGATGGTATGGAGGGTTACCAAGAAACCTCCAAACTTGCTATTAGACAAATTCATATCACACTTCATTTTTAATTATCATCTCAAAATGGAGTGCTGGATCTCCTTAGGAACTTCCACACTAGATGAAAGCATCAAGAACAAACACAAGATAACACTGGTTGTCCACACTGTTACTAATTTAGGTGCTTTGTGCATTTTTTTTTTCTTTTTCATCCGAATAAGCTCTGCAGAAACTGATATGTCATATTCACATTCAATTTCAGCTGAAAGCTTATTTGCAAGCACAAAAGATTTAACTCTTTCCTCTCTGTTTCAACTTAAGATTGAAAAGGAGAAGAAAAGACCAGCTTACAGTAATGATATATTTCAATACCACTACTCATACAAAAGTTCACCAAACTGCAGGAGTAAATCCTGTTAAATAAAACTGAGAAAGAACATGAAAAGTCTCTGTTGACACAGATAAATTGTGTAACACTACTGCAGTTACTGAACAAAATTTTTAAGTAGGATAAATAATGGATCAAATATCTGGAAACATTTGGCCTGCTGCATTATTTTACTTATGCTCCAACAAATATTCAAACTGCTTACTGGATATTTGAGTACAACTTGTGGAGATTTCCTCTTCTACAAGAAATAGGAGCACAGCTATAAATTTTGTATTAAAAAAAGGGGTCTTAATAGAATGAGGTGTAAAAGAATATGCCAGACTCAACAATAACAATGATACTTTTTAAACAATCCTACATATATACAGTAAAACGTTAGTGTTTGTGTGTTTGGTGGTAATTTGTGGGTCATGTGATAAGTAAGGATTACTTCAGGGAGAAATCAAGAGGAACAGACAGTACAAGTACTTTTCTCTTTATATGCACTGAGAGGGACATAATCAAAACTTTTAAATCATCCAAAAACCTGCCTAAGTTGGCACTTGGACGTCCTAATAGTAAGGACTTCCAAGGGCCGATAATCAAAACAAACTTTCTGGACATTCAGCAGCACTTCTAAGCTACTGTGCGTCCAGAGTTTAAAGAGGCATGTTGAGAGGTATATTATGAGTGGGAATTGGGCAGGCTTCCACCTGGATGTCCTAAAGCAGTAATCAAAGCTTTTCCAGGACATCCTAGGACAAACTTACACACTAGGACTTAGATTAAAGTAAAACAGGTCCAAGTGCCCCCAGTAGTTATGACCCCCCTCCCACCACCCAGAGATGGGGAACAAAACAGCACATTGAGGGCTTGCTATCAGCTGATAACAGCAGAGGAATCCCCATCAGCTGAGCCAGTTTCAGGGATTCCTGCCAACTCAGCTGATGGGGATTCCCCCTGTCAGGAGCAGCTGAGCCCCTCCCCCTGACATCCCCATGACATACATCATTCCCAGCAGTCCGCTCACGCGACGGCCCATCAGGTCCAGGACCTGTATAGTAATCCTCTATCTATATCCTTCTATCCCTTTTTCCTTCAGGAAATCATCCAATCCCTACTTGAACCCCGAAACCGTACACTGTCTTATCACATCCTTTGGAAGCGCATCCCTGTGATGTTTAAGATGCTTAAATTTGAATTGTGTATGTGATATTGTCAACCGCCTTGGATAAAGGTAGATTAGAAATGTTTTAAATAAATGCCTGGACCCCCCCCCCCCCCCGCCCGTACCTGCTGATGACAGATAAGCAGGAGGGAAGCCTACAGGGCTGTGTGCTTCGAATGATGGGCTTCCCCCTCCCAATGCATCTTGGGATGAAGTGGAGGGGCCTAAGGCCCTGATTGGCTTCAAGCCTTAGAGAATAAAGAGAGAACTCTGCCAATGTGCCTTGTAGGAACACTGTGGGTTTACATCAAGGAATTGTTGTCTGGGTGGGAATGTCTGGAAGGAGTGGAAATGCGGTGGGTAAAACTGAAAGGAGCGATTGTAAGGGTGACAAACCTTTTTGTTAGGCAAGTAAGTAAGAGGAAAAGAAGGCTGCTTTGGTTCTCAAAAGTAGTAGCTGAGAAGGTAAGGAATAAGAGGTTAGCTTTCATAAACTACAAAAGATTGCAGAAAGATGAAGACAGGCAAAAATATCTGGAAAAATTAAGAGAGGCTGGTTGTATAGTCAGGAAAGCAAAAATGCAAATGGAAGAAAAAAATAGCTGACACAGTAAAACGGGGAGACGAGACATTTTTTAGATATACTAGTGATAGAAAGAAGTGCGAAAGTGGCATTGTGAGACTCAAAGGTGAAGGGGAGGAATATGTAGAAGCTGATAAAGAAAAGTCTGAATTGCTTAACAAATATTTCTGTTCTGTGTTTATGGCTGAAGCCCTGGGAGCTGGACCACAGAAAACAAACCTTGAATAGGGATGGAGGAGTAATAGACTAAACTAAACTAAACCTTAGGTTTGTATATCGTGCCATCTCCACAAGCGTAGAGCTCGGCACGGTTTACAGGGTTAGGTTGAAAAGGAGCTACAATGAAGGGTTAAAGGAAAGGAACTAGGAAGATAAAGAGGGACAGGGATCGATTTTCAGAGGGTTGTGTTCGTGAGGAGCTAGCTAAAATAAAAGTAGACAAAGCGATGGGGCAGGATGGTGTACATCCAAGGGTGCTGAAGGAACTTAGGGAAATTCTGATAGCTCCGCTGACTGACCTTTTCAATGAGTCTCTAGAGTCAGGAGTGGTACCTGAGGACTGGATGTCCCCTCTCCACCCAAGTGGAAGTAAGGAAGAAGTAGGGAATTACAGGTCGGTAAGTCTGACTTCTGTGGTAAGCAAATTAATGGAAACGCTATTAAAACAGAGAATGGTCAAGTTTCTGGAATTCTGTGTTTTATAGCACAGGAGGCAACATGGATTCATTAGAGGTAGGTCTTGTCAGACAAATCTGATCAATTTCTTGGACTGGGTGACCAGAGAATTGCATAGAAAATATGCGCTAGATGTGGTGTATTTAGATTTTAGCAAAGTCTTTGACAGTGTTCCACACAGACATCTAAAAAATAAACTGAGTCCTCTTGGGATGGGTTCCAAAGTGACGGGCTGGGTCAGGAACTGGGTGAGTGGAAGGCAACAAGAGGGTAGTGATCAATGGAAATCGCTCTGAGGAAAGGGATGTTACCAGTGGTGTGCCTCAAGGTTCTGTTCTTGGGCATGTCCTTTATGGGCAGAGTATGATTTAGGTGCCGCTATGCACAATTCTCCAATAACTTAGGTGATTGAAATGTAGGCCTTTAAAACCCTGGCCTATATTTCTGGCTTCTAAGTTTTCCCATAGGTGCTGCTAGGTACAATTCTGTAAACGGGGCCTTAAGTGTGATAAATCTGCAGATATCGACATTTTTCTAGGCATCTGCTGATTTTACGGCATCGTTTACAGAATCAATGCCTAAGTTCTTATCCAGCTAAAATGTAATGAGTTCTGTATAGGAAGCCTTAATATATCTGGTAACCTGTTCCTTATGATGACATGCTAAGACAGGAGGCAGCAATAAACAGAAAAACCAACAGAACTGCAGTGAAATATCGAGTTGAAGAATACAAACAGAAACTTCAGTAATGGTGTACAAGACGCCAAGTTTTTAATAAATAATCATAAAAATAAGATCATAAAACAGTTTGTATCCAAAAGGACTGATAAGACCGGACCCGACACGGTCTATGTTTCAAAGGAACACTCCTTCCTCAGGGGTCCTAGAACGTGTCAATACAAGAGAACCTGATGGATAAAATCTGGAATCAGCAGTGAATAGCCGTGAAAGCTCCTACGTGGTGCAGGGCAAAAAAATGAAACTGCTGATTCAAGTTTTTATCCAGTTGTTATCAGGTCCGGTTGTTATCATATCAGTCCTTTTGGATACAAACTGTTCTATGATCTTATTTTTATGATTGTTTATTAAAGACTTGGCGTCCCGTACACCATTACTGCAGTTTTTGGTTTTGTTCTTCAGCATGCTAAGACAGACACACCAGCAGGGCAGGATGGGAGATGTGTACTGCCTGTGCCCATGTTGAACCTGGGCAGAAAAATCTAGTTTTTTTCTATTAATGCCAAAACCATCCATAAACTGCAAAATCAATGGTAAAATCATTTTTAAATAATACTGAACTGCTTGAAAATAGCATAGTGACTGGCACGGCAGTTATAACTACAGGAAACATACTCTGAATAATGACTAGCCAAGTCCTTATACCAAAGCAAAATGTGCAGAGGGAAAGGTTTTCCACAATATGGATGTACTAGAAATTTAGATCACAAGGATTCAAATACAATGAAACATTAGCCACCATTAAACCATAATGTTCACAGGAAGAATTTTAGCTTCCATTGTGTTTCTCTATTTAAGAACTAATTTTCGGCACCATTAGTCAAAGTAAACAATTTTATATCCGTCAAATACACCAGTTACTCTACTCATCGGGTCTGGGAACTGAGGCATGATTTCATCTATTCACTTCTGAATGCCACAATATTTTGATGAGAAGAAAGCATTCTGTTTCTATGGTAACAAAAGAGCACTTCAAAAAAGAGCAACCTTGGAAACCGCAAACTGAAACAAAGAGGTAATGTTCTGTCACTGACTGCTTTCATATCCACTCCATAATCTCTGTTGCAATATTATCATGATGTTTCCTTTTCTTCTTATTCCACAGAGCAGATTCTAGGATGTTTTTGGTAACAGCTGTCTTGATTATGGTTTTATAGGCTGCAGATCTCCCATATCTATTGTGCCAAGGGATGTCATAGAAAATGCTTATGTAATAAAGAGGTAGATATTCAAATGCATTATTTATTTATTTATAACTTTTCATTATTACATACCAAGTAATACACTTGTACAGAAAGTGAGATAGTAAGAATACAAGTTCATATAGTGTAAAACATATTACACCTTAGTACAATTGCCAAAAGAAATGAAAAAAACATTTACTAACTCACTCAAGTCCTCAACCTATGATTCCAAGATTACACATAGGCGAAGAAATAAAAAGGGAAAATACAACAATATAGCAAGATAAGCTACAGATAGTGCTGAGGTAGGAGCTGCTTCATTAACTATTGAGCACTTGATTTTCCAGATATTCAAATGCATTTAAGTGGGAAGGAGAGGCTCCTACCCAATTTAAACCCTGATTAGTGAGCAAGGAAAGGATATTCAGCTGCACTTAACCGGACTGTGTTGTTAATCTCTCTCTGACTGCAGCGACACTGTCTGATTAGTGCTGGGGCAGTCTGTGGATGGAATCGGGGTAGACCTACAAGATGTTCAGAGTTTGGTAATATTCAGTGCCTGTATACCTAACTGGGTAGATAGGACTGATTTTTGTACAGTCCTATCTCTGCCCAGTTAAGTATATAGGTAACAGCAGGGCTGTGGAGTCAAAGTCAATTTTTGGGTTATGGAGTCAGCAAAAATGTGCCAACTCCGACTCCTAATACAATTAAATTGTATGTCATGTAAATATTATAATATTTTAATTTATTATTTCACAGATAATTTGATTTAACCCATTTTTTCAGGATATGTTTTACTTTTAGAATATATTTTGATATCAAGTTATTTGATTACAAAATGTAGTATATTTTATGATATTTTTATTAGTAAAAGTGGCAACCTATGAAGAAAATCATAATGACAAAGAGAGTATCAACAAAGTCAGCTGTTTTTGAACACTTCACAATAGATGGAAAGCATTTTGTGTGTCAGTGTATTATAAATGATGATGTTAAAAATCCTCTGATGCAAAAATTAGTAGCTTTAGCAGTTCTGGCAAAAATGCTCCTACAAGAGCATCAAATTTAAAAAGAAGCTTGCAGCATTATTCTAAAATGTTAGAAGCTGTAAATCAGAAAGATACCAGTACTAACATTCCATCTACTCCAGGACAAAAGCAAGAAAGCAAATATCTATTGGAGGCCAAATACAGATATCAAGATTCTTTGCATCAGATAAAGTTACTGTAACAATGACACCAGAAAAATTCAAACATCAAATTATTGAAATGGCAGTGAAGAATAGTGTACCCCAAACATTTTTTCACAACCACCCTTTTTTAGGCTTCGTTGGAGAAATGGCTAAAAAACTTGGAGTTTCTCTAGAAAGAGGAGGCCAAAATTTGAAGTTATGCTTTGTCTTTAAAATGAATGCATGCACATGTCACAGTCAATTATTTTGTTATTAAAGTTAGATTTCTTGATGAAAGTAATAGTGTGATAACTCAGTAAAGGACACCCAGGCACATCACATCGGTGAATATCTTCAGAAGTTAATGGAAGGTGTGTTAGAAGATTTTGAAATTAAAAAGGGACAGGTCCTATGTATTGTAACAGATAATGCTTCTAATATGTTAAGCTCATTTGAGAAAATGAATAAAGTTGATGAAGAAACCATACAAGTATTAGGAGATGAAGATACCATTCCTGTAAATAATCTACAAATGGCACAAATAAATGAAAACAGTGCATCTCTTAGATGATACTGGTGGAAGCAGAATTATACATACACTACAACAAGCAATAAGAGATGGACTGAAAATACAGCTACACTTATTGGCAAGTTGAGGCAAGTGGCTGTTGAAGCCAGGACCCCTAAAACCGATGCTATATTTGCAGACATGCTGGAAAAGGAGCAATTTTGGGTCAAGCAACACACCGGGGAAGCATATATTTGATGATAAAAGTATTTGCTTGAATTAAAAGACTTTCTTAAAGATTTGGACAACATAAATGTTTCACTATCTGAAAGACTGTAGGTGGAAGTAGTGGATTTAGAAAGTCTACTTTCTCACCCTTTTACTGTTACCAAGAAACTGCAATCTGAGGGTTTAACACCTGGTAAATTCTTGAAGTGGAAAAGTTTGATGTACGGTATAAAGGAGGATTAATTGCTGATGGCATTGTTTCTTCAATGAAAGAGAAAAGAGAGGATCTCTTGCATGATAATCAAATCCAGTTAGCTGCTGTTAACATTGACCCAAATTTTGTTAAGCAATCACCAAGTTGCTACAGGAAAATAGACACACTATGAAGTATCAGTTTGCATGAAAGGGTATTATGAAACAACTGAACCGATGAATGAACAAATAAGCATTGGTGGTACACTATCATCTTCAAATGAAGAATTAGACTTTGAAGCCTACTTGGATAGAATGGAACATTTTAAAGTAAAGCGACATTGATTAAATCACAGGAAAACAACCAGTTGATTGATTGTCCCATTAAAGAAGTTTCAGAAAGGAGTTTTTTTTGAAGGATTAAAGGAAGTGGAAAAGTATGGCCACTCATCAGTACTGACCATAGAAGAAGCCATCTTTGTTTATCCAGAGGTTATTAGTGGTGTAGCTAGAACTGTAACAACAATGCCATCCACCTAAGTCAGTGCTGACTGTTTTCGGCTTTGAAAATAGTCAAATCAGATTTAAGGGCTTCTATGAGAGAGGATATGGCAGAAGCAATTCTGTTCCTTAGAACAATATATTTTATATTTGATTTAAATATTCAAACCATGTTCTTTAAGTTGTTGAATTAGTAACAAAAAGATGATGCTTTTATATCCTACTAGTCTTTAAGCCTGTTACATTAAAGGGTGCTACAATAGATGTGTCTGTCTGTGTTTCTTTCTTTCTCTCTCTCTCCCTCCCTCCTTGGCTGCTGTCTGTGTCCTTCTGACTTCCCTCCCGCCCCCCAGAGCAAAGCTGTCTGTCCCCAGCACACCCCTCCCCCCAAAGCAGCCCCCTTTCCCTCTCCCTCTGTATTGTTCACGTTCTTACCCTCCTTCCATCCCGGCGTCTTCTGGCCTGCTCCTCTTCAAAACAGCCTGTGTTCGTTCGTGGCCGGCTTTAGCAAACCTCGCAAGCCACTTTCCAACTCGGTAGCACGTTCCCTCTGACGCAATCAGAGGGAATGTGCAACTGAGGTTGGAGAGCGGCCTGCGTGGTTCGCTAAAGCCGGCCACGATCACAGGCTGCTTTGAAGAGGAGGATCAGCGGCAGTGGCAGTTGGTGAGTGAGGGCGGGAGGGGGGAAGCTCCAGTGTGTTCTCTGCCGAGGATGCGAGCAGGGAGAGAGCTTGCCTGCGCTTCCTCCAGCAGTTGGTGAGTGAGGGCGGGAGGAGGGAAGTGGCCAGAGTAATACCTTCCGCTGCGTTCTAAAATAGAATCCTGCCGCGGATCAGAAAACACGGCCACAGGGATCATGAAACCCTAAGTGCACAGGGTTAGAAATTTGGGTATGTGAGTGTCATTTATCATCCCCCCACCAGAACACCTGGCCTTAGACACACATTCTGAAAACTGAAAAAATCCAAACAAAACCTTTTCAAATACAAACCCACAAACTAAAAGTACTATTGTACACAAACCAAACCCTAATATGCCAGACTCTGTATGCAGTACACAAGAGAAACAGAAATGCATTCCTTCCTGAACAGTCCAAAATATAAAGACAACAGATAAATGTTCAAAGTTGACATATTTCAATCACTAACTTGAAAATAAAAACCATTTTCCTACCTTTGTCATCTGTGATTTTATTTTTCTGGTCATTTTGTTCCATCTGTGCTTTTAACTCTGTTTCCAAGGCCTGCTTATGCATTTGCTGTTTCTTTCCTCTCCTTCACTTTTTGTACTACATCCTTTTTGGCACTGATTTTCATATTCAGTTTTCTTCCATTTTTCTGCCTCCATCTCAAATCTATTTTTCCAACTCTTCCCCTTCCCTCCATCCATGTGCATCATCTCTTCCCTTTCCCTCCGTCCATGTGCCATCATCTCCTTCCTCTTGATGCCCACAGCCTCCCCTGCACTGTTCATTGCTGCAGTCCACCCAAGCGGAAACAGAAATTTGCATCAGAGGGGGTGAACTGTCGCAAAAGAAAAGTACAGAGGAAGCCACCATTTTAGGTAACATAGTAACATAGTAGATTACGGCAGATAGAGACCCCAAATGGTCCATCCAGTCTGCCCAACCTGATTCAATTTAAATTTTTTTTTTTTTTTAATTTTTTTCTTCTTAGCTATTTCTGGGCAAGAATCCAAAGCTTTACCCAGTACTGTGCTTGGGTTCCAACTGCCGAAATCTCTGTTAAGACTTACTCCAGCCCATCTACACCCTCCCAGCCATTGAAGCCCTCCCCTGCCCATCCTACACCAAACGGCCATGCACAGACACAGACCATGCAAGTCTGCCCAGTAACTGGCCTAGTTCAATATTTAATATTATTTTCTGATTCTAAATCTTCTGTGTTCATCCCACGCTTCTTTGAACTCAGTCACAGTTTTCCTCTCCACCACCTCTCTCGGGAGCGCATTCCAGGCATCCACTACCCTCTCCGTAAAGTAGAATTTCCTAACATTGCCCCTGAATCTACCACCCCTCAACCTCAAATTATGTCCTCTGGTTTTACCATTTTCCTTTCTCTGGAAAAGATTTTGTTCTACGTTAATACCCTTCAAGTATTTAAACGTCTGAATCATATCTCCCCTGTCTCTCCTTTCCTCTAGGGTATACATATTCAGGGCTTCCAGTCTCTCCTCATACGTCTTCTGGCGCAAGCCTCCTATCATTTTCGTCGCCCTCCTCTGGACCGCCTAAAGTCTTCTTACGTCTTTCGCCAGATACGGTCTCCAAAACTGAACACAATACTCCAAGTGGGGCCTCACCAATGACCTGTACAGGTGCATCAACACCTTCCTCCTTCTACTGACTACGCCTCTATCCTCCACTACCTACTCTTCCCTGCCCTAGACCGACATCACACTTCCAGTCCCGATGCTCCAGAAGCTAATGCCAACGCTCTGTGCTGGGCTGGTGAAGGGCCTTGAATGTCTGCGCATGCTCAAAGCCTGCTAGCTCTCACCCTTTCCAGGATTGCATCTGCGCATGCTCAAGGCTTGCTGGATTCCCTTTGAGAATCCTGGAGAGGGCGGGAGGCAGATGCTCAAGATGCGCAGATGCTCAAGGCCCTTCAGTCCAGCATCAGGCTGTAAGTGTGATGTCAGTCTGGGGTCAGGGGCGAGTAGGTACATAAGAACATAAGAATTGCCGCTGCTGGGTCAGACCAGTGGTCCATCGCGCCCAGCAGTCCACTCACACGGCAGCCCTTAGGTCAAAGACTAGTGCCCGAACTGAGACTAGCCTTACCTGCGTACGTTCTGGTTCAGCCTCACTCTGAGATTCTCAGAGAGAACAAGAGCCAGAAGGCCTTGAGCATGTGCAGATGCTCAAGACCCAGTCGGAGGAGAGGCACGATCTTCGGGCACTGGCACCTCTTGTGGGTTGGTGCTGCGTACCGGTGCTACATTGGGGGTAAGCTTTCAGTTTGGGCGGGTGGGGGATGCTGGTTCGCGGGGGGGGGCAGTGTTTGCAGGTGGGGGGGCGATGTCAGTTAGTGGGCAGGGGGACTCGCAAATTGAGTCAATGCTCGGTTTGAGAGTCCCGATTTACGAGAATGTTTTGCTCGTCTTGCAAAACACTCGCAAACCGGTGCACTCGTAAACCGAGGTTTGATTGTATATCAAATACAATAAACAAACAAACTAATTTAGAGAGAACAGGCTGGAGAGAGTGGCATCTGAGGAGGGAAATGGGAGGGGAGGAGTCAGGTCTTGTGATGAGAGAATTTTATGCACAAACATTACAAATTAAAAAATTCTGTATAGTTTAGTTGTGCACAAAATTTTTATACAAAATTCCACCAGGAAAAACATACTGTACTCTGGCCCATTTCCACTGAGGACTTTGAAGATTAGACATGGGGTTTTAAATTTCACCATTTAGAGCAGTGGTTCCCAACCCTGTCCTGGAGGACCACCAGGCCAATCAGGTTTTCAGGATAGCCTTAATGAATATGCATGGAGCAGATTTGCATGCCTCTCACTTCCATTATATGCAAATCTCTCTCATGCATATTCATTAGGGCTAGCCTGAAAACCCGATTGGCCTGGTGGTCCTCCAGGACAAGGTTGTGAACCAGTGATTTAGAGTACTGGTAGCCAGTGAAGTTATAGCAAGAATGAAAGGAGTTTGTATTTAGCTCATGCATTTTCAGAAGTTCAAGGCAATGCTAATGGTGTCTTATATCCCCCTATATCACCTACTGTATTCAAAGGGGTTTACAAAAGATTACAAAAAATATATAAATGGTGATTAAGAATGAAAATATTGCCCAGCAGTCTGCTCACGCGGCGGCCCAGCAGGTCCAGGACCTGTGCAGTATCCTCTATCTATACCCCTCTATCCCCTTTTCCAGCAGGAAATTGCCAATCCTTTCTTAAACCCCAGTACTGTACTCTGCCCTATTTCGTCCTCTGGAAGCGCATTCCAGGTGTCCACCACACGTAGGGGTAAAGAAGAACTTCCTAGCATTCATTTTGAATCTGTCCCCTTTCAACTTTTCTGAATGCCCTCTTATTTTTTGAAAGTTTGAAGAATCTGTCCCTCTCTACTCTCTCTATGCCCTTCATGATCTTGTAAGTCTCTATCATATCTCCTCTAAGACTCCTTTTCTCTAGGGAAAAGAGACCGTGTTTCTCCAATCTCTCAGCGTATGAAAGGTTTTCCATCCCTTTTATCAGACGTGTCTCTCTCCTCTGAACCCTCTCGAGTAATGCCATATCCTTCTTAAGGTATGGCGACCAATATTGGACGCAGTACTCCAGATGCGGACGCACCATCGCCCGATACAACAGCAGGATAACTTCTTTCGTTCTGGTTGTAATACCCTTCTTGATTATACCTAGCATTCTATTCGCTCTCTTAGCGGCTGCTGCTCACTGTGCCGTCGGCTTCATTGTCATGTCCACCATTACCCCCAAGTACCTTTCTTGGGTACTCTCATTCAGTAATATCCCTCCCATCATATAGTTATACCTCGGGTTTCTGCTTCCCACATGTAATACTTTACATTTCTCAACGTTGAACTAAATCTGCCATCTTGTTGCCCATTCCTTGGTTTGTTC
This sequence comes from Geotrypetes seraphini, assembly GCF_902459505.1. Classification (NCBI taxonomy): domain Eukaryota; kingdom Metazoa; phylum Chordata; class Amphibia; order Gymnophiona; family Dermophiidae; genus Geotrypetes; species Geotrypetes seraphini. The sequence goes on along the minus strand of NC_047085.1, from coordinate 266,885,954 downwards.
AAGTCCCTTTGCAATTCTTCGCAGTCCTCTTTAGTCCGAGCTCCACTAAATAGTTTGGTGTTGTCCATAAATTTTATCTCGCACTTTGTCCCTGTGTCTAGATCATTTATGAATATATTAAATAGCAGCGGCCTGAGCACCGAGCCCTGCGGAACACCACTCGTGACCCTCCTCCAGTCCGAGTAGTGGCCTTTCACTCCTACCTTCTGTTTCCTACCCGCCAACCAGTTTCTGATCCATCTATGTTCGTCACCTTCCACCCCATAGTTCTTCAGTTTCCGGAGTAGACGTTCATGAGGCACCTTGTCAAAGGCTTTTTGGAAATCTAGGTATATGATGTCTATGTTGTCTCCTCTGTCCATCCATTTGTTAATTCCTTCGAAGAAGTGCAATAAGTTAGTAGGCAAGATTTCCCCTTGCAGAAACCATGTTGGCTGGCTATCAGAAGTTTGTTTCTTTCAAAATGTTCATCGATGTTTTCTTTTATCAGTGCTTCAGCCATTTTCCCCGGAACCTAGGTCAGACTCACCGATCTGTAGTTTCCCGTGTCACCTCTTGATCCTTTTTTAAAGATGGGCGTGACATTGGCTATCTTCCAATCCTCCGGGATCACGTCTGTTTTCAGGGATAGGTTGCAAATTTGCTGCAGTAGTTCCGCTATCTCCTCCTTTAATTCCTTCAGAACCCTTGGATTTTGTCCAGACCCAGGGATTTGTCAGTTTTTAGTTTTTCTATCTGCCTGCGCACATCTTCAAGGCTCACTTCCATGGATGTTAATTTTTCTGCTTGATTTCCATTGAAGAATTGCTCAGGTTCCGGTATGTTGGTTGTGTCATCGTTTGTAAATACAAACAAAAAGAACATATTAAGTCTTTCCGCGACTTCTTTCTCCTCCTTCACCACTTCCTTCCTGTCTCCGTCATCCAACGGTCCCACCTCCTCCCTAGCCGGCTGCTTCCCTTTAACATATCTAAAGAACGGTTTGAAATTTTGTTCTTCCCTGGCTAGCCTCTCTTCATACTCTCTTTTGGCTTTTCGAACCACATGGTGACATTCTTTTTGATACTTCCTGTGCTCTTTCCAGTTCCCCTCAGTTTTGTCCTATTTCCATTTCCTGAATGAATTTTTCTTATTGCCTATTGCTTCCCCCCCCATAGCGGGACCTTAGACACTTGGCCAATCAGGCCCTAGGATCCTGTGGGTTGGGCAGGGTAGGGGCGGGCCCACCTCATTTGGACAGAGGCGGGCCTGCTGGCTGGACGGTGCAAAGACCCATCCAGGTAACTTGGCGGTAAACTTCAGGGTGGTTCCGGGGTGGGGGGTTCATTGGGGGGGGGGTCCGGCAGGAGGGGTTGGGCACCCTACTGCCGGCGATCTTTAGGGGGGCGTTGAGGGGTCTGGCAGGAGGGGATGGGCACCCTCCTTCCGGCAATCTTCAGGGAGGCCGTTGGGGGGGTTTGGGGAGGGCGGTTAGGGCATTTTGTTTTGGGGGGGTCATTGGGGGGTCCAGCAGGAGGGGTTGGGTACGCTCCTGCTGGTGATCTTTGAGGGGGCGAGTTCTTTCGGCAGGAGGGGTTGGGCACCCTCCTGCCGCGAGCGTCGGGGGGGTTGGGGAGACTGGTGGCTGTAGCTGTGGCCGCTATACTAATCGCGGCAGGGAGACCCCTTGCCGTGATAAAGTATAGCGGCCGCTTCTACTTACCATGTAGGCCAGCATTTTGCTAGCCTACATTGTAAGCGTCTCCCGCTCTGCTAGGGAGAAGCGCAGGGCCGCCTAGGTTCGCCTATGGCTACCGCCTAGCCTTAGATGGGCTTTTGGGCCTCCTTAGGCTCCTGGAGGTGCCTTCAATATAGGCAGCCTGCCTGGGGAGCATTTTTTTAGAAAACGTGCCTCCCGATTGGCTGATTAGACAGCTGTAGGACGCCTACAGCTGCCTACAATCGGGATGCACTTTGCAGAATCAGGGCCTTACCATCTAAGTTGGCCTTTTAAAATTTGTTGAAGATGCAACTATTTATAAGGCCATTTTTATGAAGTATGATAGTAGGAAGGTACACAGATAGGACGGTTGTTGTGCTGTATTAAGGTTATCACGTTATTGTGACGTCTCGTTTGTCATTTTATAAATAAATGTATATTTTGTATTTTTTTGTAGTCCACATAGAATTTATGTGGAATAACATTTTAAAAATAATTTATGCTAAACTTTTATTATTTTTTAAAATCTAACACAGGATTCATTATATTCCTGTGGGCCCTGTGAAGATAACTTGAACTAAGTTAGAACATAAGAATAGCCTTAATGGGTCAGACCAATGGTCCATCCAGCCCAGACTCCCATCTTCCAAGTCATAAGTACTTGCAAAAACCCAATTAGTAGCAGCATTCCATGCTACGATTCAGGGCAAGCAGTGGCTAAGTCCATAGTCTGTCAACAGCAGACTATGGACTTTTCCTCTAGGAACTTGTCCAAACCTTTTTGAAAATTAACTACATTAACTGCTCTTTCTACATCCTCTGGCATTGCATTCCAGAGTTTAACTATTCTCTGAGTCAGTGGTTCCCAACCCTGTCCTGGAGGACCACCAGGCCAATCGGGTTTTCAGGCTAGCCCTAATGAATATGCATAAAGAGAGATTTGCATATAATAGAAGTGATAGGCATGCACATCTGCCTCATGCATATTCATTAGGGCTAGCCCAAAAACACGATTGGCCTGGTGGTCCTCCAGGATAGGGTTGGGAACCACTGCTCTGAGTGAAAAAATATTTCCTCCTATTGGTTTTAAAAGTACTACTCTAACTTCGAGTGTCTCCTAGTCTTTGTAAATCTTGATGCAGTAAAAAAAAAAAAAAAAAAAAAATTGATCCACTTGTACCCGTTATACACCACTCAGGATTTTGTAGACTTCAATCATATCTCCCCTCAGCCATCCAACTTTCCAAGATAAAGAGCCCTAATCTCTAGTCTTTCCTCATACTAGAGGAATTTCATCCCCTTTATCATCTTGGATGCTCTTCTTTGAATCTTTCCTGGTGCTACTATGGGCTCCTTTTACGAAGGTGCGCTAGCATTTTTAATGCACGCACTGGATTAGTGCATGCTATAGTGTGCGCTAGCCAAAAAACTACCGCCTGCTCAAGAGGAGGTGGTAGTGGCTTGCACATGTGTAATTTTAGTGCACGCTATTCTACACGTTAAGGCCCTAATGCGCCTTCATAAAAGGAGCCCTATATCTTTTTTTGAGATAAGGAGACCAGAACTGAATGCAATACTCAAGGTGAGGTCACACCATTGAGTGATACAGAGGCAATGGAGGGTTAAGTGATTTGCCCGAGATCACAAAGGGTCCCATGCTCCAAATATGACACAGCTCATTCAGTTCCTATGGGTTGAGTTGCATTTGTCATGCCAGGACTCGCTACCAAGGTTTTGTAAAAGGGGCCCTTAGAACATCCATGGGATTTAAACCTTGGCTTCTCTAGTTCTCAGCCTACTGATCTAACCATTAGAATACTCCTCCACTCCAAGATTAATACTTACAAAGAAAAGTTAAGTACATTTTAGTGGTTATAAAATATGCTAAGTTGACAGTCTTGGAAACCAAGACTTCCTGTTTTTCACATAGCAGCATGCTATAGTACCACCAGCTTCCTCATGCTTTCATGCTAATGTGTCTCAGCGCTGTTCTGGAAGAATGATCTTTCAATAATATTCTAGCAACTAAATTATTTATTTGGTGGACCACTGCTTTTATATCTAATCCATCAGCTGATTTCTTTCAAGATGAAATCTTTTTATAATTTATCTGGTGTTTGGCGATGATGATGTCAGGCCTAGGCTAATGGAGACAATATTTAATGGGTGTATTCATGAACAGAAAGTGAGCAACTAGGATATATGAATGGATGACCAGTTATCTTTGAAAAAGCACAAATAATGCTGGACATGTTCTTTAAGATCAGGTTAATTTTGATATTTGTCCATGTGATCTGAGAACAGTAATGCAGTATTATGAGTTTTGGACTATTGAAATGGGTAGTTCATAGAATTTCCATCAAAAATACATTTTTGTCAATTTTTTATCTGAGTAAATTACTCCTGTGAACCACTCTCAGCTATCCGTCTATCTGATAAAATTGATATACTTATTTTTGTTTTATTTTCACTCAGATTATCATCTTGTATCCTTAATATGGGACTTTAAAATTGATTAAGCAGAAAAATTATTGCCAGGACAGGATTAACCAATAGGTCAAGTAGGCACGTGCCTAGGGCCCAAAATTGTCAGGTGGGCCCAATGAAGGAGGGCATCAACATTGTTTTTACCAAACGGCGATGGGCCCCTCCAGCATCGATCAGCAATGCAGGCCCCACCCCAATTGGCAATGCAGCTCCCCCCCCCCCCCCATCGACGGAAAGTAAGACAAGCAAGCAACGCGGGTAAGAAAGGCAACGGGAACTGTAATTGCTGCTTGCCCAAAGCTTCCCTCTGACGCAGCTTCCTGTTTCCGCCTGGGTGCATGGTGGGTGGGGTGGGGCGGGGCAAGGGGCCCAGTGTACTTGTGTGCCTAGGGGCCCTCGACGAATTAATCCTGCCCTGATTATTGCTATATTATTATTTTAGCTTCTTCTCTGTGTATTTGCTGGTTGTCTTGATCATACACTGTACAAGAAGTTATTCTTGATAATATGATTAATAAAATGATAAAGAAAAAAAAAAAGATACATTTTTGTCTTATAGATAGTTTAAAATTTGGCTTTTTGGCTGCTGACAAAATGCTGCCACTACAAATATATTACTTCTTATAAGAGAGATTGTATTAGCTACTGATGAGCTTCTTATTCAAATTTAAGATCCTAACCTTTGTTCATTAGGTATTAAGTGGTTGGAGTTCAGAATGCAATCTGCATATTTTCTATCTATCTATCTATCTATCTATCTATCTATCATGAAAGCTCTTATATCAACCAGAATCCAATTGTCCTCGGGTTAAAAATGTAGGTATTGATTAAATCACCTATATGGATTGTGCTGCTAAGTTTTAGTAGCACTTAACTACTTTAATGCCACTGAAAATAACCAGATAGCACCAATGCCAGCTATTTTAGGGGTGTTTCAGGGGCAGCGTCGGCACTTGGCTGGTTAAGTGCTGATATTCAGCATTTAGCTGGCCAGCTTAAGCACATAAATAGGACTGCATAAAAGTCAATCTTATTTAAGCGCACTTAAGTGCTGAATATCGCATTTAACCAGTTATGCATTAGCCAGCTCTAAAAACCTAGAAATTCAATGCAGGTGCTCAGACATTGCCTGGCATTTCCAGATATAATGCTGGCAGCAGTCGGTAAAATGCTGATCACTTTGGGCTGAATATCAAGTCTGTAAATAGGCCAAAAACAAACAAACAAAAATATAAGAAATAAGGGTCGATTTTACATTTTTTATTTTTTTTTTTTTCAATGGGGTGTGTCAAGAACAGAGAATGAGTATGGATATGATCATTATCTAGCACACTGATGTTACCATAGTACCAACTTTTTGCATGTCCAAAGTGGGAAGCCCTTAGCACCTCTTAAAGAGGAGGCTATAAATGCTCTCATGGTGATTGTTTTTAAATGGCTGCGGTCCAAAAAATCAAGTTCATAGGATATGACTTCCACAAGTCTATTTTTGTTCTATGTCTGGCCACTGCTAATTGTGACAAATTATAAGCCTTTTGATGAACATTTAGAGGTCGCTCAGTGATTTTTAATTTAATACATGAAATGCAATTACAGATTAATTTTCCATCTAAACCTGAATTGTGAGCAAATGAATATGGAAAGATGTTAAAATACATATTAGTCTGGATTCTCTAAATGGCACTGCTTGGGGGGCCGCCTTAAAAGTGGCCGCTGATCGCGTATCAATCACGCAATGGCACCGTTTAGAGAATCACGCCTCCGGAAAAGGTAGGTACCGGAAATGTAGGCCAGGGTTTTCAAGGCCTACACTTCTGGTGTCTACCTTTGATGTGAATCGCAACTGTGTAGGCGCTTTATGGCACCTAACACAACTTCCGGAATTAGCTATGCCTACAGTGGCGTTAGGTGCTGTAAAGCATCTCTGGAGGTGCAATTCCTGTGTCGCATTTTTAGGCATTGGTAGGTGTCTTGAATTTTCTTTTAAGTCCAGTTTTGAAAGGCATTTTGGACTTAAGCACCAGTAGGGTACCTACCAGCACCTAAGTTGTGTTTACAGCTGCAAATAAACTTGTTGGCCTAATGATTCATTAGGCAGTTCAGTGATAACTGATAACTAATGTCATTATTTCACAGTAAATACAAAATGTTTGTTATGTGTGAATGCTGAACAGTAGTCCTACATTTAGTCAGTATTCATCAGTGTGGTTTTGGAACAAGTTGGGATAGGTCTTTCTTTGCTGAACAACAAGACGAAGGAGGAGCTGCTTCTGCTTCTCATTTTTGTGAGGGTTGAGTTATACTGCTGCATTAGAGCAATTGCTCTTTCAGCGGAGTCATTGACTTCTGTCACTGATGATGCTGACTGCTTCAAAAATTAGTAGTTTGGATCGTCTCTCTAGTTTGCAGGATCTTTAACCAGATATTGTTAAACCTTTTCTTATCCATTTGTGTCAAGACCACTAAAGAAGACATAAGTTCTCTGTTATACATGATTCCAGACTGATGGTACCGAGTTGAGACATTTCACTGATCTTATGGATTGTGAAAGTCAAAGTTTGCTACCATCTTGGGCTTTACTTCATTGCTTAGTCTGTCATCAAAAAAGGCCAGGCCAGCCAAAATATCTGACAAGTACCACAGATGGCTGGTGAATGCTGTTGATGCAACCTTGGCAACAGATATTTCTGCAGTTCTGAAAGCAGAAGCAAGTCAATGAATGGTGCTTTTTACAGAACAAGATGCTTCATGCCAGTAGATGAAGCTAACCAAGAGAACCAGCTCTTTGATACCCTGCCTTTCTTTGGCAATAAGAGAAAACTGCTGCTGAAACAGAAATATCTTAATACTGTGGATGGCTTTTGCTTTATTTGCATCTGGACAGCTGCCAAGAAGAATTAAACAGAGCTCAAGATGCTCCTTATAGTCTTCCCTTGGATGTGATGCAGTCAAGGCTGGTCTGCAGAAAGTTGCAATTTCTTTGCAAAGGACTGATGTGTCTGCATCAAACATATCATCTGCAGCAACTTCAGAAGAATCCTGATCTGTGTATGGCCAGTTTTGCTGAAAACGTTTGAGCCCTGCAACATCTGGTCCTCCACTAATTCCAAACAGTTGTGGGTGAAAATATTTCCAAGTGTTAGTTCCATTATATGACTTTGATAGGTGAGTCATGCTAACTCTTGTCCTACTGATGATTCAATGAAGGTGCATATACCATTCTTCAAGCCTGTAGTACTCACAGTGGTATCAAAAACCAGTCCCCGGACTCGTCTCCAAAGACTCTACTCATCTAGTACTTGAGACAGGCTTCAACTTGCTATTTGCCAGTTCCATAGCTAATTTTTGGAATTCTGAGTAATTTCTCTTCTCATTTGCCAGTGACAATTAGTGCAATTCTGGCGACCATTTCTTCACTTCCAGTAATGTCCTGGAGGAGTTTTCCATCCCAGTGCATCAGTAATGGAGTTTCTATGTTACATCAAGGAATTCATCCTTCAGAGTGGCTGCTTCCTCAAAGTTCTTGCACTGTGAATGTCAGAGTGAGCTTCTTGACAACATCATTTCATTTACATGGACAAGTTGTTTGGCAACAGCACCAATGACAAATGTGGCACCCCTGTCTGTCAAATTAACATGATCTAATGCTCCAGCAGTTTCAGGATGTGCAAGGATATTCACCTTTGGTATTTTTCACCAAGAACTGGAACGAAGGTTCTGCTGGCTTCAAAATCAGCAACTGAATTTGAACAACTTTCACTAGTCAGAGGGAGAGAAATAGTAGTTGTCTGTGTAGAACTACTGACAATGACATTTTCTGCCTCTACTTTGACTGCAGACTTACTAAATCTTTCTTCTTGTGCTCTCTAGCCTCCTTCTTTAAAAGTACAGTGTCAATGCTAGCCATGCTGCATGACAAGACATCTTGGCTCTATCTGATTAGAAATTATCTTCGACTTTCATTGTGAGTAATGCATCCTGGTAACATCATCAAAAAGATGGACGAGACATTCTATGAAGGCTTCTTGATTCACCAGATCATGTTTGTTGTATCTGTGCCGGTTCTTTATTAGCTTCTCGTATTCATCATAAAGCTTCATCAATAAGTCTTTTCGCTGATATGGTATTCTTGCATGTTGCTAAATTTCCAGGACCTTGAACATGGCCAGATGAGCTGCCTCTTTCAAAGCATCCTTTTTGTCAGTGTGTTAAGTACATCATCAATCGAATAACATCCCCATTAATAGGAAAATGTGAACTAGACAATTTATCAGTGCCCTTCCCTAGCAGGCATACTTCAGCACTACTTCTGTTCTCAAATTCTTACTACTTAGTTTTTATCCTAAAATATGATTACAACTTCAACTGCCTATTTATCACTAAACTAATTTTTGTTTTGCAGCAGTACTAGTACTAAATTATTTGAATAATAACAAACAACAAACTATTGTTGTGAACAACAACTTCAAAGAATAGCTATTTAGGGCCAGATGCTCTAAAATCGCCATTAAAATCTTGTGGATTGCTGTGGTGCCGGTAAATTGTCCGGTTTGAAAATGGTGATTGATATTGAAACAATTGTGCATGCAAATGAGTTTCACGAAGGTCTGTCGTAATCCTATCCGAACAGTTGTTGGAGAAAGCGACTGACACTTGTGCACAGTTGGCAGGGGAAGCCCCAAACTACTGGTTGGCAGGGCCTCCTGCCGCTCAGCTGTTCAGGGCCAGAAGAGTAGGTTGGGTTTTTTCAATGTCCAGCGAAGTTTGTGTGTTACACACTCACATCTGTGCCCCCCTTATTATGACTCCCTACCCCACACCCCCTCCAAACTAAAAAAAAAAAAAAAATCTGCAGGAGGGAAGCCTACTCCCTCCTGCTTCAGCCCCTGGACCCCCACATATCCCAGACCCCCCACCTTTAAATCGAAGAACAGGAGACGTGCCTACTCTCTCTTGCTGCCAGGGCCCTGCAGTAAACCCCCTACGAACCCCTGGCGACATGACTTTTTTTTATTATTATTTTTAATGAGGTCAGATATTGTGCATGTCTAACACTTGCACAACATCTGTGCCATTAAAAATGAAATAAAGCTGCTGTCGGGATGCTTTTTTTTCTTTTCTAACACCACCGGTACCTCCAGACCTGTCGGAGATTTTGGAGCGTTAAAAACTGGCACTTCATTTCATACATCATCTGGGCAACAATCGAAGTGCTCATTTTAATGCTGATGAGCTAATTGTAATCTATTTACATACGATTATTGGAGGCTGCTACAAACCACGGAAAAAGACCACAACTTGCAATTTTGGGCATTAATAGCTGAAATACTTTGACACTAAACAGGATAAACTGGTTTAGCAATGATCATTAAAGGCACGGTGAGTTTTGAGCATATGGGCCTTAGTATCCATCCATTAAGTAACCACATTACCACATTAAGAATATTCAGCTACATTATGAGAATATTGTAGGACCATGAAAGACCTCTGACATTTGTCCTAAACTACTTAAAATTTTAACCATATCTTATCTATATGAGGTAGAACATAGTCAGACTAGTGGAGACTTTTACCATAATCTTATGGACCACCCTAATTAGCACATCGCCATAAATGAAACAAATAGGAAAAAAACCCCTCTTTTTGATGGCAGCATTGTGGGATTTCCTTTCGCTTGGGTAGTCACCTCATCAAATCTGGGAAACAACTTCAAGGCCAAGCTGGTCCCCGCCAGCTATTCTCCAAAAGCTGAGCTCTCTCCTGAGTTTCACAGTCTGTTTCAAAGCGGTTGACTAGAAATGCTGTACATACAAATCACACTTTATTTTACAACTTAGTATAGAAATAACAGCCATTGTCCTTTTAACTTCACACACACAAAAATTCTTTTCAACTATCAGTTCTTTCTGTCCTTTCTTTTATCCTTAGTGCTTTCAAAGTAAAAAAAAAAAAAAAAGGTTGATAGGGCTTTTCTCTTAAGTCTTAGGGAATCAGTTCCTCCTTCTAAGAGATATTAGACCCTTTTTCTCTCCCTTTTCTCAGTCTCAGTCAGAGAAGGGTTTGGAGCTTAGCCCAATTCTGGTCAGACAGTTTATCTATACAGTATACTCTTGTCACCAGCAGAACCCAGGTTTATCAAGAAACAGTTCTTTACAATTAAATGTCTGTATGCAAATACCAGAAGCCTAAGAAACAAGATGAGATTTAGAACATTGTGGAGGCTTTTCTTTGAAATTGTGTTGGTGTGCTTATTTAATGAGAATCTAGAATTGTGATTGCTGCACTTAGTGGGGATAGATCATATGCAAACTCGAGTTTACTGACATTGTAAATGATTTGTACTGTAATTGATTGCATTTTGTAAATGTATTTATTGTCCTTTGAATTATTATGTATGTTTTAACTGTTATAGGCAGTTTGGAAATAAATAAATAATAGGCATCTCTGAAACCGAGTGGCAGAAAGATAACCAATGGGACACTGTCATACTGGGGTACAAGTTATATTGTAGTGATAGGGTGGATTGATAGGGTGGAGGCATAGAGTTATATGTTAAGGAGGACCTTGAATCGAACAGCCTAAAAATTCTACAGGAGCAGACATACACCTTGGGTAGAAATTCTGTGTGTAAGGGGGAAAAAGATAGTGATAGGAGTGTACTACCATCTGCCTGACTAAGATGAATTTTCAGATGCGGAAATGTTATTAGAAATTAGGGAGGCTAAAAAACTGGGTAACACAGTAATAATGGGTGATTTCAACTACCCTGATATTGACTGATGAAATCAAGGACTGCTTTATGGTATAGCTAGTTCAGGAACCGACAAGAGGTGAAGCAATTCTAAATCTAGTTCTTAGTGGAGCACATGAATTGGTGCGGGAAGTAATGGTGCTGGGGATGCTTGATAACAGCGATCATAACATGATCGGGTTTGATATAATCCCTGGAATAAGTTTACACAGAAAATCCAAAACAGCACTTAACTTTAAAAAACCGATATTATGATAACATGAGGTGAATGATAAAAAAGAAACTTAAAGGTCCAGCTACAGAAGTAAAAAATATACATCAGACATTGATGTTATTTATGTTGAATCAATTTTTATTTTCAAACAAACAAAAAAATCAACCAACAAATGCCAACACTCAGAGAACAATAGAACGAAACCCAAGTACAAAGCATCAGATCCAACAATCCCAACCCATATCTTTCCCACCCCAAACCTCCCGATCCAAAAACAAATAAAAATCTTAGAGCAGTAGGCTTGGACTCTTATAACCCACTGCCAAGGACTAGGAACGAAGTCCCAATACTGTAAAAAAAAAAAAAAACCCCAAAAACAACAACTCAGAAATAGAAGGAAGTGAAAACAACGCAGAAGAAAAGTTCAGTCTCCCACGCACCCCTGGCGCCCCAGCGAGAACAGCATAGAGAGCTCCGGCCCAGGAGAGGTTCACAAGGAATTCAAAATGTCACTACAAGCCCTTGGCGATAGATAATGGAGACAGGAATCCCAAATCTGAAGAAACTGTCACTTGCATCGCAAGCTATGACACGCATCCTTCCATTCCAGCAGCAGCAGAGCATGCAGACGATTCCTCCAAGCCCAAAAGGAAGGTAAAGTGTCTCCAATCCAGACAGAAGGAATCACCTTCTTCCCCAAGGCACCCACCCACTACATAAACTGATGCTGACCCGGATCAGGCAAGCAAAAGGCTTCATATTTATCCAGCAAAAGACCAGCCGCAGAAAGAGGAAGCGTACAACCCAAAACACCCTCTACGTAAGATAAGACTTGCCTCCAAAAGCATTTAATTTTCACACAGGACCAAAAAGCGTGGATAAACAAATGGGGCTGTATGAGGCACTTAGGGCACAGAGGTGAATCCGCATAACCCGAGTAATATAACTGACTCTTCGTAAAATAGCCACGATGAAGTAACCGAAATTGACATTCATGCAGATCTGCATTAACAGAGACTCCAGGGATTCGTTTAAATCAAGGAAAGGAGATCCAAAGCATCTCGTACTATCCCCAGATCTTGACACCAATGCTCCTGTAACGCTGCACGATCAGTCTGTCCCATAATACGATGAAAGTCCTTATAGAGGCCAGAAACCATAAATCCAACCTCCAAATATGGATCCAGAAGTGCTGCAAACCTGTCTTCAATAGGAAAAGCTAAAGCGTCTCGAGGGAGAGACCGAATATAATGATGAAGTTGCCGAAAAGCAAGAAAGTCCCCAAAGGAAAAAACACCAGACGAGCTAAGATCATTCCAAGATATTAAGGAGCCATCAGCCTGTATAACATGGGTAAGCAAGGTAAATTCCCGTGTCACCAATTTACAAAAACTAGCATTTTCTATGCCTGGGCGAAATTAGAGATTCCCTTGAATAGGTAAGTATCTAGTGATCTAGGGATTACCGTTCCAAGATTTCAATACATAGGACCATATGATGCGCAAAGAGTTCAACAGCAAACCACCTTTAAATGGAGCAGGTAATTCAGAGCGAGGTGCCTGCACCAAGGACAGAATATGCCATGGGGAAAAAAATTCTTTCTCGTAGGGTTTAGGTGTAAAATCCTGGCGATCCGAAAGCCACTCCCCAAGATAAAGCATCAAACAGGCGGCATTATACAACTGAAAATGCGGTATCCCTAACCCCCCACCCTCCCAGGCACCAAGCAGGTATCGCAGTGCCACCCGCGGCCGTCCCCCCTACCCCCCAACAGAAACGGGAAAGCATAGAATGTAGTTTGGTAATATCCTTTTTCAAAAGCCACAAAGGGAGTAACTGTAAAGTATAAAGTCATTTAGGAAAAAGGACCATTTTAAATAAATGTATTCTGCCATGTAAAGACAAAGGAAGAGGAGACCAGCGGGCAAAACACTCAGCTGAATAACGCAACAAAGAGTCAATGTTAACATGATACAACGCAGAAGTATGAGTTGTCAATAAGATCCCTAAATAACGAAAAGAAGTGGAGACCCATTGAAGAGGAAAAGGCCCAAGCCAAGAGTCCCATAATTGCTGGGACATGGCCAAAGCAAGAGATTTGTAAAGATTAAGCTTAAAACCAGAATAATCCCCATACTCTGTAAAGGTGGCTATCAGATTCGAAAGAGACACAGTAGGATCCGAGATATGAACCAAAAGGTCGTCAGCAAAGGCTGAAATCTTAAATTCCGAAGAGCCTATTCGAATGCCCGGAATAGCCTCGTTAAGCATAACATCATGAATCAAAAGATCCAACGACAGAGCAAATAACAATGGGGAAAGGGGACAACCCTGACGCGTGCCGCGACATATGGGGAACGAAGAAGAACAGAGTCCATTGGCCCAGAAAAAAAGCCTTGGGGGAATGATAAAGCGCCTGAACAGCATCTTGAAAAAATCTTTGGATACCATACCGATCTAAGACCGCAAATAAAAAGTTCCAAGAGACCCGATCGAAGGCCTTTTCAGCATCAAAGCTGACCAGAAGAGAAGATTGTTGCTTCTGCTCCACAAATTCCAAAGATGTCATTTTAATATCAGTCAAAATTTGGAATTCTTTTACCTTTGAGATAAGGCAGTTTTCTAATTATTATGGGTCAATATTTAAAGAGATTTAACTGGCCAGAAATGGCTCCTGCCAGTTAAATGGTTTGAGGCTAACTGGTCATTTTAAGTGGCACTTGGTTAGTGCCACTGAAAATTTATGGTAAACGTATATCTGAAAACCGGATATTTGGGGGAGGAGAGGAGGGCGTTCCGGGGCAGAGCTAGAAGTTGGCCAGTTACGTCCTGATCTTCAGCACTTAACTAACAAAGGAAATCGCAAAAATAGGACAGCATAAAAGTCAGTCCTATCTTTATGTGGTGTCGCATAGCTGGCTAAGTGCTGAATATCACACTTAACTAACTATTTCCATGGGAAACAGGGTGTTAATTTTTTTGGCACTTTCCTTGTAGAATTCTCTCCCTGAGTTTCTAAGGGGGGTACATTTTATTCCGTATTTTAAACAACTCTAGAAAGCTCATTTTTTTTGTAATGGTTTTGCTGTTGCTGTTCTGGATAGTTAGCAGGGATTGAGGTTGGGTGGGGGGGGGGGGGTGAGTTTTTTGAAATTAGTAGTAGTAGATTTATTAATTTGATATGCCACTATTGACAACCAAGTATTAAGCAGTTTACAATTTAAACAAGTTACGAGAAAAAAAATAGTACATCAGTAAAAGACAGATACAAAATGAAAAAAATCTTACCCCGTCTTCTATTAAACTGCGCTAGCAGTTTTTAGTGCGGTGAACCGCGGTGAATGGCCCGCGCTGCTCCAGATACTCAGAGTTCCTATGAGCATCGGAAGCAATGCGGGCCATTCAGCGCGGCTCTCTGCGCTAAAAACTGCTAGTGTAATTTAATAGAAGAGGGGGGTAAGTCAAACAAAAATCATTCTACAGCTTAGATCATAATCAAGCAGCCCTCAAAATTGCAATTACATTTTGTTATTGTTTAAAGCAAAAATAGAGTAAATTTTTGGCAACTGATATGCTTTAAATATTTAAGGCAACATAGACAAGCTGGCTGTTTTTAAAGAGGATTAAACAGGCCATCTTTCTTGTGCAAGAAAATCTCTCTGTTTTAATGGAAGCTGAAAGCTTCAGTTGGAGCTTGGCAAGGTCTGACATATTGATAAAACAATGCTTTCTCAGTCTGTCCTCTTATAGGGCTAACTGTTTTTAATGGATGCATTTCTATGACATTTGTTTTAGAAGAAAAATTAAATCATAAGTTGATCTGTGACATAAGCATTCACCAACACTGGATGAAATCATATATAACCCATCCTCCTTTGTTTGTTATACGTGGGTTAGGTGACTGCCTAGTCACTGCCCAGGATAGTGGGATGAGGGGGACCCAAATAATTTATTTTTGTTGGGACCAGGGCCAAGATCAGGATTGTCCTATCAGGTCATGCCAACTCAGCACCAACCTTATAACTCCTTGAAAATAAAGTAAAAACATAAGAATTGCCATACTGGGCTTGATAGACCAAAGGTCCATCAAGCCCAGTATCCTGTTTCCATCAGTGGCCAACCTAGGTCCCAAGCACCTAACTAGATCCCAAATAGTAAAACAGATTTTATGTTGCTTATCCTAGGAATAAATAGTAGATTTTCTCAAGCCATCTCTATAAAGGCCTATGGATTTCTCTTTTAGGAAATTATCCAAACCTTGATGGACACAATTTGATGAGGACCAGCCTGCACGGCTTCAGCAAAGGAAGATCTTGCTTGACGAATTTGCTGAACTTCTTTGAGGGAGTAAACAGGCAGATAGACAAGGGTGACCCGGTCAACATTGTATATCTGGATTTTCAGAAGGTGTTCGACAAGGTCCCGCATGAACGACTACTTTGAAAAATTGCGAACCATGAAATCGAGGGTGAAATACTCATGTGAATTAAACACTGGTTGGCGGATAGGAAACAAAGAGTGGGGTAAATGGACAATACTTGGACTGGAAAAGTGTCAAGAGTGGAGTGCTTAGACCCATGCTCTTCAACATATTTATAAATGACCTGGAAATTGGTACGACAAGTGAGGTGATTAAATTTGCAGACAATACAAAGTTATTCAGAGTAGTGAAGACACAGAAGGATTGCGAAGACCTGCAATGTGACACAAAACACGTTCGAAAAATGGGCCGTGACATGTCAAATGAGTTTTAATGTGGATAAGTGTAAGGTGATGCATGTTGGTAACAAAAATCTTATAGACGAATACAGGATGTCTGGTGCGGTACTTGGAGAGACCCCCAGGAAAGAGACTCAGGAGTACTGGTTGACAAGTCAATGAAGCCGTTCGCTCAATGCGTGGTGGCTGCAAAAAGGGCCAACATAATGCTAGGAATGTTTAAGAAGGGGATCATGAACAAATCAGAGAAGGTTATCATGCTGCTGTACTGGGCCATGGTGTGCCCTCACCTGGAGTACTGCATCTAGCACTGGTCGCCGTACATGAAGAAGGACACGGTATTACTCGAAAGGTCCAGAGAAGAGCGACTAAAATGGTTAAGGGGCTGGACGAGTTGCCGTAGAGTGAGAGATAGAGAAACTGGGCCTCTTCTTGCTTGAAAAGAGGAGACTGAGAGAGGACATGATTGAAACATTCAAGATAATGAAGGGAATAGACTTAGTAGATAAAGACAGGTTGTTCACCCTCTCCAAGGTAGAGAGAACGAGAGGGCACTCTCTAAAGTTAAAAGGGGATAGATTCCGTACAAATGTAAGGAAGTTCTTCACCTAGAGAGTGGTAGAAAACTGGAACGTTCTTCTGGAGGCTGTTATATGGGAAAACGCCCTCCAAGGATTCAAGACAAAGTTAGACAAGTTCCTACTGAACCAGAACATATGAAGGTAAGGCTAGTCTCAGTTAGGGCACTGGTCTTTGACCAAAGGGCTACCATGGGAGTGGACTGCTGGCATGATGGACCACTGGTCTGACCCAGCAGCGGTAATTCTTATGTTCTTTTTAAAACCCTCCCAAACTAACTGATTTCACCACATTCTCCGACAATGAATTCCAGAGTTTAATTGCATGTTTGCAAAGAAATATTTTCTCCAGTTTGTTTTAAATTTACTTCTTAGTAGCTTCATCGCATGCCCCTTAGTCCTAGTTGTTTTGGAAAGAGTGAACAAGTGATTCACATCTACCATGTCCACTTATTTTATATAAACCTCTATCATATCACCCCTGAGCCATCTCTTCTACAAGCTGAAGAGCCCTAGCCGATTTAGCCTTTCCTCATAGAGAAGTCGTTCCATTCTTTTTATTATTTTCATCACTCTTTTCAGTACCTTTTCTAATTCCACTATATCTTTTTTGAGATACGGCAACCAGAATTGTATACATTATTTGAGGTACAGCTGTATCATAGAGCGATACAAGGGCATTATAACATTTTCATCTTTGTTTTCCATTCCTTTCCTGATAATTCCTAGCATTCTATTTGCTTTCTTAGCTGCCACCACACATTGAGCTGAAGGTTTCAACGTAGCTTCAACGATGACACCTAGATTCATTTCCTAGCAGTGACTCCTAATGTGGAACCCTGCATCATGTAGCTTTAGTACGGGTTCCTTTTTCCCACATGCATCACTTTGCACTTGCTCAAATTAAGCATCATTTGCCAAAGTAGGGATTAGATTTCTGTGGGGGTGTTCACTGCTGTCACCAAGAACATCCTTCAAGAATAACCCCCTAATATTATGTCATTCATATGTATATACTCGAATATAAACCAGGATTTTGGGGCCAAAAAATTGGCCCAAAAATGGGGGATCCTGGTTTGTTCGAGCCAATATACTCCCTTCCAAAATTATTGCAAGCCACCACCGCTATCGGTAGAGGTGCAGCGGGCAGGAGCAAACTGTCCAAGTTCCTGCCCCACTGTTAACTGGCTGCTGTAAGTGTCTTCGGCTGCTGAGAAGTAGGAGCAGTGGCGCGATGTGGTGCTTCTGCTCTGTGCTGCTGCGATATAATTCTGAAATGACAAAGAGGAGTTCAACAGCACCCCTAAACTCCTAATTACTGATTGAATAGGGATCTGTATTCCATCATACAGTAAAACAGATGGATCTCCTAACAATCTATATCCAGACAGCCACAGGATTTGTGTTTTCAACACGTTCAAACTCAAGCAATTAAATGTCACCCAATCTGGTGTGACAGCTTACGTCGGTACACATCTGGTACTATCCTATAACAGGTGCTCATTGCTAGGTGAAATTCCCATGACATGCCCATGTTTTGCTCAGTGGTACAGCCCATTTCCTGTTATGTACCATAACTGCCTTTAAGATCCTGAGAAGGAATGCCCCCTGACTACCTATTCCAGGGTGCCGCCAACAGATATTCCATCAGAAATGTTTTCCATTTAAAATTCCCAGCATGCAACAATTTAAGTCTTCCAGACATATCACCTTATCCATCCAATATCAATTATCAAAATGCTGGAATAAACTATACCACTTACAGTACGATCCTGTGCCCACTATTTCAGATTCGGAAAGATTTTAAAAGCATTTCTATACCAAGACTGGGAGCCAACCCTGAAGTAAATGAAATAGTTACTTGTAAAAGCCCAATTTTAAACTGTCTAATGCAACCCCTGAGACATAAGGACAAGCCAACGATGACTTGTAACTATGTATTTGAAACTATGATCTAACTATATTATCAACTGTACTGATCTACTTGTACTAGCAACTCTATTGAATGTCTATGTCAAACTGTCTGTTGTACCTTCCAGGGTAACCAACACAACCTCTTGTAATGCAATCCAACCTTGAACTGAATAGGTAAAGGCGGAATAGAAAACCTGATTAACATAACACAGCATAACATATAACTAGCATGCTATTGTTATAGAAAGAGATAATGGTACTGCGGATGGGCAGACTAGATGGGCCATTTGGCTTTTATCTGCCATCATGTTTCTATGTATATGGATGCATGCACAAATGCCAATTTGTAATGCCATTCATGCACGCAAGTGCCCCTATTCTGCAAATTAGTGTGCCCCGTTGGCACCTAAATTTACACATTCTTTATAGCATTACCATTTTAGATTGTGAGCCTTCCCAGTACTGAAAAATACCTAATTTACCTGAATGTAATTTGCCTTGAACTACAACTGATTTCTGCGCAGTAGTGTAGTATGTTGCTGACCTTGTGGGTAGAGAGTGAGTTTTTAAATGACATTGACTTTTCAGCCTGTTTTCACTTTTTGATACATTGGGCCAATTAGTTAAAATACAGAAACCAAAATTCCTTGTCAGAATGTTTGTGAACCATTTTATCAGTAGCCTGTAATCAGCTTACTAGCACGCTGATAATCATTATCGCTTCCTTACAGTTTTTTATGTATCACTGATTAACAGAATTGCCCAGGCATAGATATAAGACACTTACCTGCTGAGAGAGAAATAAAGTGCATATACTGTACATTCCTTGCCATGTTTACACTACTACTACTACTACTACTACTAATAATAATAACAGTTTATATACCGCAGGACCGTGAAGTTCTATGCGGTTTACAATGATTAAAAGGTATTATAGATTAAGTGGAATAAACATAGTTCAGAGTTAGTGAATAAGAGTTCTAAGATTGTATAGGTCAGTAAGTATGGAGTGGACTGAACTTGAACTCATTTGAAGGTTAGGGTAGAAGGTTATGGCCTTTTTATGCAGCAAATAAGGATCTGGCCCTCTTTATATTGGGAGCAATAGGCTTTATAATATGATACCATTTTATGAGGAAAGAAATAATTTAAGCAGCCTGTCAGGAATACCATTAAGATGTGATGAACAAATTCATCTATAAAAATTTCATTGTTAAGAGCAGATAACAGGGTTGATATTACCTTCATTATCCAGCTGATTTGTCAGCTTCTATAGTTTCAGGTTAGAGTACTTCCCCAGAGGTTTGGAGAGTGACTAGATGTCAAGTTTTTTAATTTGCCGGAACAACTCTGCTAGTGCCAGAATTGCTAGTCTTCCTGTCACACATTTATCGAGGTTTAGCCACAGATGAACCCCATTTGCAGAAAGGAGCAGATTGTTCCTTTGCTCATACTACATATTTTGAAGCATTGTGTGGCAGAACATATGTTTTATATGACAGGTAGATGATTCCTTTGTAAGGTACTTCTATTTTTCCCTTGTTCTAATGTGCTATACATGCTTAGCTGGGCATTCCCAATGAATGTAAAAGGTATATATACTATCAAATTTTTTTTAAAAAACTTGTTTGCTGAATTGTGGAAGGCAATTTCAAACAATTTAATTTATATCAACTTAATAAGTGAAATCTCAAAGTTTCAAGGGCAATATATTCTTGTTGCCTTTGGAGCTTTTAAGGATTCCTTATTAAGTTGATATAAATTAAATAGTGATCACTTAAAACTGCCTTCCACAATTCAGCAAACACGTTGTTTTGAATTTTGATAGTTGAAAAGTTTGCTCCTTTTAATTAATTGTGAGAGGTATACATACTACATCCTACTTTATCTTCATTTAGGGGGTAATTTTGTAAGAAGATACCCATGTAGAATTTCTACTGAGATGCCTATTTTAGGACTGTTTTATAGAAATAAATATGTGCCTTTATAAAATAGGGTTCCAGAACTAATAGCATGCAAATTTTCAAATAGAAATTTACACCTGCTCTGAAAAAGGTGTAAATATGTGCACATACTCAGGTCCTGCTAGACACCGTTGAGCAGAATTGTCAATCATTTGCTCTGTGTCATTTAGGCCAGGGTTTTCTTGGCCAAAATGAGTGAGCCTAAGTTAAGCATCTACCAGTGCCTAAGTCAAACCACGCCCAAAATCCCCCCCCCCCCAATTCACCCCTAACCTACTTGCTAGAAGGTGCCTCAGAGTAGATGCCTACTCAGGCACCTACCAGCTAATTAAGGGTCTGTTTTACAAAGCTGATTGCAATTGCTTCAAAGCAGCATACTGATGTGAAACTATTGTTTACTCATTGATGCCAATATTCTATCTATTGGAAAGGCGGAGGCTTAGAGGGGACATGATAGAGACTTACAAGATCATGAAGGGCATGGAGAAAGTGGAGAGGGACAGATTTTTCAAAATTTTGAAAAATACAAGAACGAGGGGGCATTCAGAAAAGTTAAGAGGGGGACAGATTCAGAACCAATATTAATAGTTCTTCTTCACCCAGAGGGTGTGATACGACAGAGTACGCTACAGCATTTCAAGAAGGGTTTGGATGAATTCCTGAAGGATAAGGAGATTGAGGGCTACTGATAGAGAATTACTATGCAGGTCCTTGACCTGATGGGCCGCCGCGCGGGATTGCAGTGTTCCCGCTAAGCTGCGCTGGCGTGCGCTGGCGCACAAAATATTACATCGCAGCGCACAAGTTTCTCGTCACAGCGCACGGCGTACGGCAGATGGCAGGGCGGCGAGAGGAGAATCGGGCGAGTTGGCTCATAACTTGCTGGCGCCCGATATTTTTAGCTCACAGCGAAAAAAGTTTGCTCACAACACCCGCCCGCTTAGAGGGAGCACTGGCGGGATGGGCCTCTGGTCTGACCCAGCAGAGGCACTGCTTATGTCGTTATGTCAGCCCATCTCTTTTGGAAACTGCATAGAACCAAAAGGCTTTTGCGGTATATAAATAAAAATTTATTTTATGTTATGATTAGCTTGGACCGCTACGATAACTGCTCCGAAGCCCAGTGATTTAAAGGGCTTCAAGGCTTTTGCTGCGTGACACTCGCTAGTGCAGCTTGTAGAGGAGCCCTTGAATTTTTTTAAAATGGCTTGTTAAATTGTTTTTGTAAGTTCAAAAATTTTTAATGCAAAAGTTCAACCATAAACAGCAGTTCAATACAAGAACTATGGGGTCCTTTTACTAAGGCGCGCTAGTCATTTTAGCGCGCACTAAATGCTAACGCATCCATAGATCCATAGACTATAATGAACATGTTAGCATTTTGCACATGCTAAAACGGCTAACATGCCTTAGTAAAAGGACCCCTATGTCTTTAGATATACAGTAGAACCTAACGGATGTAGCGGTATATAAGAAATAAATTAAATTACATTACATTACATTACATTTACGAGCATAATTCGTTCCAGAAGCATGCTCTTAAATCAAGTTACTCGTATATCAAAGCGAGTTTCCCCATAGGAATGAATGGAAACTCGCTTTGATTCATTCTACCTCCTCCTCCCCCCCCCCCAAGGCTACCGGCGCTGCTCCATCACCTCCTCCCCCCCGCTCGAACCAGCATCGCACCCCTCTCCCCCGCGAACGCCCCCCTGTGAGAAATGCATCACACCCACGTATTGAAAGTGGCATCCGCCCGCACTTTCTCCAAACATGCTCCTTACCCTATCTGCCGGTTGTGCGACTTAAAGAAATCTCCCGCCTCTTGCCTGGGCTGGGCCTTGAGCATCTGCGCAATAGTGATAATGACCCCAAATTTGGAGAAAAATCTTTTTCTGTCTAAAGGAACCATGTACTTGACCTCTCTCCAAGAGCAGTAAGGCATGTAAGTGGTTATGCCAAGCCCAGTAAGATGGTGTGTTGAGGTAGTCTAAACCCCTAAAATGATTTTTTTAGCCAGCAAACCAGCTTTCTGAACAAAAAAAACCTGTTGGGAGTCAGCAGAAATGCGGAAGGCCTCAAATCGGTCCAAAAAAAGACCTGCCGGAAACAAGGGTATAGTTCTTCCCAGCAGATGCTCTAAATAACGAACCACTCGTATCCGAAAAGCCCTGACTGTGGGACAGCTCCAGAAAGCGTGAAAAAATGATTTGACCTCCCTTTGACATTTCTCGCATTGAGAAGAATCCACTAACCCAGATTTGAACAGCTGAATACATGTGAAATAAGCTCGGTGTAATTCTCTAAACTGGCATTCTCGTATATCAGCATTCATAGAAAGGGTGGGAATATGTTTAATAAGACTTCCCACATCTAAGTCCTGTGGAGACATGCCAATGTCCAATGTCCATCTGATGCATAAAGCTTCCCATGACCTACCGGGGGAGAGAGAATACAAAGCTTTGTGTAGTAAGGTAACCATTAAACCCTCATCCACAAACCTATCAAAATATCCCTTAAGCTTGATTCCCAGGCCAAACTGCAACCCAGTCACATTCAAGGAGCGCACATAGTGCTTTAACTGCATCTAAGCGTAATAATCCCTAGCTAAGATCTCCTGTGTCTGTTGAAATTCCAACCAAGGTGATTGTTATCACAAGTTCTCAGAGAGAATGGATTACTAAGTCAAGCCCTTGAGCCCTTCTCCAAAAGCTTGGGTTCTCCTGGCCAGGTAGAAATTGGAGATTACCCTGGTCTGATATCTCAGGCATTCCCCCAACAACGTCACTAAAGTCCAACATGGATCCTGTAAGGAACCCAACAGTAAACTAGGGTGCAAGTGAACAAGAAGAGAAGACCTAGGTGCCTGAAGAAGAGAGTTCAAATGCCATGGATGATAGAAGGCCAGTTCGTATTCAATACAGGTATACGTCTCTTGATCCAAAATCCAATCCCCGAGATAGCGAACTAAGCAAGCCTGATTATATAACTGCATATCTGGAATACCCATGCCACCAAGGGACCAAGAGCCCAAAAGGAAATGAAAGGTCATATGAGGTTTCTTACCCCTCCAAATAAATGTAGACAGAAGCCTATATAAAACATTTAAATCTTTTTTCAATAGGTGGATAGGCAAGAGCATTAAGACATAAAGCCATTTTAGGAAAATAATCATCAACAATATTACAGATGAAATAGCAGTAATAACCATCCTTGAGGGCCGAATCCATTCGGGTTTTCAGGATTTCCCCAATGAATATGCATTGAAAGCAGAGCATGCACATAGATCTCATGCATATTCATTGGGAAATCCTGAAAACCCGAATGGATTCGGCCCTCAAGGAGGGACTTTGGGGACTCCTGGTCTAGGATAACTCCAAGGATTTTTATGCTTGAGACCTGTTGTAAGGGGATGTTGTTTAACTGAATTGGAGCACTTAGCAATAGACCCTCTTTCCAAGGAAATAAGATTGTTTGTGATTTGTTGATGTTCAGGGATAACATGTTGTTCCTAAGCCATTTGGTTAATTTTTTCCAATTTCTCGTTTACATATGTTAATTCATTTTGATTCTCTATATTGAGAGGATAAAGAAGTTGTATATCATCAGCATAGGCATAGGTAGTAAATCCTATGGATTGACCAAGGGTGATAAGTGGTGCAAGAAAAATGTTGAAGAGGAGCAGAGAAAGAATTGATTCCTGAGGTATTCCAAAATCAGTGGTAATAGAGTCAGAAGTAGAATGTTACATATCTTCTTACTCTACTAGCATATCGGGGAGTGTCCACCTTGTGGAGATGACACTGTTCTCCAGACTTTAAAATAAATCTAAGCTGTGTTAGATCGTTAGAACTAAAGGGTGAAAAAACCTGGTGGGAGAATAATACTACATTCAGGTTCTCATTTAGCCATGTGCTCTGCAATATGGCCACTGCTCTCTCCCAGACTGGAGAAGGAGGCGGGCTTATGCTCTGTGGAAGCAGCCTAGCTCTCAGGGAAAGCAAAGCCCTCCGGGAATTTAAGTCCACAGAGCACACATTACTTATACATTTATTACAAACACTTAAACTTGTTCTTATACAAGAAACTGAGCAAATGCCCACATAACATGGGGACAGAACAAAAGTCCTGATATAGATGCATCAGATATTGCATAGTACTGAAGAAACCTCTGGACCATGCATTTTAAGTGACATTTTGCCCTCCGCTTCTGACTCCTTCTCCACCACAGAAGTTATAAAGTTGCCCAAAAGAGTAGGCAAAGCATGGTTGGTAATTACTGCTTGTTAAATTGAAGGTATAGTCTATTGTGGAGCTGGAAGTCCTCAGAGCTTTCCTACACAGAATCTAATTTTTAAAAGCAATAGAGAATAACCAAGCATTACTGTATATAAAAGAGTATCACCACTGAAAATCCTGGGAAATGCAAGTATAGTAAGTTGGACTGTTCAAACCATGCCCAGAACACGTCTCCTTAATCAGTGCATTCTGCAACATTTCACATGTAAATAGTGGCACTGTAAAATTGATATTTACATGCGTAAATGTCATACAGCCATTCTAAAATGACACAAGAACCTAATAATAGCCTTCCTGGGTCAGACCAATGGTCCATCCATCTAACCCAGCATCCCATCTTCACGGTAGCCAAGCCAAGTCATAAGTAACTGGCAAAAACCCAAATAGTAGCAACATTCCATGCTACTGATCCCAGGGACTGCAGTGGCTTCCCCCATGTGTGTCTCTATAGCAAACTATGGACTTCTCCTCCAGGACTTGTCCAAACCATTTTAAAACCCATCTACGTTAACCACTGTTACCAGATCCTATGGCAACGCATTCCAGAGCTTAACTATTCTTGAGTGAAAAAATATTTTCTCCTGTTGGTTTTAAAAGTATTTCCCTGTAACTTCATGTTCTAGAGTTGTACGCATACGGGATGGCAATTATACATGAAAGCCTGTAGCTGTGTATACAGTTTTGCTTGTCTAATTGCAAATGATGAATCAGGCCCTAAATAACAATTCAAGAAATATTTAACAATCCAAACTTCATTTCATTACTTGTAGTGATTTAAAAGTTAATCCATGGAGACAAGAAGATTAATAATGCTTTGCATAGTGTAAAATAAAAGAAAAAAAATTTAATTTCAACATTTATTTTAAAGGGCTATTTCTCTCATCAAATGATTGCTTTGTGTTTTATTTCCATTCCATAAGCAAGCTTCATCTGCCTTGATGATCCTCAGCCTCACACTTGCCTCTTCTCTCCTCACATCTCTATATATCTTGATGGTTTACAGTGAGACACGCTTGGGGATATGGAATGATAGAGTGTGATAACAGCAATTATGGAAGAAACTGGGGGCAGGAGGTTGAACAAAGCAATGAAAAAAAAAATAGCACAGAGACTTCTTTCTCTGCTGTATGTGATCAGTTAATATAGATCTTTTAGTCCTGATTTACAGATAAATATTCAGAATTTATATTGCCAGTCTATTGATTTTAATACTGCAAAAGAAAAGATAAAAAAAGGAAGGTCTAATTTTCACATAGCAATTGACCTAGCTTGCCAAATTCTTGATTGTATGCCACTTTGTCTGGTGTTCAGTTTTTGATAGCTGGAGTCCATGAGATAGTATGATATTGAGATTAAGATAATGACCTACACAACCTTTCCAGACCTCCCTTTTGTTTGTTGTGTTTTTTGTGTAGCCATGTGTTAACTGCGTGTTTCCTATTATACGGCCATGTGAAAATGTCTGTTAGCGCATGCTAAGTTTTACTAAAACAGCCCCTAAATGTCTGTAAAGATATCTGCTGTCATCTAAATGGTCTTATAAATTATACTCATTAAAATACGATATCCACTCCTCTGTGCAACTTCCTGATATCCAGTTACAGGGAAATACTTTTAAAACCAATAGGAGGAAATTTTTTTTCACTCAGAGAATAGTTAAGCTCTGGAACGTATTGCGAGAGGTTGTGGTAAGAGTGGATAGCGTAGCTGGTTTTAGGAAAGGGTTGGACAAGTTCCTGGAATAAAAGTCCATAGTCTGTTATTGAGAAAGACATGGGAGAAGCCGCTGCTTGCCCTGAATCGGTAGCATGGAATATTGCTACTCCTTGGGTTTTAGCCAGATACTGTACGGTCATGAAATGGTTAACTGTTGTTTAAAATATTGCTCTGGCCTACATAGCTGAAAACAGTGTACAATCTACTGACCTCATCTGCCTAAAATGTATGTCCCTGCCTTACCACATTGTAAGCTAAATAGATAAGAGTTTGAGCCATGATGTACCCTGCCCTTCTGTACATGTAAGATTTAGATAAGCAGAGAAATGAGCTAGTTTCCTATAGGACTATAAGTTGTAGCCCTGAACCTATCATAAGTGCTGGCTTAGGACCAATAATAATTGTAGAAAAGTTATAGAAGTAACAAATGAGAAGTTATAGTTTTTGCATGTATTAGTTTGCATATGTTTAGTGAAAAGGGCATAAAAGTCCGTGCATTTCCTGATTCTAACACTCTAGTAAGCAGGCTGTTCACTGCACTAGAGTCCGGCATGTTGTAAATAAACTTTCTTCACGCCTCTGACTTTGTGTGTCCAAGTGACCTTTCAGTACTAGTGACCTGGATTGGCCACCATGAGAGCAGGCTGCTGGGCTTGATGGACCATTGGCCTGACCCAGTAAGGCTATTCTTATGTTCTTATGTTTTTCAAGAATAAAAGGTTTCACGCATTGGAGGGTTAGTTGCTAGCATACAGTATGGGGCTCATAATAATAATAAAAAAAAAAACATCTAAAAAGTGGCCTAAATGGGTACTTGGACGATCAAAAAGCCTGATCATCTAAGTACCCATAATCAAAGCTTGTTTTAGACGTATATAAAACCAGCTTAGGTCTTTCCCCTGCCTCTAAACGCATAGAGCGAAAAGAGGTGTTTTTAGAGGAGGGGAAAGGGCAGGCGGTGGGCAGGTGGGCTGACCTACACCTACGCATACAGCAGGTATAACTAAAACTTTTGACAGGTTGCCTAGTCCAGTGATTCCCAACCGTGTCCTGGAGGAACACCAGGCCAATCGGGTTTTCAGGCTAGCCCTAATGAATATGCATGAGAGAGATTTGCATATGATGGAAGTGATAGGCATGCAAATTTGCTTCATGCATATTCATTAGGGCTAGCCTGAAAACCCAATTGGCCTGGTGTTCCTCCAGGACAGGGTTGGGAACCACTGGCCTAGTCGGCATTTATACGTTTTGACTTAGACCAAGTCAAAACAGGTATAAGTGCTGAAAAAGGGGCCGCTAAGCTGATGGCGGCTGGCGCGATCAGCTCAGCGGCCCGGCAACCTACCCACCCCCTACCGCAACCATCGGGGCAGGAGAGATGCCTCATCTCCCCTTCCATAATAGCGATACCACCAAGTGCCGCCAACGCGGCAGGAGAGATGACCCATCTCTCCTGCAGCGATCCACCCCTTCCCCCGATCCAATCAGGCCAGGAGAGAGCCCAAGCCCTCCTGGCCCCGCTGACAACAATCAGGGCAAGAGGGAACCCAAGCCCTCCTGCCCCGCAACACCCCTGAACCCCCAACACAATCAGTTCAGGAGAGAACCCAAACCCTCCTGCCCTGTGGCAAAAACCCACCCGCCCAACACAATCAGAGCAGGAGGGAGCCCAAGCCCTCCTGCCCTGCCGAAACCCCCTACCCCCCACCCCCACTAAAATACAGGCAGGAGGGATCCCAGGCCCTCCTGCCCTCGACGCAACTCACCCACGACCGCCCCCCCCCCCGAACCCCTGATCACCCCCCCGCCGATCCTCCCTCCCCGTACCCGAAAATCGTTGGTCGGACGGACGGGAAAATACTGAGCAACAGAACTATTGGTGCAGTTGGCATATAGGTAGGTAGCTCATTTTATTTCACCTTTTTTGTTTCGTTTAATAGTGGTTTAAAAACATTGTTGTTTAATGTTTGTATTTAGAACAGAACAGATTTATGTAGTTTTGGGGAGTTTCCCCACACCCCTTCTTATGTTTGCGCTTGAGGACTTGCTAGAAGCTTTGGTACCGACTGAATAGGTTGGAGCTCATCCCAGAGTGATGGGAGGTGGAGCATGAAAACAAAACAGTGGGCTCTCTAAACCCTCACAGCTAATGAGGGTTTAACCCATTGGTAGAGACTACCATTTCTGTACAAGAAAAAAGATTAGCAAGGTAAGAACTTAATCTTTTCTTAACCACATAAATGCCAATTACACCCCTGGAGTGCTCACAGAATGGCCATTTTGGGCTTAGATGCTAATCAGACATACTCAGCTGCACTGTTCGGTTAAGTGCCACTGAATATGGCTGGTTAGCCCTGAATAAGCAATTTAAACATCCAGGAGCAACTTCTGGCCATTTAAATCATTTTGAATATTGACCTTGATATTGTGTAATACTTCCGAATGCTTAATAGCAGAAAATCTTGCTGGGGGAATCGAGACTACTGTGACATCTCGTGTGTATGTGTTTTTGTGCAATTTTCTGAGGAGATCTATAGCTTTCATTAGATTTTCAGAAGGGTTTATAATGCAAAAAAGGGATAAGAACCATTGCTGTAGAGCCATTTTTGTCATTCCTTGGGTCCTCATTTTAAATTTTGTCATAGGGGATGAAAGGCTACTTTTTCTTTTTCAAAGTATTTTATTTTCTCTTCCTTTCCTTTGCTTTTTCATATGTAGCTTGGGGAGAAAACAGTATCATTCAAATAATTCTGAATCTATCTTGTATGAAAAGTACAAATAATAAATTAAAAATGTTCCATTTTGGTATTTTGTTCTGAGGAGATATTTCACAGTTGTCAGGCATGCCGTAGTTGACTTATGCTAGAATAATGATAATTTTTCTGTGGTGTATTACTGCTTAATAAATAAATCAGTAAAGCATAAAAACAGTACACGCTGGTTACAGATCATCCCCCTATTCAATGATTTCTCATACGAGCTGTTTACCAGCAATAGAAAAAAAGAATGATCAGATGGTACAATTTATCATTCCATAGTGTCCTTCCCATTATTCCAGACCAGTGGGATAGTTGTGTCCATTGACCAGCAGGTGGAGATAGAACACACATGATGAACTAGAGATATAGGTCCTAACCCCCTTCCCAGCTCCTATTTTCTATCTCCAAGCAACTGGATGGACATAGCTTTCAGTTCTGTAACTGGATGGGCCGCTCCTGGTCCAGTTGGTGACTGGCTCCCTAGGGTGTGGCCCTTTGGAGTGCATGCTTGGTGGTGCTGGCTTTTGTCTCCTGCACATGATCTCTTGCCAGTTGGTTCCCTCCTATCCTGAGTCTGTGCAGCCTCTTTAGCCCATGTTGGAAGCAGGAAAAGTAGTGTATTTGTTACTGCAGACCCCCCCCCCCTCCCCAATAATAAAAGTGAGAAGGGACTGCAGTCTGTTGGGGACAGAAGTGCAAGCAGGCAAAGGCAGGAAGCAGCAGCAGGGTGCCCATTTAGACTAGGTGCACAAAAAGTAGTGTATTTGTTGCTTCAGAACCCCCCCCCCCCCCCAATAAAAAAGGAGACAGGGAATTGCAGTCTGTTAGGGACAGATTTGCATGCAGGCAGAGGTGGGAAGCAGCAGCGAGGCACCTATTCAGACTAGGTGCAGAGGTTCCCTGGCTAGCACTAGAAGATATTTCCTGGGCCTGTGGTTCAGGTCTTTCTCTTTCGCGGCCATAGCAGTCTGCTTTTCAACATCGGGGATTTCCTTGCTGGCAGTTGGAGGGATTCCCCAACAGCTGCTCTTTGTCTATAGAGCTTTCCCTGCCTGCCCTCGGGGATTCCCAAGCCAGTGATTAAGGGAGTCCCTGAACCGGCTGAGTGGATTTCCGTGGTCAGCTCAGCAACCATAGCAGTTATTGTCAGGCCTGCTCCAGAGACCTTGAAATGATGCTCCCACTGTGGAGCTCACTTTGAGACCTCAGGGAGGTGTGTTCAAGTCAGAACGAACTGGGAAATCCAAGGTCTGGACCACAGACAGCTTCAGCCAGCAGTATGAATCTTGGGTTTGGGGGAGGTAACAGCTGGTGAGCAGCTCCAGATGATGCGGGAATTGCGGCCATTTTGGTGCCACAAGATGGGGAAGTTTTGTCCTCTGCTCAACTTGCTTGGTCTGCAGGCCCTGCAACTCCCTTCCAGTTTTGTTTGGCAAGGATATTCAACAGGGGTTGAGGTTCTCCTCAGACTTTGTCCTGGTCTTTCACCAGGCCTATCTTGGGAAGCAAACCCTGGCTGGGTCTTCTGTTTTTCTCTTGCTCTCCCTGTGGACAGCCATGTACTTCTTCCAGCTCCAAAGTGTCTGGATTGATACTTAAGGATTTGGACAACGGAGAGAGGTCTAGGTCTCCCTCTCTGTCAGCCATTGTCTTTGTTTGTTTGGAAGAGGTGTCTTAAGGAGACTGTGGAGAATGGAGATCTTCCTCCTGGAGAGAAGGATGACCCAAGGATCTTGAGACTTTTTGTAGAGGAACTTGCCTCCTTGATTGCATAGGCATTGGCAGTGCTATCCATAGAGAATCTGTCTTAACGCTGCTAGAAGCCACCCTATTGTAGGGCATTTGGGTTCCCTCTAGGGAATTTTTCCATGCATCTGGGCATTCCAGATCTGGTTACAGCGGAGTGTCAGAGCCCAGATAATAAGTCTATGGTGGGCATCATTACCTCTCCCTATTTACCCAAGCATCTTTCTAGCTTTCGTTGTCGCCTTTTCAACCTGTTTGGCTACCTCAAGATCATCACATACAATCACACTCAGATTGTCCTCCTCTTTTGTGCACAAAAATTCTTTCACCTCCTAAGCTGTACCGCTCTTGTATTTTTGCAGCTCAGTGCATAACCTTGCATTTCTTAGCATTAAATCTTAGCTGTCAAATTCCAGACCATTCCTTAAGCTTTGTTAGGTTCTTTTTCATGTTCTTCACATCAGGGATGTCTACTCTATTGCAGATTTTTGGCAAATCTTACCAGAATGCACTTAAAACAATATCGCTTACAAAATATTAAAAAGAACAGACCCAAGAACCGAACCTTGTGGCACACCACTGATAACATCCATTTCCTCAAAGTGATCTCTACCACTACCCTCTGTTGCCTTCCACTCAGCTAGTTCTTGACCCAGTATGTCACTTTGGAGCCCATACCAAGGGCATTCAGCTTATTTATTAGACACCTGTATGGAACAATGTCAAAGTGCTAAAATCTAAATACACCACATCTACGTAGCTCTCTCTCTTTAGCCAACTCTCAGGCACCCAGTCAAAGAAATTGATCAGATTTGTCTGATAAGATCTGCCTCTAGTGGTTTATTGTTTCTTGATATACTTCTCTTTTCCAATACATTTATCAATTTGGTGTACATACACTAACAATAATAGAAATATTTGAAAGGAACTCCATAATTGACAGAAAAAAATTTGCTCAAACATATACACAATGAAGAATAAAAATTTGAAAGCTAACAATACATACTTTCTAGCCTTTTTTAGCCTCCCGAGGCAACTATCTGATTGAAATAGAGGAGAGGGGGAGGGATCCAATGGGTTATCCAGTCGGAAGAAAATTAAATGCCTTTTCAAAGTAGAGTGTCTTTAATAGAGTCTTAAATTTCAGAAAGTTGGCTTCCAAACGTATAGTTGAAGAAAGATTGTTGTATATTTTGGGGACAATGAAAAAAATTCAGAACTTCTAGTTGATGCATAGTGGGCATTTTCAAGGTCCTGGGAGCACTAGTTGGTTTACATCAAGAGAGTGTAGTGATCATGGAGTGTAGGGGATAACTGCCCCTGCCCCAGAGACACCGAGTCAGAGAGGTCCTGCTGTGGAGAGTGGTGAAGGAGAGTCGCTCTTTTTTATAGGACATGATATTAATCTTTCCCCGCTGGCTGCTATTATCCCAAATCTGTCTTTCTTCATTGGATTTCTTCAAAAAATATTTGATTGAGATTCTTTCTATGCCTATTCAGGCTATTCCTCTTTTTAATAAAATACTGGTATATTATTTACTCCAACGATTAATGAATAGAGGACTGGATTCAAGTAGGAATCAAGTTCAATGCCAGGAATAAGCTCAAGTGGAACTTAATCTATTGGAAGATATTTCTAATTTGTTGGAGACCTCACTTACAGATGTGTCGGAAAGAGGAATTTTGATTGTTTCAGTAGTTATTGAGCAAATGATATTTTTGTAACATTTGTCACTCTTCCATTTGGTGCTAGGTAGCGGGACTGCGGGCAGGATGATAAGAAAGTTTGTTGTGTGCCACTCTAACAAGTGAGTGGCCCTTCAGGCAAAACAAAGTCACTTAACATGAAACCACACTTGCACACTTTCTATGGTTTAAAAAAAACCAACTTGGTTTATTGGAATGTCCAGCCAACAGAATTAAACTCTCAGGTAAGTAGAACACTTTCTTATAACTCCTTCAATCAGGATAAGGCCAGCAGTATTCTCTCAACCAGGAGCAGACAAACAGTTTTTCAAAAACACAAGCAAACAATCTCCAATTTGTCTAAAGTTCCCCTTTAGGGTTGTGGGGCTGGCACATATGCCTCAGCCCTGCAAGACTCCTGCCCTTGCTACAAACAAATTATAGTTATCTTTATCAGTCTCTTGAAAATAATCCACCAAAAGAAAACTTCTTTGTGAAAACAAAACAATCACTGTTTTAGTACTTGTCTGCCCTTATCATAGACAGGCCTTTACTCATCCCCTCTCCTAACAATAATAGGGGAAGAGAAGACCCACAAAAATATCCCACCCAGATGTTGCAGCATACATCCCCCCCAGCCTATTTCTCCACAGTACTTCATATGTCCTTAGAGCTGGTACTTAGGCACACAAACAGCAGTTAAAAAAAACAACAACCCAAAAAACACCTCCTCACTAGAAACAGTTCTTTTCTAGCAAAAAAAACCCCCAACAAAATAGTACAGCTAGCAACACACCATGCCTTTACTTGCAAAGTTCAATTTAGGGCTCTGGTAAATCCCACAAGAAATACAACTAGGCTATGGGTTTGGCTTTTCTTTTCTTTTTTTTTTTTTTTTCAGTTCAATAATTTTTATTAAGTATTTTAAAGGTTACAAGAATCATTTAAAGTACATAGAAACAAAATAAAGCTTTCTGTATATAAAATATATAAATCTATGTTTAACTGTATAGGAGCAAAGGCTCCAATTATTAAAAATGTATGTAAGGGATATATAAGATAAAGATGAGAGAGAGCAGAAAAGAAAAAGGAAAGAAAAATGAAAGAGAGAAGAGAGGAGAAGAAAAGGATAACAGGAGTGTCTAAGAAGATGAGCGTACATAGGAGTCTAAGAATGACCATGGAGATTTGTTGTATTTCAAGTTCATGCAGGTTCGGAATGTAACTCTCTTCTCATATGCATAGGATTCAAATCTATGATACATACTCAGAGAGTTCCACCAAAAGGTATAATCTAATAGCGAGGGTGATTTCCAATTTTTTAGAATGTGCATGAGAGCAGTCACCAACATGGTATCAATGAGTTTAGGTGGACAATTTGATTGTGTGAAACATGGGTGTTGAGATCGAAGGATTACAATGTCTATAGAGATTTCTTCTGAGCAGTTAGTAATAGATTGTATGGTGTTCCAGACATAGGTCCAAAAAGAGCGGACTAGAGTACAATGAAATAACATATGATCAAGAGTTCCTTCCTCTTTCAAACAATTCCAGCAAACAGAGTCTTGCTTTAAGTTAGCTTTCCACATGCGAAGTGGGGTCCATATTGCCTGCCACATAAGAAAGTACATTGATTGTGATACTCTAGAAGATAAAAGCGGGCGATTTGTTGATGACCAGAAAAGCTCCCAATCAATGTCAGAAAGCGGAGTGGTAAGTATAGCGTCCCAGTGCTTCATAGAGTGAGGTGAAAAAGTGAAGGAGTGATCTCTTAAAATGCTGTAGAAGGATGATATCGCCTTGCCTTTTAATAGAGACAGAGAAGACCAGTTGTAAATAGTATTTTTGGAAGTCATATAGTCAAATCGTATATGCAAAGAAGGCAACACTCCAGTGAGAGAACGCCATTGTGAATAAGTAGAAGGAGGCAGCGAGTATGTAGAGCACAGTATATCGAATGGAACTAACGAGTTGAGGGTAGACAATTGATGGACAAACCATATACCTGCCCGCTGCCACCTTTTCCATGATAGAGATTTATTGTGATTTTGAATTTTGGGATTGTTCCAAAGGGACATGAGTGGACTAACATTAACTGAGATTTCAGTCAATGTATCTATAAGATAAAGAGCATGCTGCGTTGCACCCAATAAAGAGTATCTCTTTAAGTGCCTTGGTATTGACACCGTTAGTAAGCATGAGATGTGTAAAGGCGTACATAAAAAACATTCCATTTCAAACCAGGCAGGAAGATCTTGAGTGGGAAGATTTTGAGTGGTGGAGTTAGTGAGCCAGTAAGCTCCATATTTGGCTAATGAAGCAATATAATAGTGATAGAAATCAGGAAAGTTGAGACCACCGTTGATCTTAGAGGCTTTCAGTTTGGCGAGAGCAATTCGAGGTTTTTTCTTGTTCCAAATGAATTCAGATATTTTCATATTTAGCCAATTAAATAATGATTTCCGGCATAACAGAGGGAGCATAGAAAGGATATAATTAATTTGAGGGGCCAGAGTCATTTTGATGGATGCAATTCTACCCCACCAGGATAAAAAGAGTGGAGTCCATCGAGATGTAGTGTTTAGAACTAGATTTTTGACTTTAGATATATTAAGATCTTGAGCATGAACCGAATCTTTATGTATTAAAATCCCCAAGTATTTCACAGCTTCATGTGACCATGAGAAAGGAAAATGAGCCAAATGTGATGGAAGTATATTATCATTTAGAGGGAAGATCTCTGATTTCTCCCAATTAACAGAGTATCCGGAAAGGAGGGAGTATTGAGTGATAATGTGAATAAGATTGGGAAGGGAGAGTAAAGGGTCTCTCAGAAAAAGTAAAACATCATCAGCATAAGCTGCTAATTTGAAATCTCGATCAGAGGAGGGAATACCTTTAATTGAGGGACTTTGTCGTATAGCTGAAAGGAGTGGCTCTAACACTAAATTAAATAGCAATGGTGAGAGAGGACAGCCTTGTCGAGTACCTCTATGGAGGGGAAATTTATTAGATAAAGAATTGTTAATCCTAATACGAGCTGTGGGTTGATGATATAGTGTTTTTATCCAGTTTGTAAAAAATGGGCCAAAATTATACCACTTCAGGACATGGAAAAGGAAAGGCCACTCCACTCGGTCAAAGGCTTTTTCAGCATCAATAGCTAGGCCTATTACAGGGTCTGACATTGTTTTAGCATGAGCGTTAATATAATGAAATAGGCGCAGGTTGTCTCCTATATATCTTTGTTTAATGAACCCTGTTTGATCTTTATGTATAAGCAATGGGATTATTTTGGTAAGTCTTAATGCAAGTAATTTTGCCATTATCTTGTAGTCTAAATTGAGGAGAGAGATGGGGCGAAAGTTTTTAACTAAAGTGTCATCTCTGTCAGGTTTAGGGATTACTACAATGGTGGCCTCGGTGAAATTGAATTGCTTGTCCGGAGTGGAGTGGAGGAAGTCATAATATTTAAGGAGATGAGGAGCTAGTAGGGTGCGAAATTGTTTAAAGAATTCGTTCGTGAAGCCGTCTGGGCCAGGGGCTTTCCCAGCAGGTAAGGAAGATATGGCAGTTTCAATTTCTAATATAGTTATTGGAGAATCAAGTTCCAATTTAACAGATTCTGGAATGGTCGGATGAGTTAAGGAGGTAAGAAATGAGTCTATATCTGCTTCAGGAGTGGTAGATTCGGATTGGTATAAAGAAGTATAGAATTTTTCAAATTGAGAGGAAATTAGAGATCTGGTTTTGACTAATTGACCTGATGAATTCTGAATAGCCGTTATATGTAGTCTTTTAGATTTATTTTTAAGGTATCTGGCCAAAGGACGACCCATTATATTATCTCCCATGTAATGACCAGAGTTAGAGATAAAAATATCACGCCTAGCTATATGTGAAACTAAAGTATTGTATTCATATTTAAGATTTTGAATACGTTGGAAAGTATTTGGGTCATGTATGTGGTTAGACATATGTTGTAATTCTAAGGTTTTGATGGAGTTTTCTAAATCTTTTTCCTTTCTCATGGACTGTTTCTTTTTCCAAGAGGCAATTTTAATCAATTCACCTCTAAGGGTTACTTTGTATGCTTCCCAGACAATGGAAGGGCAAATTTCAGGATCTTTAGAATTATTTTCAAAAAACTCCGCAGTGAAAGAATTGATTTTTTCAATAATTTCCTCGTCTAGCAGTAAGGCGTTGTTTAGCCGCCATGAGGGGGATTCCTTATGTGGGGCTGAGATGGATATATATAAAGAGATGGCAGCATGATCAGTGAGAGAGATTGGATGTATAATGGTATTGGTGAGATCTTGAATAAGAGAAGGGGATAAGAGAAAATAATCGATTCTCGAGTATGTATTATGTGGAGGTGAAAAATGTGTGTATTCTCTACCTTTCGGGCTTTTCTTTTCTTGAGCAGTGAAAAACAAAACAAAACACCACTTGCCACAAAATGGCTGCTTGCCCTTCTCACAGCAGTTCACCTCCATGACCTCCACTGGTTCAGGAACTGGCTCAGGGACAAGTACCAGCTCTGTACAGTCCATCCTTTCTTCCACTGATTCTAGGCTTGCAGTTTGGGAGTCTTCAGCATTGACCCATTCCATGGGCTCTCCTTCCCGTGCCTGCAACCTGGACTGAAGAGCTCTTTTTAAGCACTGTTCCTCCACTACCTTTGCTAGCTTGTGTAAGCTGCTTTTCTGTCTGTGTGGGCCACACCCAAATCTAGCTGCAGTGTTGGCAGGTTTTCCCTTTCTCTGGCTCCCCCAGTAGTCAGGGTGAAATTATTCTCCTGCTTGCTAAGCAGGGTTGCCTAGGCTGGTCTAGAGGGTAGGCAGCTTTTGAAGCTTTTGAATGCCTTTTACTAAAGGTGTGTTTAACCTGGTGGTTTGTTCTCCTAGATCCTGGCTTTTCCTATGTGTCAGGGCTGACTCGGGAGTCAGAACTGTCACTCTCAAAAGTTGCTTTGTGGACAAAAAAAATTGGATATATCCAGATGTATTGAAAGTAACAAAAGATAGAAGAAAAAAAATTATTTCAATGAGAGAAGTGAAGAGACTGAAGGGGATCCTTTTTGTTAGCATATCCATATAAATGTAAGGTGCATTATCTTGGTAATAAGTGTGCATTTTTTGTTATAGATCAATTGAGATCTTTTCTGGACCTCAAGAATTTATCTGGGAAAATGAGAAATAACTACTTGAATATTTGGATCGGGTTGTCTAGCAAGTAGCTTTCTTATTTTTTCTAATTATTCTTCTCCTAGTTATCAGATCTCTCCTCCCAAAATTTTGTGGTCCAAGGAAGAGTAAATTAATCTTTATAAGTAATGCTTCCTATTTAATTGATAAATATTCCTCTGTTTTTCTGTAATAAGTGTTATTACTTGTAATAATTTTGCTATAAATATATATATATATTTTTTTTTTTTTAAGGCGCCTAAAGATCTAATGACAGGATGAGTGAAATGAGTCAAGAGAGCAGCAACAACTGTTTCAATACTATGAGAAAGGTGAAGAATCAAAGATTGTTCAATATGTGCAGAAATTTGTTGAAAACCCACTTAAGAACATAAGAACATAGGAAGTTGCCTCCGCTGAGGCAGACCAGAGCTCCATCTCGCCCAGCGGTCCGCTCCCGCGGCGGCCCATCAGGGCCTATTGCCTGAGCAGTGGTCCCTGACTATTTCTATAGCCTACCTCTACTCCTATCCCTATAACTTACCTCTATTCCTATCTGTACCCCTCAATCCCTTTGTTCTCTAGTTTGAAGATTAACCGTCCCCGTCCCCCTTTTACTAAACCGCGATAGTGGTTATTAGTTTAGGGAGCCGTGCTGAATGCTCCGCGTTTCTACCGACGCTCATAGGAACTCTATGAGCTTCGGGAGCAGCGTGGAGCCTTCAGTGTGGCTCCCTGCACTTAATAATCACTATTGCGGTTTAGTAAAAGGGGGATGGGGAATTAAGATTTGAAACTGGATAGTAGTTATTTGGTGAAATTTGGTCTAAAATAGATTTCTTGAGGAGAGGGCAAACTACTACCTTTTTCCATTCAGCTAGAACTATTCCTAGAGATAAACTATCTGCTATTGTAGATAATACAAATGGTAAAAGTTCCAGAGTTGGTGATTTAATCCAGGATACTGGCAAAGAGTCAAGCATGCAGAAAATTGACTTCATATGAGCAAGAGCTAGGGATAGGGAGAGAATGGTCATAAACAAAATGTCAAAAGTGGACCATTTAAAGGTTCCAGATATGTTCAATACTGCTAATGACAAGCCATATTGAGAGTCATCCTGAGATTGGACTGAAGGTCTGATGGTTGCTGATAGAACCTCTCATAATTTAAGGACTTTCTGGGAGAAGGCCTTAGCTAGTTTGTTGGCTGATGGCAGGAAACTTGAGGGTGAAGAAAGAGATGTTTGACCCAAGGTGGATTTGATTTAAATCACTAGTCAAAAAGAGTTGATTTTGGAAAGAAAATAATTGGGGCTGTTTAGTGTAGTCAGCTTTCCTAATAATAGATTTCCTGGTTTTTTTTCTCCATGGAATTATGGATCTCCCTCTTTTCTAAATTAGTGGTCTAAGAAGGATAATTGAAATGCCACATTTATAATTTTGTTTCCTTTTGATGTTTTTTACTTTCTGTATTTCAGCAACAAGTGTATTACTTGTGATATTTTTCAAATTAATAAAAAATTAAATTAAAAAAAAAAGTTGATTTAAATCATGCCTGTGACATTATGAATGGATTAATTGAATTAATTTACCACAAAAATTTAAACATTGGGGGCCCTGATTCTGTAGGCGCCTGGACCAATTAGGCCTTAGGGTTAG
This sequence comes from Geotrypetes seraphini, assembly GCF_902459505.1. Classification (NCBI taxonomy): domain Eukaryota; kingdom Metazoa; phylum Chordata; class Amphibia; order Gymnophiona; family Dermophiidae; genus Geotrypetes; species Geotrypetes seraphini. Next base: position 266,846,577 of record NC_047085.1, on the reverse strand, counting down.
TGGGGATGGGTGGACCCGCTATGCCTAAGGCCTGATTGTTCCAGGCTTCTAGAGCCTGTGCCAATCAGGCCTTAGGCTTAGCGGGGATGGGCCTGGAAGGGGTGGGCCCGCCTGATTTCGATGAGGCGGGCCTGCCGGCTGGACGGCAGCAAGACCCGTCCATCCGGCCAACAATTTAGAAGTTAGTTGGGGGGGAGGTTAGGGGGGGTCATCGGGGGGGGTGGAAGCGCGGGGGGGGGGAGTTAGCGTGGGGATCCGAAGGGAGTGCGTCTTTCCAGCAGGAGCGGTTGGGCATCCTCCTGCTGGCGATCGGGAGTGCAGCTTTCCGGCAGGAGGGGTTGGGCACCCTCCTGCCAGTGATTCGGAGTTTCGTGGGGGTGGGGGGGGGTGCAGCTTTCCAGCAGGAGGGGTTGGGCACCCTCCTGCCGGAGATCGGACAGGCGGCCACGTCTTCTTACAATGTAGGCCAGCATTTTGCTGGTCTACATTGTAAGCGTCTCTTCTTCTACTAGGGAGACGTGTAGGGCTGCCTAGGTTCGCCTAAGGCCTTTAGGCGGTCTTGCGGGCTTCCCCAGGCTCCCGGAGGCGCCTTAAATATAGGCGGCCTGCCTGGGAGCATTTTTTTTAAAAAAGCGTGCATCCCGATTGGCTGATTAGACAGCTGTAGGTTGCCTACAGCTGCCTAAAATCGGGACGTAATTTGCAGAATCAGGGCCTGAATGAATATATAGCCTCATGCTACATAATTCAAATTTAATCTTCATTTCATGATGAATAACTTTTGGACTATAATGTAACTTAAATAGAAAACTATCTTTAGATAAATTTCCCCCCCCCCTCAAATAAAGTCCAATTTAAATAAAAATCTAATTTAAATAAAAATCTGATTTAAATGAAAAAAAATCCATCTTTTTTTTTCTGTTTTAAAAATCATTAATTTTTATGCACCCTGTTTTGACCAATAGTGGTCAAAACAAATTGAAAAAGACATTGAGCTAGATTGGTGGTGGACTTTATTAATTTGGTAAAATAGAACACTTTTGCCGTTTTAAGTTCAGTTAAGTCTGTTGCCTCGGGTCCTGTAATCCATTGGATTTCAGAAATTTCACTATTCTCTGTTTTAAAAGCATTTCCATTAATTTACTTAACACAGATATCAGACTTGCAGGCCTGTAGTTCTCTAACTTTTCCTTGCTTCAACTTTTTTGGACTACATTCACCCTTCTCCAGTCCTCCAGTACCACTTCCAACTCTAGAGAAGCATTGAAAAGGTCAGCTAGTAGAGCCACCAGACTATGCCTAAATTCGTTACGTACTATCAGATTTACGTCATCTGGCCCTATCACTTTTTGCTAGATGCACTAAAGTCAGCGATCGTCACTAAACCTGTTTTCACAGCTTTAGTGACGATCGCCTTTACCGACCTGATTCACAAAACAGCTCACCACATGTTTTCCCCCTCTATTACTCAAACATCAGACCTTAGGCCCCTCCCTGTGCATCACATGGTGCACCAGGGAGGGGAAGGCCTGTCATTTTTGATGGGTGAGCCTTGGTGCTGGAGGGTGCTTCCCTCTAGGTCCCAACATTACCAAAGGTACAGGGAGTGGGGGTGAAGTTCAGGGGAGCCTCCGGTGGCAGGAGGGAATAGGCATTCCTCCTGCCTTTTTTTCCCCCACTTAGGCTCCATTGCTCAGTTAGATGATATGTAGCAATCATATGGCTGTTTACTGTTGTGGCTCATCTGTTGGCATTGCTTTAGTGCTCATAGCCTGGTGCATACTGCTGCTGATATTGTACAGCACAAAGGTCGAAAGTGTCAGGCTGTGCATTTGGAAGCTCATGGCACATTCCAACACTGCTCAGATCGGTCTGGATCATACACGAAATGCTGCTTGACTGCACATATGAAAAATTTGGCAGACATGCTGAAATGGGATGGCCTGGCTCACTATGTGATGCATGGCTTACGTAGTAGCTCACGGTAGCCCTGACCTTACATGACAAATTTATCTGTAATTCAGTTACAATTGCAGAACCACTTCTTGGAACAATAGCTGATACTCTTTCATTTTTATCCCAAGCTGGACTGTAAAGTAGCAAAATATTGATTATTACTGAAAAAGCAAGTGTGTTGTGCACGACAAATAGAAAGACTTAAAGGGAATCCACAAATAAAGCATTATCAGAACCAAATTAATGTATTCAAGCTGAAGTTTGGCATCATATTAAGCAACTAGTATATACATGTAAGTCCATATGGTTGGAACTGTTTGTTCTTGGACAAGGATGGCAGAGTAATACCAGAAAAAAAAACAACCTTGAGATTGGCACACAAAGGGACACCAGAAGATCAACAAAAGCAAGGACAGATTTGGTTACTAGGCATTAACATTGAACCTGTAAGATATGCAAGAGGGCTCATGAATATAAATTGGTAAACCAACCAGCAGTGTCTATCAAGTGAAGGAGACAGAATATAAAGTACACTGAACTAACAAATACATTTTAATTGCACAAAGCAAGGGTAATCTGGAGTTTTAGTAGAGTTTCTTGCAGAGTGTACAGTAAGTAGCATACCATTTTATTGTCCTCCAGGACATTGGCCTTCTGCATAAGATAGTTTTATGGATTTTATTTCTAATGCCTGTCTTGAAAGGGATAATGTAATTTTAGTGGGAGATTTAAATTTGCACTTGGAAGAAGATGCTAATACTACTACACTTCAGTTATATAATGAGAAACAAATTATAACAAAATAGAGTATTCCTGGCAGGCAAAATAGGCCTCAATCAAATATGTCACTTTTTATCTTCAACCAAATTAGTATCTGAAACTTTCTGCACAGGTTTATCTTTCAAGAAATTTCCCATAATGGATCTACAAAAATAAATTTTTCATTCCCATTTGTTACAAGGCACTTACTTAGGGCTCCTTTTACGAAGGCGCATTAGAGCCTTAACGCGCAGAATAGCGTGTGCTAAAATGCCGCACACACTAGCTGCTAGTTGATCAGGCAGTAGTTTTTCGGCTGGCGCGCACTATAGCGTGCGCTAATCCGGTGCGTGAGTTAAAAGCGCTAGCGCACCTTCATAAAAGGAGGCCTTAGTATTAGGCTCCATTAATGTGGACTGGAATTGATGTTCATTTTTGCCTGATTAGATTTGTTTTATGTATGACATTGTTTATTTCCCTGTATTTTGTTATCTTTTAGTAACAAAAATCAATAAAGAAGGGAAAAAAAAAAAAAAAAAAGAAGAGGAAGCTAATTTTAACATTGCTGGAGTAAAATCTTTTTGAACTCCTTGGGATTGCAGATAACATCATCAAGTTGCAAGTTTATTTAAAATTTCTTATACTGCTCAATTGAACTTCTGAGCAGTGTACAATAAAAATACAGCTTTCAACAAAAATAAGGTTTCCCACATTAAGGGCTCCTTTTACGAAGGCGCGTTAGCGGTTTAATATGCGCTAAACCGCCGGCCGCACTAGCCGCTACCGCCTCCTCTTGAGCAGGTGGTAGTTTTTCGGCTAGCGCGGGGGTTAGCGCGTGATGAAAAGTCACGCGCGTTAAACCCGCTAACGCACCTTCTTAAAAGAAGCCCTAAGGATCATCAAGAAGATCTATTTGCCTTTAAAGTTAATAATTTTAACAGTGTGCACATTACAGATGAGCAACGGGACCCAGTGATGTGGTCGGATCACTCTAAATTAAGCTTTACTGGTACATTGCACTGGGTGGAGAAAAACAATAAACAGACTTTATCAACTTATAATCAAAATAAGGGAAAAAGTTGATAGTAATATTTTTTGGCAAGAAATTGATCAGAAACTTGCACAATACTTCAGTAGTAAAATATGTATGATTAGAAAATCTATGAATTTAGATCATTTTGACATGATGGAATTTGATCTTAATGAATATGGGGCTCATAATCAATGAAAAAAAAATCTAAAAAGTGGCCTAAATGGGTACTTGGATGATCAAAAACCTGATCGTCCAAGAACCCATAACCAAAGCTGGTTTTAGACGTATCTAAAACCAGCTTAGGCCTTTCCCCTGCATAGAGCGAAAAGAGGCGTTTTTAGAGGAAGGGAAAGGGTGGGAGGTGGGCCAACCTAGACATAGGCGTACAGCAGGTATAACCAAAAGTTTAGTCAGGTTACCTAGTCAGCACTTATACATTTTGACTTAGACCACATCAAAACAAGTATAAGTGCCAAAAAAGGGGCCACTGAGCTGATCGTGGCTGCCGTGGCTGCCGTGATGGCTCATCTCTCCTGCCACGATGGCGATCATCCCTCTACCCAAACTGCCGTGACCCGTGGCAGGAGAGATGCCCAATATCTCCTGCTGTGGTTTGTGGCAGTTCAGGTAGAGGGGTGATCGCTATTGTGTCAGGAGAGATAGCCAATCTCTCCTGCTGCGATCCATCACTCCCCCCCCCCCCCGACTCGATCTGGGCAGGAGGGAGCCCAAGACATCCTGCCCCAGCGACCCCCCCCCCACAACTCGATCGGGGCAGGGAGGATCACAGGCCCTCCTGCCCACAATGCCCCCACCATGACTGCCCCCCCGATTGGCCTCACCTGCCGACCCCCCCTACACCTTAAAAAAGTTAGTCGGACAGACGGGTCCAAGCCCGTCTGTCCGGCAGGCCCGCCATCTGCAGAATGGCCAGCCTTAGGGCCTGATTGGCCCAGTTGTCTTAGGCCCCTCCTGTGGGCTGGGCCTTAGGCACATGGGCTGGGTTGGGCCTAAGTGTAATTAGTTTTTTGAATTCTTATTTTAATTTTTTTAATGTCTCTTCTGTCACAGGGAGCGAGTGGAGTTTGATCCAGGAACATCAAGGTAGAAGGCTGTGCCACAGAGTGAGCTAGTGAACTGTATACCAATTGTAAAAGTAGGTCTTATAGGCATTCTAAAGTAGGCCTACTTTTTAGCGTGTTTTGGGTGCTCGATAGGCATAAGTTAGGTGGACAGGACTTAGGCGGACTTTGGACATCTCCGATGCATTTTGCTAAATAGGGTTTTTATTTTTGCTTTATTAAGCTCAAAATATATGTAATAATGCACCACATTAACAGGGCACATGAATACAAAGACATTACATACAAAACCGTCTATTTGTGTGGGAAAACAGTAATGGTATTTGCTATTTACATTACATTACATTAGGGATTTCTATTCCGCCATTACCTTGCGGTTCAAGGTGGATTATAAAAGAGTTAAAGAGGGTGTTTTACAAAAACATTTCTGGTCCTTTTTGGGGGAAAAAAGGGTAGAGCAGGTTGATTTGGGGGTTCAGAGGGGTAAGAGGGATGAAAGAAGGAAGCTTGAGAGGTTAGGACTTTTTTAAAGGAATTTTTGAAAAGTATAGTCTTTATTTCTTCTCTGAAAGTTTTGTAATCTGGGGTCGTTATCAGAAGGTTGGCGATTTGGTTGTCTTTTTGCTGCTTGAGTGGCTAAGAGGCTATCATATAGTTTTTTCCGTTTAACTTCTTTGATTGGCGGGTGTGTGAATGGGGTGTGTTTTCCTATGTTTGGTTGAGGTGGTTTGGATGAGGCGGTTGTTCAAGTAGGTTGGGCTATCTCCTTTTAAAGTTTTAAATAGTAGACAGTAGAATTTGAATAGTATTCTTGCTGGAATTGGAAGCCAGTGAGAGTTGAGATATGCCTCTGTGATGTGGTTGTGTTTCCTCAATGAGTAGATGAGTCTTAGAGCTGTGTTTTGAATTGTTTGTAGTTGTTTTGTTATTGTAGCAGAGCACAGGAGATAGAGGATGTTGCAATAGTCTAGTAGTCCTAGTATTAGTGATTGTACTATGAGCTGAAATTGTGTTTTCTCGAAGAATTTTCTGACTTGTCTTAAGTTTCTCATAACTGCAAATTATTTCTGTATTGTTTTATTGATTTGTGGTTGCATGGAGCAGCATCTGTCTATTGTTATTCCTAGTAGTTTTAGGGTGGGTTGTATGGGGTAGTTAATTGCGTTCATTTCTATGTTGATTATGGTTGGAGTTTTGTTATTTTCGAGGAGGATGAATTTTGTTTGCCTGGGTTCAGTTTCAGTTTGTGATCTTTCATCTAAGTTGTTACTGTTTCAAGTGTTTGGTGTAGTGCGTCTGTCATGGAGGGCTTTGGTTGATCAAAAGGTATGAGAATGGTGATGTCATCTGCATAACTGTAGGAAGATAGGCCTAGTTTGTCTAGGGGGCACCGAGGGAGGCAGGGTAGAGGTTGAAAAGAGTAGGTGATAGTGGCGATCCTTGGGGTACGCCGCAGGGGTACCAAGTTTCTGATTTTTCTTTATCTGATTTTACTCTGATTTTAGGAATCCTTCGAACCATGAATATACTTTATCTGTGAAACCTATTGTGTCCAAAATTTGTAGTAGGGTGTTATGGTCTACCAGGTTGAATGCAGTGGTCAGGTCCAGGTGTATGAGCATCATTTTTTTTCCTGTACTGAGGTGTTGTCTAGCAGTGTCCATGAGGAATCCTAGTAGCGTCTCTGTGTTGAAGTTAGTTCTGAAACTGGATTGTTTGGGGTGGAGTATGTTGTGGTCTTCTAGATAATTGGAGAGGAGTTTGGCTACTAGCCCATCTATTATTTTGACATATAGCGGTATGGAGGCAATGGGTCTGTAGTTGGATGGTTGGTCCGTTGGTCCTTTAAGGTCTTTTAGGATCGGGGTGATGATGATTTCACTGAGTATAGTTGGGAAGATGCCGTTTGTGAGCGTGGTTTGTATCCAATGTAGGAGAAGAGCTCGGTATTTAATCCTGGAGTTATTTTAAGAGATATGGAGGACAGTGATTGAGATCACATGAAGCATGGCTTCATGACAGAACCTGGCCCCATTTCTCACCCATACAATGGTCAGACTTCAACCCAGAAAGAAAAAAGGAGACTGCAGGTAATACAAAATACAGCCGTCAAGCTAATATATAACGCTAAAAAGTACGACCACGTTTCTCCTCTTTTAAAAGACGCCCACTGGCTACCAATCAGCCATAGGATTACCTTTAAAATTTTACTACTTATCTTTAAAACACTAGCATCCAACGAACCACTTTTTATTTCCTGATTTCTAATCCCTTACAACTCTCAACGTTCTCTTTGATCTTCCGGCCAAAACATGCTTTCAGTACCCTCTTTGAAAATCATAGGTACACGTAGATCAGACATGTTCACAGTCATGGGACCACAATGGTGGAATGCCCTCCCTCAATACATTCGATCTGAAAAAAACATTGTAACCTTTAAAAAACTTTTAAAATCTTATTTATTTATCGATGCTTTTAATAACTAAAACTTTTACAAGCTTCTAAGATGCTTTGAACTGTGCTTTGGATTTTAGCCCCTTACCTTTTGGTTTTTACCTTTTTTCTACCAAATTTAAGATTGTAAACTTTAATCCTACCCTACCCCCTCATGTCTGTATTTTATGTAATTATATTGTTAATTGATAGTTTTGTTGTATTACTTTCTATATGGATTTTTGTACATCGCCTAGCAATTTTAATAGGCGATTCATCAAATGAATAAATAAACTTGAAACTTGAATAAATACAGCCATGCAGCCTGTGACCTTAACCACTGCCCCCCATACCTACTGAAAGCCTCAAGTACACTTTTCTGCTCCCTGCTTCTACAATGGATACAAACTTTACTCATAGAGGGTCATTTCCCACAAGAACTCAGCGAAATCATCATAACTCCAATACTAAAAGACCCCAAAGGAGCAACGGACCAACCATCCAACTACAGACCCATAGCCTCAATCCCACTGTACGTCAAGCTGATGGAAGGCCTCGTAGCCAAAACCTTAACTTCATACCTAGAAAACCACAACTTACTCCATCCCACACAGTCTGGCTTCAAAGCCAACTACAGCACTGAGACCCTACTAGGAACACTAATGGACACTGCCAGACAACACCTCTGTACAGGCAAGAAAATCCTGCTCATACAACTAGACCTCTCTGCAGCCTTCAACCTGGTAGACCATGACATCCTCCTACAAACACTAGACTCCATAAGAATCTCAGGCAAGGTACTCTAATGGTTTAAAATCTTAGACCATCACCACACCCAAATCAGAAGAGATACCTTGGACTTTGATAACAAAACCCTAAAAAAATCATTGCCAGAGAAGCTACCAACATTTGTTTGCGTAGCTGAATTGGTTAACTTCTTCACAATTGTAAATAATTCCTTATAGGAATTTGTTACAGCGCCTTTTTAAAAAAATTTTTTTTAAATAATGCTTTTTAGCTTCCAACGTCGCATTTATATATATCACTAGCTGATGTCCCGGCGTTGCATGGGTATTTAATTATAGCAATAACACTGTAAATGGATTTAAATAAAGATACTTTATAGTGGTGAATGAAATTATTTTTTTACAGCTTAATAAAAAGTACAATATTCAAATTATAATGTGAAATATTTGACAAAATGAATACAATACAACTAACGCAAAACGTGATTATAAACAACAATTTTAGTTTCACCTACTGGAGCAAGAACATATAAATTATTGGGTGAACCCACCCTTGAGCAAGCAACATAGAGTTGTGGGCCGCGAGACCCTCAGAACATATCACCCCAGGTAGTGAGGGATCTGCATACCAAGTTTCGTTCAAATCAGTCAAGCCGTTTTTGAATTACTATGAGAATGGCAGCTTTTTACATATTTTCCATTGACATGAATGGGTGAAATCTGATTTTCTGTTTGTAGCTCCGCCCATGTGTGCAGGTGGGCCGCGAGACCCCCAGAACATATCACCCCAGGTAGTGAGGGATCTGCATACCAAGTTTCGTTCAAATCGGTCAAGCCGTTTTTGCGTGATCGCGGCACATACACACATACATACCTCCGATTTTATATATATATATATATAGATTAAACAGTCCTGATATGCTGACAATGAATCAGGGTTAGGATTATTCCGCAATCTACGCTCTTCTGTCTCAGTGATTGCTTACAATTTTTTTTAACTCCTCTGAAAACTATGGAGCAACATGAGAGTGACAAGGATAAATCTTTTTTTTAATGGTGCTACTGTGTCCAAATATTCTGTATTGTACCAATGATCTACTGCCCCAGATACATGTAGCTGTTCTAACATATCTAATTTTGGAAGCCATAATTGTTTTAGCTCTTTTAAGTCTAAAACTCTTCTCGAATCCAAAAAAGTGAAACCTGTGCCCTAAGCACTGGAATTGTCAACATAATTAAATGATGATCAGACCAAGGAACTGAATATGATCTCACAGCCAGAAACGGGGATGATGTCAGCTGAGAATTGACAAAACATAGATCTAAAACATGATCTGCTCTGTGTAGGAAATGAAATGATCTGAGGCCACCCTAAACCTATTAAGGCATTCAAAATGGAAGATACATGTAAATCGGTATCAACCTGATCAACATGAATGTTAAAATCTCCAATCAATATGGTAGAAATAGGATCAATCTTATTTTCAATCAATATGGTAGAAATAGGATCAATCTTATTTTCAATCAATACTGATAAAAAAGAAAACATGTCCACAAATAATGTTCCTGGTGGACAATAACATAATAAAATATTAAGCTTTACAGAAGATAACATTTGAAATTCAAGAGGACCATTATTTTGAATTTGTTTTTCAGTAAACATACCACTAGTTTTAGCCAAAGTTAGTAAACCTCCTTCTCTCTTCCTCATCTCAAAGTTTGCTAGATACCTGTTCTCAGGGCTGGATTAAAGGGTAGGCCCAGTAGGCATGTGCCTAGGGCCCGAAATGGTCAGGGGGGCCCGCTGAAAGAGCACTCAAAAAAGATTTTTATCAAACGGTGCAGGACTCCCACCCAGCATCGATTGGCAATGCCAGGCCCTCCCTTGATTGGCAACACTGGGCTCCCCCCCCAATCGACAGAAACAGGGGCGGCGACTGCATATACTAGCAGCTTGAAGTTCTACTTTTTTGTGTTCTGCATTAAAGATATTAATCATTGTAACAAGTCTTTCTTCTGAAAGGAGACAGCCACTTTAGACAACGGGCTTTCTGAAGCAGCTAATCGCTAAATGCATTAGAGCCCTGTGTGCAAACTACAGATAAGCGCGCTGTTTATTATATTGAAACCAAAGATTTAGAGTTATAAGTATCTGTACCAATCAACACCAGTACATCCAGTGCAATGATTAAGAACCGAGATTTCAGATGTTTCAACACCTGGGCTTGTCCTGGGCTAAGAGTACACCCTTCTGAGCACTGCGATACAAGTTGTTTGATATATCTGACAGGTTTGCCTGTCCCTTTATTACTTGAGAAAAGGTAAAATATAAACATTTGTTGTCAACTGCTTTCATTTATCAAGCTGTCAAACTATGGAACTCTTTACCTTTTACTTTAAGAAGAGTATCTACTTCATACAATTTTGAAAATCTCTGTAAACTTTTTTTATTCCATGTTTTGTCAATTCTGTAATGATTGTAATATAGACTTTAAGGTCTGAGATAGTGTTCTCTTATTGTTAAATCCTGGCTATTCCCAGTCTTTTTTTTTTATCTTCTGTGAGCTGCCTGAATTTGGGCTGGTAATAGCAGATTATAAGTGCAGGATGTAATGTAATAAAATATGTGGTTGCTAGCTTCCCAGTTGTAACAGAAATTCAAAGGTGGTAAGTGAACAGCAAGGTGGAACATAAGTGTGATGAAACAGAGAACATATTCCAGTGAAAGCTCTCATCTCCTGTTTCTCCCATCTCATACTATGACCTGTTAGGTCTCAATATGAGTGCTAATAACCAAGATGCAGAAACAGGGGGAGGCAAGTACAGTAGTAGTTGAGAAAAATGCTTCCTGCCTTTCCTGGGGTTGACTAGCACAGGAATGTTAGCACAGCACCACTAAACAGAAACAGAAGGAAGAGAGGAGCAGACAGAATGAGAAAAGACATCAAAGGCAAGGACAGAGAAACCAAGTAAAGGGATGAGCTATATGGACAGATGTGAGAGTTTGTGGAGAATGATGTAAAAAGCTGCACCACAACAGGAAGGAAATGTGCAGGAAAAAAAAGAGAAGGAACATGCAGATCTGCAGTGCCATTCCAAGCTGGTTTTTGTAAAAATCATTCCACTGAACATTCCCTTCTAGGTCTTACCACAACTATTCATTATTATCTTGACCAAAACAAGTCTGTATTACTAATCTCTCTGGATCTTGCGGCCGCATTTGACACAGTAGATCACAATCTAATTACTTCAACGACTTGCCTCCATCAGTTTAACTGACCAAGGTCCTGGATTGGTTCAGATCCTATTTTTCTGATAGATTCTCCACAGTACATTTTAATAATTCAATTTCTAAGCCTTACCACTCTAACTTCGGTATTCCACAGGGTTCTATATTATCCCCTCTACTGTTCAATATCTATCTGGCTCCCCTCCTGACTCTTTGTCAATCAATTGGATTTACGGTTTACGCCTACGCTGACGACCTTCAACATTTGCATACCATTGATCCTATAAGCCAAAATGATATATCTTCTATCAATCAAAAGTTATCAACAATTCATGATTGGCTAAATACTAATATGCTCTCTCTAAGCATTACTAAAACTAGTATTGTGCTTTTTCCATGGAAAGAAGGGTTACAACTAATTGCTCCAGTTTCTATTGATAATATTCCACTTAAACCGATTACCACTATTAAAATTTTAGGCGCTCTTATTGACAATAAACTTTCATTTTGCCCACAAATTAGTGCACTGGTTAAAAATTGCTTTTATAAGCCAAAGATGATTAGATCATTGGTCCCCCCTCTTAATGCTAAATCTCTTAATGTGCTAATTCATTCCCTTTTAATATCCAAAATGGATTATTGTAATTCTTTATTAAAAGGGATATGTCTAAAAGATATAAAACGTCTTCAATTAATCCAAAACACAGCTATCAAGCTCATATCTGGCTCCAATAAATATGACCATGTTACCCCACTACTACAAAAAGCCCACTGGTTACCTGTCATACACAGGATAACATATAAAATTGCTCTTTTGACTTTTAAAACTCTACAAACCAATGCTCCAGCATTCGTCGATAGACTCTTGATTCCATACAATCCCCCGAGAGCCTTTGGATCAACTTTACAGCACACCCTTAATGTTCCTTCTTTGAGATTAATTGGTACTCGTCGTACCGTCATCTTTTCAGTGACTGCCCCAATGATCTGGAATTCTCTTCCTATATATTTAAGATCTGAATGTAATCTGCAGAAGTTTAAAAGCAATTTAAAGACGCCTTTAACTGAATATTCGAAACAAGTCCAGCAAATTTTAACTCCCCTTCTCCCTATTGTGTTTCCCTTTCATGTACTTTTCCTATATAAAAATTGTAGTTCTCCCTTCATTCCCAATGTCTCTTTAAGTGTTGAGAAGTTATGTACATCTAATCAATGAAAATTGCTTGTCTCCTTGAAATCCTATAAATTTTTAAATTTATTGTACAACGCTTTGTACCTTAGGATAAGCGTTTAATCAAATAATCAAATAAACTTGATAACACAAAGGAATTCAACGAAAACTGCAGTATTGCCAGCCAAAGCAAAAACAAAAAACAAACTGCAGACTCCTATGTACGAGATGCAGGCAATGTTTATTATACTAAATATTTTATGCAGTTGAAAATACCACCTTATAACAAACCAAGGAACATTGCCTGCATCTTGTACATAGGAGTCTGCAGTTTGTTTTTTGTTTTTCCATTCCAAGGATAAACCATCAGCTTTGAACTCCCACCAATTTAACTTTTCATGATAATTAAACTTAAAGATGGGGGGGGGGGGTCCAAGCAAAGGAGAAGAGGTCCTTATGATCCTTGAGTCAAAATACTGCCTGCTCATGCAGACTCTGATGCAGGCATATTTGCTGCATCGAGTCTTGCATACTTTACGAGGAAACTTGCATTGTATGTTGGATTTGCAATAAACACAGAGGCCTGGATTCTGTAAATGTCACCATTATTGCCAGCCACCTAAAAAAAACAGCTGCTGATCGCTTGTCAATCGTGCAGTGGCACCACGTGCAGAATTGCAGCTACATGAAAGGTAGGTGGCAGAAATGTAATTAAAGATTATAAAGGCCTACATTTCCGGCACCTATCTTTCATGAGAATTACGCTTATGGAGGAGCCTTATGTTGCCTAATGCCACTTCTGTTACATATACACAGGAGTCCATACATTAGGTGATTGATCCATGTTTGTGAACCACTTGCAGAAGAGTGCCAATCACATCTTTCAGCTCCTCCTTCTTCACCAGTGGAGTATAGCTCCTTCTCCAATTTTTCCTTCTGCAAGCAAACCAAGAAGAGGTATTCTGGTCTGCCCTAATGTGACCTGGTTCTTGAAGGGCACACTCAGGTTGCAACCTCCCATACGCTGGCCTTTTCCATCATGGAATTTTAATATCATTCTGAAGTGCCTGTCCCAAGCCTCCGTATGAGTATCTCCACAAGGCATCTCTTTTGGACCTCACTGTGAAGATGGTATTTCTGGTAGCAATGGTTTCTGGATCTTGGAACTGCAGACTCTTTCTTGGAGAGAGCCCTTTATAAGGATCTCAGAGGCTAGGATTTCTCTGAGCATAGTACCTTCTTTCCTATTGAAGATTGTGTCTGCATTTCATGGCAACCAAGAGGTTATTTTACCCACTTTTTATCTACGGGTTTGACCAAGCAAGATATGATATTGCAGAGGCTGGATGTGTAAAGAATTTTATTCCACTACTTGGAAAGGACAAATTAGTTTTGCTTTTCTGACCACCTTTTTGTTCTAACCAGTCAGTCCAGATGAGGCAGGCCAGTTTCCAAGACTTCTATTGCTGGATGGATTTGCATGGCAATTTTGTCAGCATATATTGAATTTGGCAAACAGCTGCCTATTTCCATGAAAGCTCATTTGAACAGAAGTGTGTCATCTTCATGGGTGGAGTTCCAAGCTGTTCCGCAACTACTTGGTCCACTCTCCATACCTTTACAAGGATCTACAAAATGGATGTGGTGGCTAGAGAAGATGCTGCTTTTGAGTCCTCAGTCTTGCGGGCAGGCTCATCTGTCCCTCCCTAGATGCCTTGCACTGCTTCGGTATATCTCCTAACATATGGACTCATGTGTATATGTAACAGAATGAAAGATTAAGTTCTTATCTGGATAATCTTGTTTCTGTTAATATAAAAGGAGTCTGTACAGCCCGCCCTATGCATTCTGCAATTCAGCTGCTTTCTGCCTCGGACAACTCTATGGTCTAGAACTGGAGTTCTTCTCCTGTCAGTTATGAGATGAACATGTTTAATTAACTAACTAACTAATAAAGTACTGAGTTATTGAGATTTGGAGTTCCTCATGTGTTAGTGCTAGTTGCACACAGCAGGTTGCAAGTTCATGTTTAATAAATTGATCTTTCATGAGTTACAGAGCAGAACAGAAATGTATGTTATTTCTGGGAAATTTCCCTGTGCTCTTCCTTCTCTTTTCTGCTATTACCATGGAGTTGGATTGCTTTGGTAAACTAAAGAGGGACCTGTACTCCACTGGTGAAGGAGGAGGAGCCTAACTTCGGGAGCAGTTTAGAATCAGGCTGAGACTGTTAACTACTGTTCATCTCCGTGAATGTCCCTTTTTCTTTGGACTTCACTTTTTGTGGGGGGAAAAAAATTCAATAATCATGATCATCCCAAGGCCATACCGATTTGTTGACACATGTACATATGCCCATATAAATGGCACAGACCTTTTCTGGTTATAAAACATTACATTGTGTCTTGCATTTACCGTAGTACCTGCCTATACCAGAGACAGATCATGGGGTTTTACAATAATTAGAAAATCAATACATCATAAGAGCAAATATAGTTACATTATAACATATTCAAAATTAACATTTAATTGATCAGTCTATAGAGAGAGATAGGATCTATTATTACAATTACAATTCAACCCCCCCCCCCCAAAAAAAAAACAAACTCTATAACATCATGTCATATGAACTGACACATAAAACTACATAAGAGATAAGTTAATAATTCTTCTGTAATATCACAGTGTAGAAGATTCAGAACTGCAACCTAAACATTCATTCAGGCTGTAGGAAAACCTTTATAAAATTTCTGCACATATGACAAATTTCCTAAGGTCATTTTCCTAGGTAAACGGGGCTGTTTGAAAATCATCTTGCAGGTAAACATATGTGCTGACATTCCTTTGTGTGACTGACAGAATGGATTGTTTTGCTCTGATTGCAGCTGATCTGTGCCACCACCCCACAACCATACAGTTGCCTAATGATTAAGCCTGCTCTGCAGATTTCAGGTAGGCAAGAGATACTTAAGAAGTAATTCTGTAACAGTAAGCCAATATGTAAGTGCCTGTTCTAGAATGAAAAGTAGGCACCTACTTTTCTTTATACCATAAGAGGTGAAATCTGTGCCCGAACTTAGGCATAGTTACTTAGGGTCCCAGTTTTTCTAGAACAGGGGTAGGCAATTCCGGTCCTCGAGAGCCACAGGCAGGTCAGGTTAGGTTTTCAGGATATTCCAATGAATATGTATGAGATAGATTTGCATGCATTGCCTCCTTGAGATGCAAATCTATCTCATGCTTATTTATTGTGGATATTCTGAAAACCTGACCTGCCTGTGGCTCTCGAACAAAGGTAGATCATTTCCAAAACAACGTTTTGATTGACTCAAAGTGCCTACATCAAGTACATCTGCTCTGCAGTTCTTTCTTGGTTTTGGTTACTTAGGTTAGCCATAGAGTTGCTCACAACTAAATGCCAGAAATACTTGTATAACTTATAAAATACTATATGTTTTATGCATATAGGTGGGCCATGATTAAAATAATGGCACATATGTGCATGCATATACATGCAAAGACATAATTCAGCCTAACCACCTATTCTGTAAATAATTCAATATGTACTCATATACTCTGGAGGAAAGGCAGGAGAGGGGAGATATAATAGACATTTAAATACCTATGTGGCATAAATGCACGTGAGGCAAGTCTTTTTCATTTAAAGGAAGCTCCGAAATGACAGGGCATAGGATGAAGTTAAGAGGTGATAAGCTCAGGAGTAATCTAAGCAAATACTATTTTTACAGAAAAGTGTTAGATGCGTGGAATAGTCTCCCAATAGAGGTGGTGGAGACAAGAACTGTGTCTAAGTTCAAGAATGCTTCAGGTTCCAAGTTTATTTTTATTTTGATATACCGCCTATCAAGCCGTCTAGGCAGTGTACATACATATTTAAAAGCATAACATAGATGTTTAGGGGCCTCATAAATACAAACGTTAAGACATAGATATTGTACAGGAGGTACGTGGGAAGAAACTAATTACAATAAATGCCTAAAAACTAACACAAACAACAAAAAGGAATGATACGATAGTAAGGGGGAAAATGTCTGCGTAGAAGAAAAACTAGATAGACGAGAGGAAAAAAATAGGGAAGGGGAAGTTAAATAGTGAAAGCATCTTTAAATAAAAAAAAGTCTTAAGATTAGATTTAAAGTTGTTCATGTTATCTTCCTTGCTAAGATAATTCAGAAGGGTGTTCCATAAATTGGGGGCTGTAACAAAGAAGATTGTTTTCTGGGAAGTATCTTAGAATATGTTGCGAACCGACAGAACTGTGAGAAGATTTTGATCTGCTGAGCGATCTGACTGAGGAGTATGGTATTAGCAGACGATCGATGAATGCTGGTGTGTATTTAGAACGCGTTTTAAATGTTAACAGTAGAATTTTGTATGTTATCCAATGAGTCATGGGGAGCCAATGGGCATTTTGAAGTAGAGGTGTGACGTGGTCATTATTTCCTTTTCTTATGAATAATTTTAATGGTGATATTTTTAATAATTTAAAGTCTTCTAATCTTTTGAGTAATCCCTTGGTAAAGGGAGTTACAGTAATCTAGATGGGATATCACTAAGGGATGGATTAGAAAATTAGGGTTCAAGAAGAGTGGCAATGGACCGTATCATTTTTAGTTTGGAAAAAGCATTTCTTTACAACTGTGCTTATCTGGTGGTGGGACAGGCATGTGGGATCTCTTAGCGAGAAGAGGAGATAGTGAATGCTGTGGATGAGCAGACTGGATGGGCCATTTGGCCTTTATTTGCCATGATATTTCTATATAAGATATACACATATTTACAGAATGTTTTGGCAGAATTAGGCATTTACAGGTGTATGCATACACTTATACCATATGTGCCCATTATTCTAATCATTTATGTATGCAATCAGTGCCTACAGTATATCTTAGTGCCCACTTTACAGAATTACCCCTTAGGAGGGTAATTTTATAGAGGATGCGTAGGCTAAATGGGCTGGAAGGCACCTTTTACACCTAGTTTAGGTTTATAGAATACTAGTTTAAATCCTGCAGAGGTCTCACCTACTTTGTATGTAGGGATATTGCAGAATGTGTAAATATTCAAGTACAGAGTATAAGAGTATGCATACAGATTATCATATTTTCTAATAATAGTACCAGGTGGACTTCTATGGTTTATGTCCCAGAAATGTCAAAGAGAGACAATTTAATTATGAATTAATAATGCTTGTGACTCTTGGGCAGACTGGGTGGACCATTCAGGTCTTTATCTGCCATCTTTTACTTTGTTATGCTACTTTGCAACTCTGTCTGTTCTCTGACCACACAGTAAAAATATGCATGTTTATGCCATCATGCATGCTTTTTCATCTGTCACAATTTTATCAGCCATTTTACATGTATACATTGCCACATACATGCATAAAAACTTTATAAAATTACCCTCTAAGAGGGTAATTTTATATCAAGACGTCTAGGTTAAGAGCCAAGTAAGTGTGTATCTAAGACCTATTTTATGAAAACATGTAGAGGGGCATTTCCCCCCCCCAAAAAAAAATGTCCAAGTCAGAATTGGGACATGTAGCTCATTACATCTAAAAATAATAATAATTTTAAAAAAGTCCATCTTAGATCCATTTTAAAACAGGAAAAATGTCTGGGATTCCCTTTCAAAAATGGTTCTAAGATGGATATATCTGCACTGAAGATGTTTAAAAAGAAAAAAACCATTTTCCAAAGTGACACGTCCAACTTATAAATGCTGAAAAAATAGGTACAAGAACATTGGTCTGGCTTCATGTTCAGAGAAATGGCCACACATGTCTTTGCAGATTAGAGGAGCAGCCTAGTGGGTCAGGCACAACTCCCACCATAGCTTCTTTATTTTGTTTAAGGAGTCCTTCAGCAACAGAATAAAACTTACTGTACGTAACTGTATACTATTACAATCGATTTCCACCCTGCAGGTGTCTCGTATAGAGAGTGTGGAATGTGCAGGGAATGCACCTTGCAGTTGATGTGAAGCTAGTTAACATACATTAACTATTAATGGATCAGATTTGTGGAACCTCAAGACACATAGCTAACTCAAGTTTCAAGTTTATTTAAAATTTTTTATACTGCTTAATCAAATTTCTAGGCAGTGTACAGTGAAAAATACCATAAAAACAAATTAAAACTAGAGATGCTAAATAATAACAGGGTAAATTAATAGAACACATGACGTGACATATAGACTTACTTCAAACAAATGGGAAAAAGAGGGCAAGAACTACAATCCTTGGAGAAAAGAGCACAAAAATAGGAAAAAAAAACAATAGGTGTGGGTAAAAACTACGAAGTTTTATTTTAGTCCTTAAAAGGACAGTTATTGTCCCAAAGCAACCTGGAACAAGAATGTTTTTAACTTAGATTTAAATTGATTTAATGTGGATTCGATACGTAAGTGATTAGGCATCGAGTTCCAGAGACAGCAAAATTATTAGATCTCAACATGTTGATTGACTTTAAAGATGGTACACCAAGGAGATTTTGTGCCATAGACTTTTAATCCCTTATAGTCCTTCTAAATCGCTTCGTTCTGTCAATGAACTCTGGTTGATTGCTCAAACGTATTTTAAAGGTTACAAGTAGGATTTTGTATCTGTAGCTGATTCTATGTTCAACGGGTAACCAGTGCACATTGAACAAAAGAGGTGAGACATGATCATATTTTTTTGCGTTACAGATAATTTTGATGGCTGTGATCTGCACAATCTGAAGGCGTCTTATTTCCTTTTTTGTTATGCCCTTATAAAGGGGTGTTACAGTAATTTAGTTATCTGCCATTCAGCTAATGCACACTAATGGACTTTTCCTTAATTAAATACAAACATGTTGGGGATAACCCTAATAGTTCATGATGAAGATTTGAAATTACTCTGCATTAACCCTCCCCCCCTCTTTTATCAAGCTGTGCTGCCGAGCAGCATAAGCTAAATGCTGAGCCACCCATAGGAATAGAATGGGCGGCTTGGCATTTAACTTGCACTGCTCGACAGTGCAGTTTGATAAAAGAAGGAGTAATTTGGCTATTAACCTACAGCAATGTATCACAGTTTAGTAAACTTATACATACTGTATATTCAGTGGCAGTAAATGGATAAGTTTTTGTGAACATATTCATTTAAAAGTTAAAAAGCTGGCTTATTTGTGGTTTATGGTTTATTATTTCTTAATATATTGCTATATCTAACACGGGTCAAAGTAGTATGCAAATATTAAAAGATTTTTAAGAAAAGAACTCCATATAGTGACAGGAAAGTAAGCATAATCACACATAAAATGAGGATAAAATAATTTAAGATAAAAATAAAAGTAAATAAATAAAAAATAATAAAATAAATGTGTTTATCCTAATATCCTCAGGCAGCAAACCAGAGATACAATAGACAACCAGCGGAAGTAACCTTAGGAGAGCCTAAGGTTGAAGGCTTTTTCGAAAAGGAGAATTTTCAATATAGTCTTAAATTTTGAAAAATTGGATTCCAAACAGATATACAGAAGATGATCATTCCAGGATTTGGAGGCTAGAAAAAAGAAGGGAGACTTCCAAGTGGATTCATAATGTGCCTGACGTGGACCTGGGAGCACCAGTCAGTTTGCTTCAAGAGAGAATAATTGGCGTGATAGGATGTACGGAATGACCAATGTGGACAGATTAGGGGAGGGCAGACCAGTGTGAAGAGTTTTAGGTATTAAACAAAAATTAGGAGAACAGTACTGTATGGGCAACCAATGGAATTGTAGGAACAGTGGAGTTAGCTTATCAAAACGTCATGCATGGTAAAGAAGGCACAGAGCTGTGTTCTG